>NC_065535.1:13122031-13470781 GCF_932294415.1 Quercus robur | reverse complement strand
GTTCTATTACAACAATTTTATGTATTCTGAGAATAGTGAAAGCTTTTATTTCATTAATGAATATGGTTTACACCGGCGAGACTAAATTAGGCAACACATGGAATGATTTCCTTTACCTAAATGGTATTAGATGAATTTTGTAGTTAAATGACACAGATTGCGAGACTTCAAACTCCACAACACGTCCACGGTTTCACCTGTGGGACGACCACCAACACGCTGGAAACCACCGGAAAGCTCCCAGTACAAGATCAATTTTGACGGTGCTCTTTTTCAAGAGGAAAATTGTGCTGGTATTGAGGTCGTAAAAAGGAATGACAGTGGGCAGGTCATGGTCTCTCTCTCCCAAAGAATCCTTCTCCCTTTCACTGCCATTGAAGTGGAGGCGTTGGTGATGAGACGAGCTCTGTAGCTAGCTATGGAAATAGGTTTTAATCAGGTCGTCCTGGAAGGAGACTCATAGATCCGTATTAATGCTCTCAAAGCGGGCTCTTACTCACTATCTCACTTTGGCCATCTCGCTAAAGATAAACAGTATTTAAGTTACTACCGCGTACTCTTGGTGCAGTGATCACTCCATAAGTATAAATGCTTGTAGGGTGTAGGAGGTAAAGGCTGGAATTCAAGTTTTTAAGAAGGAGCTTCACACATATATACATTTAGATTAGATTAAAGTAGAAATTCTATCTTGTATAAAAAAAAAAAAAAAAAACACTGTAGTTCATTCGCTTGTGAGATGAGTAGTTTCTTCCCCTCATTTACATGTTTGGATAGAAGATGTATCACTAAATGTTACTAATGTACTTTAAGTTGATTTTAAAAGCCTCCCTTAATTGAAATGCAATATCATTTTTCTCAAAAAAAAAAAAGAAGAAAAAAAGAAGTTAAGCGACACAACGTGTTCTTCTTTATCAAGCAAGTACATTAGCAGCACAATTACACCTCTTAAGTTATTAATATATTATTAGTTAGATGTTATTTTTTATTTCAACCTCAATTTTGATCATATGCGGGTATTCAGATGGTGGATTCGTTGACTTAGGTTCAATTTATCAAATTATCGATACATGAGATTTTCAAAGTATCTCCTATACATGACTTCCTTCCTCACTAAATGTTACTAATGTACTTTAAGTTGATTTTAAAAGCCTCCCTTAATTGAAATGCAATATCATTTTTCTCAAAAAAAAAAAGAAGAAAAAAAGAAGTTAAGCGACACAACGTGTTCTTCTTTATCAAGCAAGTACATTAGCAGCACAATTACACCTCTTTAGTTATTAATATATTATTAGTTAGATGTTATTTTTTATTTCAACCTCAATTTTGATCATATGCGGGTATTCAGATGGTGGATTCGTTGACTTAGGTTCAATTTATCAAATTATCGATACATGAGATTTTCAAAGTATCTCCTATACATGACTTCCTTCCTCATAATTGTGGACCTCTTGTATTATGGATGGACACACACAATCTGCATTCATTTTATCTTTATTTACGTTTTTAATAAATTGTCTAACATGAACTCAACTTTAAATGAAAATTTTTTGAAAGAACAAATCATGTACTCCCCATCATCAATTGTTATATATTTCGCCTTCTCACATGGTAAACTTTGAACTTCAATATATATACATACATACTTATATAATTATTTAAAGCGTGCAGCATATATTTTGTTAATATTAAAAATAGAGTGAGAGCAGAGATAGACCCGAATTTTGTAGCAGATTCCTTTACTGAAAGTGGATTTTATTGGGCCATGGAGCACCTACACTTAAACACTGTGACTGGGCCCCTCAGTCAGAATATTGTTGCCTAAATAAAGCCCTTTCTTAAATGGGAGCCATTGGGCCAGTTCACACCCTCACTGCACAGATTTCTAATTGGAACCAGCAGTCGAGCCTGTCCTTTAAAGTTTAAACTTTAAACAGAAAACTTACAAATAAAAGAGCCAGAAAAGGCATTGTAATTGTCACTCTTTTGTTGGGGACTCGCAATCAGCAAATCATATATTCCGATGTTATCAAAATATGATAACAGGGGTTATATATATATATATATATATATATATATATATTTGGATAATTTGATAGTTTTAATGGAGGGGAGATTTGAATTCCGAATGTTAAGGGCATACCCAGAGGTGTCGATTAGTTGAGTTACAAGACTCTTAACACGATTATACTTGTTGGTATTTAAATAAAACCTTCTATAAAAATAAAAATAAAAATAAAAACTTATCTAGTCTATTGTTCTCTAATAATAGATACGGTAAAGATTTGTCTTCAGTGCAATACGGGGTGCAATTACCCCATTTTCTCTCACAATAATTTTTTACCACTCCCACTTTTTAACTTTAATTTTTTTTTTTTTAATTTGTTATTTAATAGTTGAGATTAAAAGTTATTTTTTCCAATTTTTAGTCTCAACCATCTAAACCTATTGCATCAGATGCAACACCCTAATAATTGCACCTGGTCTCAATCCCAAGCGGGGAAATTTGGATGGTAAAGTTGATGTCCGAGATATGATTATAGCCCAAGATTCTTCATTCTAATGATTCAATTGTTTGGGCCCAAATAGAACCTGTCTAATTGCTCAGTGCTTGTGTGAGCATTTGACTTGCACTGGGCCATTAGTTAAAAGTTCGAGAGTGCCTAGTGCAAAATGAAGCCTTTGTTATCGATGTACACTTTATGTGGGCCTAGGCTTGCTAAAACCATTTGCTGAAACCATCGAAAATTCCCACTTCTTAAAGTGTTTCTTTTTTCTTTTTTTCTTTTTCTGGAGAAAAGGTTAGAAAAAGTGTCTCTCTTTTTTATGTGATTATGTTGAGATGTTGTGACTTTTGGTACATTCAAAAAAAATTTGGGGTAAATAATAATATTTAAAAAAATTGTGGACTATTTTTTTAAATAAAAAGAAAAAGAAAAAGGTATATAAAAAATGCATAGACGTTACATACAATTTTTTTTATAGAGTTTTAACATATGATATCCGTTTTTTATAATTGTGTTCTTTATTATCAGATCAAGACATCAATTAGTATTTAAACTCACATAAAAATCTATTTAAAATCATGTAAATGCAAATGCACATTTGCCTGTTTGGCTGCCATTTTATTATTAAAAAAATATAATGCAAATCCACATTCTTCCATTATTGTAGTATTACTAAAATTACTTATGTCAAAACGAAATTATGTTTGGTATGACACATGAAATATATTTTTCCTATATTAAAAAAAATATATATATATTTATTTATTTTTTCTCAAGCATGGGATCCTAATGAGAAAGTTTAGGAATATAAAAAAATTTCACAATATTTTTATGATATCATTGTTTTTCCAGTTATAATGGGTCTTTATATAATATATATATATATATATTTCTTTAATTTTATTTTAATTTATAATAAATTGACAACTCACTTGTTATGAAAATATTATGACATTTTGTTGAGTCAGAACTCGATCATAATCTTGTTGGAAGTAGTGAATATAGAAGTAATGAGAGGCTAAAGTAGATTAACTGTATCAGTTTCTTAAAAAAAAAAAAAAAAAAATTGATGACTGTATCTCTAATCACAATGAAAGAGAACCACTAATAAGCAATTAAGCACTAAACAATGTTGACGTGTGGTTCAGTTGTAGTCGGTAAATGAATTGAATTCTTTCTTATTAGTCAGCAGGTGTTAATGCTATATTTTCCTTTCCTTTCAAAAAGAGCGTGCATGCTTGGCAAACTTGTATTAGTACACTTCAATATATATATATATATATATATATATATATACATACACACACACTTATTACTTATATATTTACTTAAAGCGTGCAGCATATATTTTGTTAATATTAAAAATAGAATGAGAGCAGAGATGGACCCCCTTTACTGAAAGTGGATTTTATTGGGCCTTGGAGCAGCTACACTTAAACACTGTAACTGGGCCCCTCAGTCAGAATATTGTTGCCTGAATAAAGCCCTTTCTTAAATGGGAGCCATTGGGCCAGTTCACACCCTCACTACACAGATTACTAATTTGAACCAGCAGTCGAGCCTGTCCTTTAAAGTTTAAACAGAAACAGAACACTTACAAATAAAAGAGCCAGAAAAAGCATTGAAATTGTCACTCTTTTGTTGGGGTCCTTGGGGACTCGTAATCAGCAAATCATATATTCAGATGTTGTCGAAATATGATAACAGGAGTTTTATTTCTTTTCTTTTTTTTGGGATAGTTTGATAGTTTCAACGGAGGGGAGATTTAAACTCTGGATGTTAAAGATACATTAAGAGGTCCCGACTAATTGAGTTACAAGACTCTTGATGGGATTATACTTGTTCGCTTTTAAATAAAATCTTCTATTAATTTAAATGAATAAATAAATAACTAATCTAGTTTGTCGTTCTTTAATAACGGGTGCAATTACCCCATTTCCTCTCACAACAATTTTTTACCACCCCACTTTTTATCTTTAATTTATCTTATAATTTTTGTTATTCAATAGTTGAGATTAGAGGTTGTTTTTTTGCTTTTTCAATTTTTAGTCTCAACTATCTAAACCTATTGCACCGTGCAACATCCTAGTAATTACACCTGATCTTAATCCCCAGGGGGAAATACGGTTCTGCCATTTGATGTCTGAGATATGATTATAGCCCAAGATTCTTCATTCTAATGATTCAATCGTTTGGGCCCAATTAGAACCTGTCTAATTGAGCCGTGTTTGTATGAGCATTTGACTTGCACTGGGCCAATAGTTAAAAGCTCGAGAGTGCCAAGTGCAAAATGAAGCCTTTGTTGTCGATGTACACTTTACATGGGCCTAGGCTTGCTGAAACCATTGAAAATTCCTACTTCATAAAGTGTTTCTCTTTTTTTTCTTTTTTCTTTTTCTTTTTTTTTTTGTGGAGAAAAGGTTAGAAAAAGTGTTTCTTTTTTTTATGTGATTATGTTGACATACTGTGACTTTTGGCACATTCAAAAAATTTGTTGGAGTAAAAAATAATAATTAAAAAAATTGTGGACTAATTTTTTTTTTTAATAAAAAGCAAAAGAAAAAGGTTTATAAAAATGCATAGACGCTACATACGAAATTTTTTTTTTTTTTTTTATAGAATTTCAATATATGATGTTACTTTCTGATAATTGTGTTCTTTATTATCCAACTAAAACATCAATTGGTGGGGTTTGTCTTATCTCCAGTACTTTTTAACTGGACATGTCTTTTTGTTTTAAATATATAATGACAAATAGTAATGAGTTTTAATCAACACATTTTATTTAGTTAGTGGATGATATGACAATCTCTCATTAAAATAAAATGAGATTCTTTTTTAAAAAGTATGGAAAGTAAGCTAAACCCCAATGGTGTTTAAACTCACATAAAAATCTATTTCAAATCATGTAAATGCAAAGGCACATTTGCCAGTTTGGCTGCCATTTTATTATTTAAAACATGTACGGCAAATCCACATTCTTCCATTATTGTAGTCTTAAGTTGGGATTTTTGCTAAAATTACTTATGTCAAAACAAAATTATGTTTGGTATGACACATGAAATATATTTTTCCTATTAAAAAAAAGAAATATTTATTTATTTTTTCTCAAGCACGAGATCTTAATGAGACAGTTTAGGAATATAACAAAATTTTACAATATTTTTATGATATCATTTTTTTTTTCAAATTATGATGGGTCTTTATATTTTATATATATATATATATATATATATATATATATCTTTTATTTTATTTTAATTTATAATAAATTGACAACTCACTTATTATGAAAATCTTATAACATTTTGTTGAGTCAAAACACGATCATACTCTTGCAAGTAAGTGAACGTTTGGATAGCAATGAATCTCATGTCTGCGTTTTGTGTTGCGTTTTTTTTTTTTCTTTTCTTTTTTTTCTTTTTTGGTCAGCTGCAGCAGGGGACAGTGGCTACTGTTTATGAACAGTAGCTGTATTTTTCCTGCTTTTTCGTCACTTTTATCAGTCCTGTGATCCGTGAACAGTATATGAGACCCACAAATATCACTTTTTAGTAACTTTTTCATTAAAAATAGGTCTCATAATACTATTCACACATTTAAAAATTATTTTACTACAGTATTTTCAATTTTTAATTTTTAATTTTAACAAAATAAATTATATCCAAATAAACCCTTAATATAAAAATAATTTTTATATTAAGGTTAAAGTAGATTGATAGTGTCAGTTTCTTAAAAAAACAAATGATGACTGTATCTCTACTCACAATGAAAGAGAAATACTAATAAGCAAATAAGCACTAAACGATGTTGACGTGTGGTTAAGTTGTAGTCGGTAAATGAATTGAATTCTTTCAAAAAGAGTGTGCATGCGTGGCAAACTTGTATTGGTACAATTTTTAGACCCCGTGCATGAGGCCCTGACAGATGAGAAAAAGCAGTACTAATATTAACCATAATAAAGCATTGCTTGCGTTGCGCGCGTGCTTGCTTGCTAAACAATCAAGATTGCTAGCTGGCTCTCGCTAATTAACACTGTCAGTCAAACTGGTGATGAGTGATGACACATAGTGGAACTGAAATTTTTTCCAAATAGGGAATCTAGGAAAATTTGTACGGACTATAAAAAATGGTTTTTTTTTTTTTTTTTGTCATATTTATAATAGATTTCATTATAAAATTAATTAATAAACTTTACCATAAATGTGAAAAAAAAAAAAAATATCATTCTTAGTGTGTTTTGAAAATACCTAAAAATTGTTTACATAAATAATTACATTCATTCACTTCCCAACCATAAAAGAAAAAGACTTCCAAATCGAATACCCTGAGGCCACCACACCTGGAATTTGTTTTAGTTTTCTCAGCTTTTGGTTTGTTTGGCTTTCCAACAAGTCTAGCCACAGCCAGCTTGCCACCAATGACCACTTCTTGTTGGTAAAGGATTTTAGGAATATGCTATAATTATTTTATGTGATAAATTATGGTTAGTTGTATACTACTTTTGAATTCTCGTCAGAATTAATCAGGCTGACGTGGCTAATAAGTTGTGTCTAATTAGTAAGTGGTTACATACTTACAGAGTTACATTAGCACCATAATGGCACAACTGCCAACTCTTATACAGTTATACTCAACCTTTGTTTCTCACTCGTGAAAAACAAAAAGAAAAAAAAAAGACCACCGCATTCTTCATGAATCATGACTATAATTTTTCACTTTTTTATATTTTGTTTTCAATATCGTTGATAGTTGATCCCAAAAACACGAAAAAGAAAATTTAATCAACTTTGAAGGGGTGTTCAGGGGCCAGTTATTTAAATGGTGTAAAATATAATATAATTGAAAAATGAAAGGCTTTTTTAGGAAAAAAAAAAAAAAAAGGTAAAATAGTAAAAATAAATATGGCTTGTAAAGCTGTTTATATTTTCTCGATTTTAAAATTAACTAATTTAGTTCTTAAACACTTAGTAAAACTTTCATTAAAATTTGATTTCACGATATTATTACATATTTAAAAATTATTTCGTTACAATATTTTCAACAACAACTGATATACAAACAGACCTTTAATATATGTTTTAAGGATCCATTTATCATTTTTGAAATGTCTCGAAACTGGTTGGTATTAGTCAATTTCAATTTAACTATTTGTATGTGTTTAAGAACCAAGTTGTAGTTTTGAAATATCTTGGAACTGGTTGGAATTAGTTGGCATTAATTCAATTATCAAGTAGTTACTGAATTTTAGCCTTAAAAAAAAAAAAAAAAAAAAGGTTTGCTGCGTACCTAAAAACCAGAACAGCCATGAAAACAAATTCCCATCAGATGAACACCTAAAAAATTCTTATCAACAAAAAAAAAAAATAAATAATAATAATAATAATAATGATATTTGAGAACCAAAAATAGCCCAGTAGGCTATGAATAAACAACTAAGATCTGGTCAAAAAAAAAAAAAAAAAAAAGGAAAAAGAAACTAAAGATCACAGATGCAACCACAAACTACAAAAGTTTATATCATAATCCAAAACCAACCAAAAAAACGTAACGTCTTTTCGGCTTTTTCCCGTTTTCTTAACAAGGATTTTCAGGTTCAATGGATTCATTCAAGAACTGAGGGTCAAGCTTGGTCCTACAAACAGGGCAAACCGAATGCTTAGAGAGCCAAGTGTCTGCGCATTGAACATGGAACCCATGGTTGCAACCGGGAATCAGTCTAGCCTGTTGCTCACTCTCAATCTCGTCAAGACAAACAGCGCACTCTGTACCCAACACCAAATCTTTCGCAGGAACCTTAGGCAGCTTCTCTAGCTCTGACTCCGATAACCCAGTTTTCTTGACCGGCTTTTCCGGTGACCTTGAATCGTTGCCGTTGCCTGAGAAACTGGTGGCGTACCATAAGAGACAGATGTATACGATGAAAACCACGCTCGTCCCAACACAAGGTAAGAAAAGAGCCAAGAAAACTGAGACCATCATTTTTTTGGCTTTGATTTTGGTTTTGGTTTTGGTTTTGGTTTTGGGTGGCGGTTCGAATTTCTTTTAGGGTGGTTGATAGAGAAGTGAATGTGGAGGGTATGGAGGTGTAGTTGTGGAAACCATAGCAGCGGACGATTTAGAAGGGTTTTGTGTGATTGGAAAAATATATATATATTTGACGCAAATTTATATTTTTAGGTGGTGGTGTTGGTTTAGAGGGTGTTTGGGAGGCTGGAATCTGAGGTGGGGAAAGTGTGGAAGAAACTTTTTTGGGGTGTGACGTGGATCCGCTTTGGAGGGGTAACGGGTACATGTATATGGAAAGAATCCGGATGTTTCTTCTTCTTATTATTATTATTATTATTATTTTTATTTTTTTAGTCTAAATCACTTGTTTGGTATAAGAAAGTGCTTATCTTTTATTTATTTTTATTTTTTCTATTTTTTTTAATAGGAGAATTATGTTAGAACCACATAATTGGGTACAATTTTATGCCACAACTCGTCACATGACGAGTTGTGGTTGACAAAGATTTGTCATGTTACGTGGTACTAACACAACTCTTAATAGGGTGTCGAGAAATTTTGCAAAATGTTAGGTAGTAGTAAATAATAACACTATAATTAGTGCCTAAAATAATATTAGTTTTATTTTGATTTATCACTAACACTATAATAAGTATTTTCCAAGTATTCTCCAAAAAAAAAAAAACATATTTTCCATTTGTAATAAGTTCTATAAAAAATATTTTTTATAAAAGTAAAAAATATTGTATATCTCATGCCTAATAGCCATATAAAAGTATAAGAAAAATTAACCAATATCCTAAGAACATTAATTTAATAAGTATTTTTTAAAAATATTTTATAAGAAAATAAACAAAAACTAATTTTTTGACAACCTTTTATATTATTGATAAGCAACTATTATATTACTGATATATATATATATATATATATAATTTTTCTAAAAAAAGAAAGATATACATGAGATATTTTTTTAATTTTAAAATTATAAGCAACAATCAATAGGACATACATGAGTTTTTTTATTTTTTCGAGAAACTGATATACAGTAAAATTTTTGTTTATTGTTGATGAGGAGTGAATAAGATGTATTATATAAAAATCTCAAAATCTATATATATAAATAAAGTATGTTGAATTGGATAATTTATAATTTCTGCTGGTAGGGCAGCCTTTTATGCAATCTTTTTATCCCCTTTTGGTTGGTGAGTCATTGACCTTCTGTAAAAGTTTCAAAAATAATCGAGTGCCATGTACGGGCCTCTGGACCGTCACCATTGGTTTTTAGTGTGTGAAACTTTTTTATGATTGGTTTTTCAATGAAGAGATGAGGATAGGGGCATATTGGAGACTCTCTTTTGGCCCATGAGTAGGACAAAATAAATAAACAAGCCACTCATGTTTTTTATTTTGGCCATGGACCCCACTGTATCTATCAGCCATTTTTAAAATCAACTTTTTTTTTTTTTTTTTTTGAGAATGATTTTTAAAATCAACTTGATAGAAACATTTTTATCAATTTTGCACTGCCACTGCTAATTTCACAATAGGATGCCGAAAACAAATAGCCCATATAAGATGTTTTGAAAAGGATTTTTACCATAATTGATTCAGAAGGGGTTATATTTACAACATTTTCATAATATTTTCACAACAAATTATAAATAGTTAATTATTATTGATTCAAATTTAAACCTGCCATTGAGATTACTTTTTTATCCCAACAATAATAATCAATAACAATCTATCACTTAGGATTTGTTATGAAAATATTGTAAATATAAAATTTCTTTAATTGATACTATGGGGCTAAAGAATTTGTGACCCTGGCCCACTTTACATTAGGGCCCAAGGCCCGAGCCGAGGAGGGATATAGCCGAGGATATACAATGAAAGTCCAAATAGCCTTGAGACAGTTGAGGATGACTCTGTCCTTGGCATCCCCAAGGCACTCCTAAAAGAAAGGGCAAGAACGGTATAAGAACAGTTTTGGGAAAAACCGAACACATCCGCGTTGATAGAGAAAGGACCCCTGGACAATATGGTGACAAAGGACAAAGGAAAGGCTGTCATTACTGCAATTAAATACTCTGCGCCAGACAGAGCAATGTTTTTCAACTTTTACAACCACCCCCAACCACTTTGGGTATAGGCTGATGGAACAAGTATCAACCCTGGAAAGTTGAACTTACATGTGGACGTTGGAGGAGGGGTAAAGGCTAATATAAAAGGAGAAGTAAGCAATCCAGAAAAAGGGGCTGGGAAAAAAGGCTAAGAACCAGAGCCTCCCAGGCCGTACCGAGAAGAAAGACTTCTCAAGCGAACATGGTTTATTTCTGTATGAGCACCATGACTAACCATCGTCCGATGACCAAGGCCTAGCCTTTCAAGCCCACGCTCTACAAATTATATTGTTTGAGCTTTTAACGTACGAACCCAATATCATTTTGGGGTCGTTATAATTTGAGTCCTTATAGATACATTTTAATTGAATTTGATTTTACATTTAGTAATTTGGACAATCAAATTCTTGGCTTGAAATTTTTTCATATTTGCACATTCAGATTATTGGCCAGATTTTTTCATTTTTCTATCAAATTGATGGATGAAAATTTCGTTGAAAGAGGCTGAGACAATCCATCTAAAATTTGAGGAAAAAGCATGCATGCGATTAAAATGGTGCCAACCCTTGATTTATGCATCCCAAATAGCCACGAGTCTAAAATTGAATTTCCATGAGCTTGAATCATGGACTATGTCGAGAATGAAGTGTTTGAACCAGCTTGCTACCTTTAAAGAGTAGCTCGCTTTATGCACAAATATTGAATGCATTTGTTATCAGTTGCTGGGTTAGGTTCATGTGCCTCTGGCATGGCAAAATAAAAAGTGTTCAACCATATATTCTACTCTATTTATATTTCTTCCAAATGATCTAAAATCTAGGAAAAATAAACTTATTCAGGGCTGCAATTATTGTCAAATTTTAGTTGCTTATGTCACTTATAGAATAAATTCAAGTGTAGTTCCAATAATGACATTTAAAATATACATATATATCAATGAGAAATTTTTTAGACAGTGATAACTGATAAGAAAATTATTTTTAGAAAAAATTTAGTTACAAATAGGACTGTAAATGAACCAAACCGTTCATAAACAGCTTGGGCTTGGTTCAATAAAAAATTCGTTCATATTTGTTTGTTTATAAACAAGTCAAGTTTAAGCTTTAGTTTTAGGCTTACTTAATAAACAAGCCGAGCCCAAGTAAAAAATATTGTTCATGAACAAGCTCGTGAACACCAAGGCTCGATACAAAAGTAACAAAACAATTTGAGCTTAGGCTTATTTATGAGTTTGGTAATAAAATTGATATGAGCTTGACAAGTAAACTAATATCCTTCTAAGACTTTAATTAATTATAAGTTGAGACCACTCATCCAAACCAAGTAAGCTAGATAATAAGCTTGATATAGGCTTAATAATATACTTGTGTTGGATCTCAAGCTCAAAAACATGATATTGAGCTTGAGTTTGGGCTTGATATAGAGCTCGAGCTTGACTAATGAATCAAGCCAAGTCAAGCCGAGTTAAAACTTTTATATTTTATAACAAGCTCAAACTTGAACATTATTTGTAGGCTTGTATCAAGCTCAAGCCAAATTTAAACATTTTGCTTTTGCCGTCGAGCCAAGTTTGAACATTCACTTCTCGATAAAGTTCGGCTCATTTACAATCCTCACCAAATTGGTTTTAGTTTAAGGCTATAACCTTACTCAATAAATAAACATTATTACATATTTTGAAAATTTAACCATTGAATTGCATATTATTTACGATCTTAATACAAATTTCAAATTTTGTGTCAATCGGATATTATTTACTATATGATTTAGAAGTTTATATTTTATACATAATTTTAAATTACAAAAACTTGTAATTTAAACAATTTATTGATGACATAGCTATTGATCTTTAATTTTCTATAAATATTGCAAGCATGGAGAATATAAGAAGAAGATATAATCCAATGGTGAATTTATTAAAATTCATCTCTAATAAAAAGATATTGAGTTAAACTTTGTCATTTTTTTTTATTCAAATACAACAGGGCTAAACCCTACATTGAAATGTAATGAGGGGGTTAACAGTCACTTGGGAAAGTGGGATTCTGTTGGTGTGTAAGAGCATGTTGCATTTATACCTGATTTGGAAATCAAACCGTTTTGCTATGCAATTGCCAGGGAAGATTTGTTTTGTTGTTGAATCGGTCGTTTATACTGCCATTCAACAATTAAAGCTCATTCCTATAAATAATAATGAAAAAAAAATAAAAAATTTAAGTTCATTGCCTTAGGATAGGAAAAAAAAAATGGTAGTTGGGGTGTATTTATGGCCGAAAATTATGCTAAAAAGAGAGGAAATCATGCCATAATTTAGGGTACGTTAATGGCTGAAAATTGAATTGAAAGAGAGAGTGAATTCAGCTGGAAAATGTGAGGAAAAAAACATGCATGTAACTGAATCAGAATGGTGCCAATCCATTGATTGATTCATGCATCACAAGCAGAGACGACACGAGGCCTAAGGCATGGGTGATTTGCGTCATGTCAACCGCTCAAACACCTACTCATCTGACCTAAGTGCTAAAGACTACTTGCAGAAAATTTAAATTTCCATGAGGTGCACCTAGAATGAAAAATATTAGGAAAATATATTGTCGAATTTATTTATTTTTTTATGTCACTAGTTCTAATGATATTATATTAGAGGAAAATGCAAGAAAATGAGGTAGATATTTGGTTCCAATTAATAAAAACTAGTATATAACTTGTGTTTACGTACGAGAATGATAAATTGAAGTAGTGCTATTGATGTTATCTTGGATTATTAAACATATAAGACATTAATTCACCCAGGACATTTAGAGGTACTAAAATAGTTTTTCTTTGCAATTTTCATGATATTAGTTACGCCAAGTTTCTCATTACATCATTCTCAAAAAAAAGTTTCTCATTACATTGCTATTATGTATATAATTTTGAAAATCACTATTGAATACTACATGTAGGGACACGTTTCGCGACGAACCGCAGTAGAGTTGGGTTCGCACGTGAAAGGGCCCAAACAATATCATTTGTAGAGAGTGGATTCGAAAGGCTAGGCCTTAGTTACCCATTGGTGGTTCTGGTGGTGTTCATATGTGATTTAAGCGCTTTCACCCTTGGAGTCTTTCTTCTGGAGGTAGACTGGGAGCCTTTTCTTTCTTAGCCAGTCGTCCCAGCCCCCCCCCCCCCTCCCCTTAGATTACTTACTTTTTCTTTTATACTAGTCTGCATTCACTTTCCTTCGTCCACGTGTAGGGTCGACATTTCCAAGACTGATACTTGTCTTGTCAATCCAAACCCAAAGTTGTTGGGAGTGGTTAATAAAGTTAAAGGATAAGGCTCTGTTAGGCGCAGAGATATGCATGGGGAAGATGGTAAAGACAGCCTTTCCTAGATATTTTAGATTTCCCTTCAAGCATGTCCCTTTACCGTTTTGCCCCTCTTCTTGGTGGATCTTTGGGTCAGCCGAGGACTACACTGTCCTCGGCTGCTTCTCCGGGCCAATTGGGCCTTATTATTCTTGAGCTCGGGCCATGACCTTTTTCGGCTTAGGCCTTTGAACTCTCCATCAGCAAGTGGGCTTGGCCCATCAATTATTGGACCCCACAATAGCCCCTCAAAACCCTGCTGTCCGACATCATGGTTGGAAAGGGGGGTTTTGGTAATACCGAGCCTTTATTATGGCTCATTTAATTCATCCCTTGACTGGTGCTGGCGACTCTTCACCTGCCCAGGGAATGTACCGGCCTACAAGACGTTTCCCTTGATTTGCGCACGATGTGTTTATGCCGTTTGGTTATCTGAAGCGCATCTTTAATGTCTTCCCTTTACGAAGCCTCCCAGATTCAACGGCTTTTGATGGCGTGGGGGAATGAAACGGACGCATTCATGTTTGCAGATTTCCTTGGAGATCTGAACGTATTATGTACTCTTTTCCTCATCCCCTATATAAAGAGAAAAGACAAAAGCTTACTTTCTCATACTTGAGCCCCTCAGATTCCTCCCAGAGTCCACTTCTTCTCTCTAGTTATACCTTATTCGATAGAAAGTTCACCACAGTAGTCAGCCATGAATAGACCACTTCATTCCCAAAAACACCATGTCCTAATAAAGCTCGAGATGGCTCGGTCAGGGCAAGGATGGCGGAGACTCAAGATTTGTCTCCCCTTCCTTTTAGCCAAAATCCGAAGCAGGGACTCGTCACATCTCACTTTCGGTGTGACCGAGTCAAAGACATCCATTATCACCACCCTCCGCTCTGCCATGAGCATATCTAACATGGCACCAGTGTGTTAGGAGTCAGGACTGGGGCAGAGACTAAGTGCCCCTGCTTCTTCCTCTCTTCGTTCACTGGCGCCTCCTTCTGCCTCTCTTTCTTCTTCTTTCCACCACCAGATCCATCCTGGTGCTTTTCCTTCTCCCTCTTTTGCTCATTTTTCTTTCTTTTCATCTCTTCCCTCTTCTTCTCCTCCTTCTTTTACTCATGTCCTCCATCCTCCTCATTCATCTCCTCCATCTTCTGCTCATGTCCTCCATCTTTTTCATTCATCTCCTCCATCCTCTTCTTCCTTTGCGCTCCTTGATGACAAGAGCTTGCTGAATTGCTTCCATGTGTTCCAATTCTTCTTCCTTCTCCTTCATCTTTTTCCTAAGAAGGTTCTTCTCCTGAGATGAGCAGTACTGAGGCAGAGATTGGAGAGACTTTAAAAGTGAGTTTAAAAGACACCTGACTGTTTACTTATCTGTATTGCGGATGCTATTGTTGCTTTGGCAGTTCATCTTTTGTATAGGCTTGTTTAAGCCCTTCTTTGTACGTTGTAATAATTTTTCATATTAATAAAAGTTGCTGTTACCTTATTTCGCATGTTATGTTTTTATGTTTTTACGAGTTTACAAACGCTGCTCGGCACCATAATATAGCATTTGAATCAATGATAACTAAGGCTAAAATGTTTGCTAATAAAAAGGTGTCACCATAACTTTAATAAAATTATTTAAAATAGCAAAGCCGACCAGTGAGGAATGAAACTCACCTTAAAATTAGCCAAGATGAGGACTAAGCGCTCGATACGGTGTAGGAAGTAACTATCCGAGGACATGTCACTCGCCAAATGGACAATTTCCTTAGATTAATGAAAGTTGGGTCGTTTCGCCATCTTCTTGACACACTGGCTTTAACCTTTACAGTATTTGAGCCGAGAACCTTCCCCATTCGAGTAGTCGGTTTCCCAAAAGGTTTGAGTCCGAGGACCATGCAAGTCCTAGGTTCTGTCCAAAACTTAGGTTTTTCTCAGTACTTGGTTTCCCCATAGGCTTGAGTCTGAGGACCATGCAAGTCCTAGGTTCTGTCCAAAACTCTTTGGGTTCAGTTTCTCCCTTTCCTCAGATATTTCACGAGGTGCCGAGCAGGAAGTTTTCCTCGGCAACGGTTATTCCTCGGCGTGGGCCATTGCCCCTGGGCCCCCATGCAGAACAGGCCTGGGCCGCGAATCCACTTGGCCCACAACTTAAAGGGTATTTATGTAGTTTTTGGTTACGCAGTGCTTTTTGGCGTCCCAATGTTCGAGGTGCACCTTCCAGAGACTCCTTTAATCCCCTGGTTGCAGGTGGCGTTGGAGATTGAGCCAAAGCAATCTTGTCTGTAGCGTTCCTTGGGATGCTGCGTGAATTAAATGCCACCACCTTATCTCTTTAAATAAATAGGAGAGCAAGTTACTTCACCTTCGCACCAATTATTTAGTTTTCTCCCAAATCACAGCTCCTATACTCAGTGCTGTCCTCCCTTAGCACAACATGTTTGAGGCGAGGGTTGGGAAGAAGGAACTCTTTCCGCCACGGAAGCGCCGTGCCCTCATGAGACTCAAAATAGTGAGGTATGGGCACAGGAAGCATAAGTTCAAGAGAATACTCCATTTCGATCGAGGGGAAAGGATGTCTCTCCCCCTTTTAGTCAAAATCCGAAGCAGGTTCTGTTCATGCCAGAATTTTGGTGTGTCAGAAGAAAGATTCTCCGTCATCAGCGCCTCTGCCTTGTGGCGGGCAAATATTTAGAGAAAGCCCTTCAACTTCCAACTCCCAGCACCTTTCCTTCAGCGGTGTCAGGCTCAAGTTGGGTCTCTTTTGCTGTTTGAGTTGTGGGCATGTGAAAGCATTGAGGAAGAACAAGGTCTTGGAGCTGTAGCCAACCTCTCCTCTGATCTACTTCCTCGGCTTTATCTTATTCTCTTGTATCTTCCTTTCTTTTTGGTTATGTAGTGAGCTTTGACACAAACTGATTCAAGCTTTTCATTGTACGTTGTACTATTTCTTTGTTTTAGTAAAAAAAAAATGGAAATTTCTTTGCTTGTTTTGAATACTGTTCCTTTGACAACACTACTTTGTGAATGGGTGTGCTCCATGTGTGTTTCTCCTCGGCGGTATTTAAAGCAAGAACCCGAGATAACGGTTGAACGTTCTGTAATAAGTGCGAGAACACTGTCTGAGAACGACAAATTCTGAATAATTCACCGAGGGAGTGACCGAACATTGCATAACTTCGATTATGCTTTTGGAAACACGTTACTCCATTCCGTACTGGTCCCTTTAGTGTTGAGGATTCGAGGGCAAACTAGAGAATCCATGTAACATAGTTTTTCCTTTTAAGTAGTTGGTTTCCCCAGAAGCTTGGGTCCGAGGACCATACAAGGCCTTGGTTCTGTCCAAAACTTGTATTGTCTTTTTAAGTAGTTGGTTTCCCCAGAGGCTTGGGTCCGAGGACCATACAAGGCCTTGGTTCTGTCCAAAACTTGTATTGTCTTTGTAAGTAGTTGGTTTCCCCAGAGGCTTGGGTCCGAGGACCATACAAGGCCTTGGTTCTGTCCAAAACTTGTATTGTCTTTTTAAGTAGTTGGTTTCCCCAAAGGCTTGGGTCCGAGGATCATACAAGGCCTTGGTTCTGTCCAAAACTTGTATTGTCTTTGTAAGTAGTTGGTTTTCCCAGAGGCTTGGGTCCGAGGACCATACAAGGCCTTGATTCTGTCCAAAACTTGTATTATCTTTTTAAGTAGTTGGTTTCCCCAAAGGCTTGGGTCCGAGGACCATACAAGGCCTTGGTTCTGTCCAAAACTTGTATTGTCTTTTTAAGTAGTTGGTTTCCCCAGAGGCTTGGGTCCGAGGACCATACAAGGCCTTGGTTCTGTCCAAAACTTGTATTGTCTTTTTAAGTAGTTGGTTTCCCCAGAGGCTTGGGTCCGAGGACCATACAAGGCCTTGGTTCTGTCCAAAACTTGTATTGTCTTTGTAAGTAGTTGATTTCCCCAGAGGCTTGGGTCCGAGGACCATACAAGGCCTTGGTTCTGTCCAAAACTTGTATTCTTCTTTATTTATTTATCTTCCGAAGGTTTAGCTCCTCGAACAAGGTGGGGGAAGCTAGACTGATGTTTGAAGCCCCTAGACTTGCCCATGCCATTGACACTGTGAGACGTAGCCCCTAGTGGGAACTTATGTTGGAATAACAACAATGTGTCGCCGGTCATAAAGGCACCTTCATAGACCCTTGCTCGACAAAAGCTCAACTTCACCACCGCTCGAGCTAACGCGCAAGCCTTCCCCACAGACGGCGCCAATTGTAGGGACACGTTTCGCGACGAACCGCAGTAGAGTTAGGTTCGCACGTGAAAGGGCCCAAACAATATCATTTTTAGAGAGTGGATTCGAAAGGCTAGGCCTTAGTTACCCATTGGTGGTTCTGGTGGTGTTCATATGTGATTTAAGCGCTTTCACCCTTGGAGTCTTTCTTCTGGAGGTAGACTGGGAGCCTTTTCTTTCTTGGCCAGTCGTCCCAGCCCCCCCCCCTTAGATTACTTACTTTTTCTTTTATACTAGTCTGCATTCACTTTCCTTCGTCCACGTGTAGGGTCGACATTTCCAAGACTGATACTCTTCTTGTCAATCCAAACCCAAAGTTGTTGAGAGTGGTTAATAAAGTTAAAAGATAAGGCTCTGTTAGGCGCAGAGATATGCATGGGGAAGATGGTAAAGACAGCCTTTCCTAGATATTTTAGATTTCCCTTCAAGCATGTCCCTTTACCGTTTTGCCCCTCTTCTTGGTGGATCTTTGGGTCAGCCGAGGACTACACTGTCCTCGGCTGCTTCTCCGGGCCAATTGGGCCTTATTATTCTTGAGCTCGGGCCATGACCTTTTTCGGCTTAGGCCTTTGAACTCTCCATCAGCAAGTGGGCCTGGCCCATCAATTATTGGACCCCACACTACATATACAATATCAATTTACAATCATTGTACATGAAATTATCTAAATACAACACAAAATAAAAAGAATAGGTCCAATAATATCTCCTAAATTGAATGGGGATAGGTACATGTGATTATTCAACTCAATTACAAAATTTTAGGTTCAAGATTTTCGTATACAAAATATCTAAATAGAAACAGTTTAAAAAAAATATGCTCATTAGTTTAGAGAAAAAATAATAGTAAAAATCTAAACAATTTAATTTTTATGGAAAGCTAATAAAAGAAAAATCCAATTTTGATTCTAGTTGATTTTTCTCTAAACTTTGGTTTAAAATACATAAACTCGCACGCGCACGCGCAGAGATATATATATTAACTAGTTAGTAATAGATCGTACATGGTCATAGTGTATTATATAAATAACTTATAAATTTAAATTATTTTTAGTTACACAAAAAATGGCTCATAAATTTAAAATCATTCAAATTCTCTTTTCCTATAATTTTATATATAGAGTTAGATATATGGCTAGGTTTTTTTATAGTTTATTTATATTAGACTCCTCGTTTTCTACACTAAATTAACTTACTTGGTACAAAAATTTAAAAACTTAAATTAGATAGAACATGTGGCACAAAATTAAACTCTAATTGAAATCCACTTTTTGTATTGAATTAACTCACTTGGCACAAAAAATTAAAAGCTTAGATTAGATAGGACACGTAGTGCAAAATTAGACTCTAATTGAATTACAATTTGAAATCTAATTAGATTTCTCTCTACTTTGCCTATTTATATATATATATATATATATATATATATATATAAAGAATGTATTGCTATATGCTAGTTGTAATTGGTTGAATATAAAATGGAAGCTAAATTGCAAACTATACCCCTAAAGTTTTGGGAGTGTTTGGATTTTACACCTTAAAATTTTAGAATTTAGATTTTACCTCCTGAAGTTTAGAGGCATTTGGATTTTACACCCTAAAGTTTCAAAAATTGGATTTTACCTCTTAAAGTTTGGGAGTGTTTGGGTTTTACCCATTAAAGTTTGGGAGTGTTTGGATTTCACCCCCTAAAGTTTGGGAGTCTCAAGTACTTCAGGGTGTAAAATTCAAACAGCCTTAAACTTTAAAGAGTAAAATCCAAATTATGAAATTTCAAGGTGTAAAATTCAAACATCTCCAAACTTTAGGAAGTAAAATTCAAATTCTTAAACTTCAGAATATAAAATCTAAACATGCCTAAAATTTAGGAGTGTAGTTTGCAATTTAGCCTAAAATGAAATACAAAAAGTGGAATAGAATATCCGTGCCCTTTTCACCTCCTTCACCATCTCCTTGATCATTTGCATTGTGTGAAAGTGTCTTTTTCTTTAGCACACTGGCCCAAGGATCCTAAGTCAAATAGTTGTAGTTTGGTGGACTGGGCTTGGTTCACCGCAACTAAAGGGGCTATTTAAGAACCAAGTGGCGCACAGGGCATGTTCCTTACAATACACATTAACACATAAACTAGCAAAGCGAGAATATTTGTATTGAACAATAATGAAAACAGTAAAGGAGTGCAAAGTAATTAAAAAATACACAAAACAATTGTTAGGGATCCTTGGATTAATAAGAAATACTTCATTAGTTTTTCTTAGTTATGGTTACAATGCGCTTACTAAGACGTGATACGAGGTTCAAATAAGCTCAAAAATTACAGACTTTGATAGCTATCCAAGCTTCTAAGACTTGTAAAATTTGAACCCTTTTGAATCCAAGTATGTACTATAGTATCTGTTTCTAGGATACCGGAAGATATTTCACTGTTTTCTCTTGAATTTGAAAAAGTTCTCTTAATGGTTTCTTGTCGAGATTTTTTATTGCTCGCTTAAAAAATTCCTTCGTTTTGCTAGCTGCCTTTCCCCCCTTTTATAGTGTCATTCTAGGGTCCCAAGGAACTATTAATTCCCCTGTTTTGCTCCCTAGGTACCAGAGCCCGTTTTGTGCCCATCACCCAGAAGGTTGAATCTTTCCCTGTTTCTCATATTTTCCTCATTTTGGTGCTTTTTCTTTGAAAGCCCATGGCTGACTTTCCATTCCAGAGTGCTCTTGTTCCTAATTTCACGTTCCTCAAAATCTCTTACCCCTTATGATTCAGCCTTTGGCCGTCCTTTCTCTTTGTCATTTTTCCCAAGTGAGCAGAATCCATCTCTGCTAGTTCGAAGGTCTTTGCTGCTACTTCCTTTTTTATAGCTCCTCATTCTGGTTCCCCGAGGTATTGTTCCCTTGCATTGTGAGTGGTTACTCTAAGCTTTCTGCTTTTCTTGCTGCATCTTTGGTGCATAAGGACATTTCTGCCCTTCGTTTCTTGTGTTTCTTTTGGTGTTTCCTTTGAGCTGTCTTAATCCTATCTTAGCTATGTTACACGTCTCGGGGATCCCGAGCCTTTGGCAGCCTCTGGGGATCCCAACTCAGCTATTTACACTAGTCTTTCTTCAATCTTCCGATCTTGACATACTGAGCCTTTTTCTTTTTCTTCATTCTTTTCTCATAGGCTTTAAGGCTTGTCCCTTTATGGCTTTTGGGCTTCAAGCCTTTTGGGCTTACCACCTTTTCTTAGGTTCACTTTCTATGGCCTCTTGTGTTATTTCTTTGGGCTTAGGTGTTGTGATTTTTTAACTTTCAACACATTGTTGATAATATTGTAGTTAGATCCTTTGAGTTGAGCCTATTGGGCTTGGCTTTTACTACAAGCTAGAGGGCTTTTCTTACAAGTAAAGATTGCTAGTGATTTCTTCTAAAATCTATTGTTTTCAAATAAAATTGCATAATCAAACTGCATCCAAGTTTTTGTTACAAAAATAAATAAAACTATTTATTTCATGAATTCTCCCACATCCATGGACCTAGTAGCATAGAGTTCTAGCTAAATTATATATCCTAGTGGCATAGAGTGAATCTTCATACCAATCATACACACCAAGCAAAACACAAAGAGTACAGCTCAATCTTGCTAAGCCAAATATCCTCCTAATTAGCAAGAAATTCAGACACTCTTCATTCTTGTTGCCCCTTTTCGCCAATTAATGGATCAATGAAACTTCTCCATCCAGTAAAATTTGTAGTAGAGCCAGCATCAGGCAGATAAAATCCATTTAGGAAGAATACACACCCCTCGAAGCACCATACTGCATAATATACGAAGTCATTCATTCAGAGATGACTGATGGTCAACTATATTTGAAAAGTTTTTAACATTACACCTATCCTAAAATGAAAGTGATCAGATGCTTATCAAACCTTGAAGGAAACCCTTGTCTTCAAATCTGATTTAATATCATTGAAGCCAGAATAAAGGGTAACATGATAGGAATTCCCAATTACTTCTGTTGCAAAATTCACTGTATGATTTACAACAAAATCCCAAGACATGTTGCGTGTTGAGTTATGGTAAAACTTCTCCTATTTGATAGATAGTATACCAACAAGTTTAGTAGTATTATTTAGCTACATTACATATTCTGAATATCAATTAATATAATGTAATCAAAATATGTTGTATTTTTTATTTCAGAGAAGAAAAAAACTAAATGAAAAGGAATATTTTCATATGAGTAAGTAGGCATGAATAACCAATTACAGAGCAAGTTCAATTTCAAACGGGTTTGAGATTTATCAGTATAAGACTCACTACATAACTGTGCCAAAATTTTGGGTCTTCTAGCCAAAGAGTTAGGCTTGTTCAAAATTAACAAATCATTGACTAGGCCCACCGTGATGCACACTCTAGGGGGCTGTTAGTGTACAAGCCCATTGGGCTCTAGGCCTATTGTAATATATTTGTCCATTACACAGATTGCCTTGTACTTCACACATACTCATATAGTCATATGACGGCCAAAATGGCCCAATACCACGAATTTTTGAAATATTTTGTAAAAAAACACTGTTTCGGAACTATATAGGAAACTACCACTTTTTATGGAACTCGAGTTTCTTAAACTCGAGTTCCTAGGAGTTTTGCCACCGTGGCGCTGCTGAGGTGGAAATTAGACCATTAAAAAATGCTTTTTTTTTTCTAAGGTACTCGAGCTTGGTGAGCTCGAGTACCTTGTAAGGAACTCGAGTTTAATAAACTCGAGTTCCTTATAACTTTTTTTTTTTTTTTTTGGTTGTTGGGATTATTGACAAATAAACATAAACATAAAAATAAGTAGCTTTTTTTTTTATGTTTTTATTTATTTAAATAGAAGCATTGTAAAATATAGAGATTTTAATTTCAAAATATGAATTTAATTTCTACATTAAGTAAAACTGTTCATTGTTTTCTCATTGCATAGTCCAAGAGGCTTGTCCATGAGCGCTCCGGCTTGGGCCTGTCGGCCCAAGCCTCCGCTCCATGGACTAAGCCTCCAAAAATCTCCCATTAAAAACCACACAATATTATTCGAGTCGAGTCGGGTCGTCAACATGAATCAAATGATACCCTTAAAGTGTGGATGAAATGTTTTATAATGCTTAAATTTATAAAAGATACTAGTGAAAGTTCCATGCGTTGCATGGCTTTAATCCTAAATTTTCTTTATATATTTTTTTGAGAAATTATAACTAAATGAGTTATTATTACATAATTTTAGAATTATTTTCTAACTATATATAAGACAACTGATGATTATGTACATTCAACTTTTACAAATCTAAAGATTAACTGTTCATTAGTTTTGACTAAGTTTATATGAAATCATTGTGTCATTTTTTTCCCTGCTATTCTTTGTTGCTACATATGATTCTTGTGCTTTGGTTGGACAATGTCCTCTGCTTTGTAATGTAGGAAACACCTTAGGAAGTGAAATGTCTCCAGTTAGATATGTTGATGTTTCCAATATTTGTGTAATTTGAAATGTTAAACACATAACACTTATCACCCAAATTAGATTTATTGTACATTACTTGTAGCAAAAATTAATAAATTCAATACATACAGACTCATCCAAACCACACAGACCAACCATTCTTTCACAAAAAAACCATATGGCTCCTAAAGTAAGGACTTGCCACATGAATACACAGATATGCAACCCTTTGTAATGCACCGTTTTCAAGGATGCAGAGCATCCCTGTAAAGTTTATGCATCAATTTTGTGGGTGAGCTGTCCACCATTACTACACTGATGTTCGTAATGCTGCATGTGCTGCTCAACAATTTGGTACATTCTTTGGTTTTCCATTGAGCTTACACGATTTTCTTCATTCAACGATTTCGAATTTCTCAACAAATTCAGATGATCAATACATTAGTACACAGTTTTCCATTTAATTTTCACGATTTTGTACATTTAACAAATTCAAACTTTTCAACAAATTCAGACTATCTGTACATCTAATTTACACAATTTTATTTTGTACTTTCAAGATTTTATACAATCAACGAAATCAAATTCGAACGATCTGTACATCTAAATTTTGTTTTTTACAAATTCGAATGATCTGTACATCTAATGTACACAATAACTAAATGAATTTTCACGATTTTGTACTTTCAACGAAATCAAATTTCTCAACAAGTCCAGAATATTTGTACATCTATACATCTATTCAAATCTGCTTACTACATTCATAAAATTTGTTTTCTGCATTAATTAAAACTATTCATTGTTTTCTCATAAAAATTGTTCACTGTTTTCTACATAAACTATTTCTAGGATTTTGCATAAAATTATTTTCTATTCAGCATTATTGAAAAAATTGTTCACTCTCTTTTCTGCATAAATTATTCTATGTTCACTGCATAAATTGTTCATTGTTCATTGTTTTCTCATAAAACACCTAGTGAAATCATGTTTTGTAAATTTAAACGCCAAATCTGAATGCTTTTTCTTGTTTGAATTTCACAATAATCGAATCTATTTTTCTGCATTGATAAAATCTGTTTCTACATTAATATAATTTGCTCTCTGCACATCATGTTTATTGCATATTCAAATCTGCTTACTACATTCATAAAATCTTTTTGAGGGGGAGAGAGTACAAAAGTCTTTTTGAGGGAGAGGGAAGGCTATTACAAAAGGCTTTCTAAAACTTGGAACTTAAACACTTAGAATCTTAGAAATTTAGAAACTTGTCTTCTGTCTTTGTAGTCCGTCTCTTTTATAGGTGAAATGAACCATGGTAAAGTAGGTAAATTTAACTCAAGTTAATCTGTCGGTGGTATGGAAATTAGTACTGATGAGTAGTATTCTGTCTGCGTCTGTCTGGGAATCTTTCAGATCTCGGGAATCTATCAGATCTCTTTTTACGCATGCTAGTAAACAGTAGTAACTTTTGAACACCTGTCTGTATCTGTCTGAATTGTCTGTATCTATCTGGACTGTCTTGATTTTTCTGGAAGCTATTCACGCATGCTGGTGAATAGTGATCTATCGCCAGTGAATAGTGATCTATCACTGCGGGAGAGCATTCTGTCTTGGCATATTTGTCTGTCTTTCAATCTGTATACGCGTAGTTATCATAACCTAGCGGATCAGAGTTATCCTCATACTACTCATGCTCATGGACTGCTCCATAATTACTACATAGAACGCAGTATGAAATAGGAAGATAAATAGGAACACGATCTTTTGCCGTCTCGTGGCAAGTCTCGTTTTTTGCTGAATCTTAGGGTGGAGCTTTAAAAAGCTTGTTCCCATAAGATAGCTTTTAGGAGACTGTGATTCTGTCTTTATGGAGCTTGAATCTCCAACCTCCTTGCCAGGGAGTTGACAACCAGATGCTTCAATAAATGCACTGGTGCTAAAAAGATATAACTCCAAAGCCTTTCTGTCAATGTCCTTTTGTAAAGTCCTTTTACAATGTTTTATAAGAAAATCATCTTTAAAATTTAAAGCATATATAATAAAACAAATTTTTTTCTGTACACCTTTGTGCTCTTGCTGAGTAGTGGTATAAGGGTAGCCATGATGATCAATTTTATGCAAAATCCTGGTAACAGTTTATGCAGAAAATAGTGAACAATTTTTATGAGAAAACAATAAATAGTTTTAATTAATGCAGAAAATAGATTTTATGAATGCAATAAGCAGATTTGAATATGCAGTAAACATGATGTGCAGAGAGCATATTATATTAATGTAGAAACATATTTTATCAATGTAGAAAAATAGATTCGATAATTGTGAAATTCAAACATGAAAAAGCATTTAGATTTGACTTTTAAATTTAGAAAACACGATTTCCCTGTACTTAGTTTTGGAGGTTTGCCGACCATGATGTGCCCGACACTTCCAAGACTCTCGTACGTGTATATTGGCATATTAAGGAAGGCTATTACAAAAGGCTTTCTAAAACTTGGAACTTAAAAGCTTAGAAACTTAGAAACTTGTCTTCTGTCTTCGTAGTCCGTCTCTTTTATAGGTGAAATAAACCATGGTAAAGTAACCTGAGTAGGTAAATTTAACTTAAGTTAATTTGTCGGTGGTATGGAAATTAGTACTAATGAGTAATAGTCTGTCTGCATCTGTCTGGGAATCTTTCAAATCTCGAGAATCTATCAGATCTCTTTTTACGCATGCTAGTAAACAGTAGTAACTTTTGAACATCTGTCTGGACTGTCTTGATTTATCTGGAAGTTATTCACGCGTGCTGGTGAATAGTAATCTGTCATGGATGCCATCTTCGGTGGTTCTACCCAAGCCATTAAAGATGCAATGGCTGTCCTGAATCAAGAAATTATGTAACTGTGGTAGTCAATGTTGATGTGAATTTGAATTGGTTTAGAACCTTAGGAACAAATACAACGAGTCCATGGCTTAGGTGATTATCTTGTTTTGTGTTTCATTCTCTTTTCCCTTTGCATACAAATTTCATTCTAGATATGATTCACATTTATTTGTTCATTCTAATGATTTCTGCCTTTATATAAACTACAAAATGAAAATTCTTTGTTTGGGTTCTTGATTTTGAATAAACAGAGTAATATCAATAACATTCTGGTGAATGATCATTATTGACA
This sequence comes from Quercus robur, assembly GCF_932294415.1. Taxonomy (NCBI): domain Eukaryota; kingdom Viridiplantae; phylum Streptophyta; class Magnoliopsida; order Fagales; family Fagaceae; genus Quercus; species Quercus robur. The sequence continues at coordinate 13,443,929 of NC_065535.1, read as the reverse complement.
ACTACCCTCTAGGAAGCTATTTTATATTCAGGTATTTGTTATTTTGTTAGCTTTAACACATTATTAAATAATTTACGCAAAAAAGAGAGTAAACAATTTTTTAAATAATGCTGAACAGAAAATAATTTTATGCAGAATACTAGAAATAGTTTATGCAGAAAACAGATTTTATGAATGCAGTAAGCAGATTCGAATATACAGTAAACATGATGTGCAGAGAGGAAATTTTATTAATGTAGAAACATATTTTATCAATGCAGAGAAAAAGAGATTCGATTATTGTGAAATTCAAACATGAAAAAGCATTCAAATTTGGCTTTTAAATTTAGAAATCACGATTTCACTAGGTGTTTTATGAGAAAACAGTGAACAGTTTTTAAATAATGAACAGAAAATAATTTACACAGAAAAGAGAGTGAACAACTTGTTATAAAGTTTACACAGTAAGTTGTTATTAATTCTCATCTGGACCAATTAGTGACATTATATTTTTCCCTACCATTAACATCTTGTCATGCAGACTTTATTGTGAAATTTTTGAAAAAATATTGTGTCCATAACTTGCATAAAGAGAGGTAATTAAAACATATATATCTTGTCTTTTTTGGTAATTTACAAATCAAACCGCCACTTTTATAAGTATTAGCCAAACACTCAACTTTGTCAAAAAGCATTTTTTGATAGTTTTTACCAAACATGCTACTTTAAAAAAAAAAAAAAAAAAAAAAAAAAAAAAAAAAAAAAAAACTCAGTTTCATATTTTACTTTTTAAAACTTCCACTTTTTCCAAAAGAACTGTTTGAAAAAGCTGAACCAAACTCACCTTAGTAGAACTAATAGATTGTGGGTTTTTTTTTAGTTGCAACTTACGCATATGCAAGTAACAATAATATGCAAGTATTATAAAAGATTTAATTGCTTGAGTTCAAATCATCTCCTTCATTAATATATAAGGAGTTATAAAAAAAAAATTAGAAAGGTTTTTTATTGATAATCTTAATTAAAGATATTATATATAAGGACAAATATACAAAATTATGCATGTGTATATTATAATAATCATTCATTTAGTTAGAAAATAATTCTAAAATTATGTAATAATAACTCATTTAGTTATAATTTCTCAAAAAAATATATAAAGAAAATTTAGGATTAAAGCCATGCAACGCATGGAACTTTCACTAGTATCTTTTATAAATTTAAGCATTATAAAACATTTCATCCACACTTTAAGGATATCATTTGATTCATGTTGACGACCCGACTCAACTCGAATAATATTGTGTGGTTTTAATGGGAGATTTTTGGAGGCTTAGTCCATGGAGCGGAGGCTTGAGCCGATAGGCCCAAGCCGGAGCGCTCATGGACAAGCCTCTTGGACTAAGCAATGAGAAAACAATGAACAATTTTACTTAATGTAGAAATTAAATTCATATTTTGAAATTAAAATCTCTATATTTTACAATGCTTCTATTTAAATAAATAAAAACATAAAAAAAAAAGCTACTTATTTTTATGTTTATGTTTATTTGTCAATAATCCCAACAACCAAAAAAAAAAAAAAAAGTTATAAGGAACTCGAGTTTATTAAACTCGAGTTCCTTACAAGTTACTCGAGCTCACCAAGCTCGAGTACCTTAGAAAAAAAAAAAAGCATTTTTTAATGGCCCAATTTCCACCTCAGTAGCGCCACGGTGGCAAAACTCCTAGGAACTCGAGTTTAAGAAACTCGAGTTCCATAAAAAGTGGTAATTTCCTATATAGTTCCGAAATAGTGTTTTTTAACAAAATATTTCAAAAATTCATGGTATTGGGCCATTTTGGCTGTCATATGACACTTATAAGTCTACTTATAAAATTAGTTCATTGTATACTTTCTCTTTTTGTATGACTTGGGGATCCAAACTCATCAACTCTATCCCGCTTTGGGCCCTTGTTGACACTGATGGGCATGTTCTTCTTGTTCCCCCTTCTCATTTTTCTCAATAAATTTATCCTTAATTACCCCCAAAAAAAAAAATCACTTAATACAATAAAATTTATTCACAATTCTATTACCCCTAATTTGAGGGAATTAAAATTGAGGGGTTTAGAGGGTTAAGATACCCACCAAATCCCCTCAAACTTTCTTGCTTCCATTTTAAAAAAAGAAAATCAAAACAAGGTTCATCAAACCCTCCTCATCCCCTTCTTTGTACTCCTCTCTTATCCAAACACATTGTTAGGGTGAATTTTGCAGTTAACTTTTCAAATCCAAGTTGTGCATTTTTACCATGTCAATATGTCATTAATGTAACTATCCAGGGCCCAGGCAAATCAAAACTTTCTATTCACCCTTTTCCATTAGAATAGTATATGCCATAAACAAAAGAAATTCTAACCTGATATTCGAAGAACCCCTCCAATAAGTCGAACGTCACAGAAGGATTTAGTTTATTTACAATGTGTAAAGAACGAGAAGCAACGAATGCATTGTCATGGTAACTACAATTTCCACACACACAATCATTTCAGTAGCCTAAAAAACAAGTTCATCCCAAAAAAAAAAAAAAATCCACCAATAATTAATCGTAATCTTTCCTCGACTACAAAACTAGATAATATTTTTGGATAAGACTAAGTACAAAAATTTCAAAGTCAATCCTGTCAGGTGGGATAAGACTAATTTGACTTGAGTAGTGTGTTACATGTTGATTTAGGAATTACAATGTCAAATTTTCATAAACCAATGGGAGAGTTGAGAATAATCATAGTGAGAGTAAATTACTGACGGTAATGGAAAGAGATGGACCATGACGCCAACGTGAGGACTGTAGTATTCTACGGCATGTTTAAGAGCTGGCCATGAGTCCCTACTATACGGGCAGACCAGGTCCAAGAACGCGTCGATCACGATAGTATCTGAGTTAATTCGGCCATGTTTGTCCGCGAAGCCATCAATAAAAAGCATTTGGGGTCTTTAGGAGAAAATTGATTTGAGGTTTTTAATATATTTAAATAAACATGACTTTTTTTAGGGGAAAAAAATAACATTACTTAAATTCTATTATCTTGTTTTAGATGTAAAATTACTAATTAACCAATTTTTTTTCTTCAAAAAATTTATAAACACAAAAAAATTGACAAAACTTTTTACAGCTGTTGATGTGGTAAGTTGGTAGTGGTAAGTTAGTGGTAGACGTAAACAAAAACTAGTAAAAGTTTGTCAATTCAACTATTGTAAAAAATGTTGTAAAATTCTTTGTGTATTGCTATTTTATTTTTATTTTTTGGTGTGAAAAGCGTTACATTCACAACATTTTCATTACAAATCCAAAGTATTAAGTTATTGGTTCTAATTTGAACTCATCACTAAAATAACTTTTTTGCTCACCAATTAAAACCATGTTGTAGATGTAGCATTTTTCTCCCTCTTTTTTTATTGCTTTTTAATTTGATAAAAAAATATTATTTTAATTATAAGCTAATATTTGGACTTAATTAATATTATTACAATATAAAAAAAAATGACTTTATTGATTAAAATTTGGGGGCCTTTTTTCAACTTGGGGCCTTAGGCGACCGCCTCATTTGCTTATGTAGTGAAGCCGGCCCTGAGCAGAGACATATAAAGCTTGCAAGTCATTTATAAGACTTATTTATAGAAATGACATTCACTCCTTGCAAATTTCAATAGCCATTTAAAGATCTTTAAAAAAAAAAAAAAAGAATCGTGACCTTCCACATTCCAAAGATCTAACTTTTATTAACTACTAGCTTGTAACCCCATTCATATGCATGAATACACTTAAAGATATACAATAAGAAGCATAATATAATTCCTATATATATATAATTTAAATACTATTGATAGTCATTTTTATATTTTGTTAACTCTTTAAAAAAATTTATAAGGCTATTATTAGGTATAAAATGTAAATTGTCTTCTTTATATATATATATATATATATATTGTGAAGCACTTTTTTTTTTTTTTTTTTTTTTTTTTTTTTTTTTTTTTTTTTTTTTTTACGATTCATTTATTCTAGATTCTTTGATTTTTGTACTTAATAACTCACTTGAATGAATATTTATGATATAGTCTCACATTTCATTTTAAAATTAAGAAATAAAACTCTTCAAAAATAAATAATTTAGGACACATGGCGCAAAATTGGAACTCTAATTTGGAATTCTAATTTGAGTTTCTCTCAATTTCACCTATTATTATATATATAAATATATAGACTAGCTTGTAAACTCATGCATATGCATAAATACACTTAAAGATATACAATAAGATACATAATATAATTTCTATATATATAATTTAAATATTATTGATAGTCATTTTTATATTTGGTTAACTCTTTAAAAAAAAATTGTAAGGATATTATTTGGTCTAAAATGTAAATTGTCCATGTTTTTTTTTTTTAATTATTGTGAAGCAATTTTTTTTTTTTTTTTTTTACGATTCAATTATTCTAAACTCTTTGGTTTTTGTACTTAATAACTCAATTGGATTAATATTTATGATGTGGTCCCACATTTAATTCCAAAATTAAGAAATAAAATTCTTTAAAAATAAATAATTTAGAACTCGTGGCGCAAAATTGAAACTCTAATTTAGAATTATAATTTGAGTTTCTCTCATTCTCACCTATTATTATTATTATATAGATATAGATAAGATCACTAAGTCAATCAATACATACATGCTTAGGTTGTGTTAACATAAATTTTTGGTTTGGAGAATAAGAAATAAGTCTTGACATTTTATAATGTACCAAAAGTTTATGAAACTTTCAGGGACTATTAAAGGTTACTAGTTTACCACACGTACCCTTGGCGTGATGGTCACTTTTCAAGTATAAGTGTTTGTGAGGTGTGTGGTGTGGGGGGAGTGGGGGCAAGGACTAGGATTCAAGTCTTCAGGAGGGAGCTTCACACATATATACACTTAGATTGGGTTAGAGCATAATTTTTATCTTGTAAAAAAAAAATTACTAGTTTTGATTGATAATATAAATGGATATTTATGGGTGCTCAAATAACTTGAAATGTGGTATTCGATAATAATTTGGTGAAAATATAATTTTGATCCCTATATTTTTGGGTCACAGTTAGTTTGATCCCTACATTTTGAAAATAGTCAATTTGATCTCTGTTATTTTTAACTTGCAATCTAATTGGTCCCTACTGTTAACTCACTAACGGAAAATGCTTACGTGTCGAAAGGTGAAAATCAATACATTCACATTTTCCTTTTAATCTCTACAGCCCTTTCTTACTAACCAAAAAATCAACGCAAATTTGCTCTTTTTTTCATCTTCATCTCACACCAAAGAATCCCTCACTTTCTTAATTATTCTTATAATTTTTGGGATAATTACACTTTACCCACGTGTGGTTTGCCTCTAATTTGACTTACCTACCCATGGTTTCAATTTTGACACTTTACCCACCTGTGATTCTCTCTGTTACTAATCCGTAACCCATCTCTCCTTCAATCGTTACTCTAACACATAATATATCAAAAACAAAAGCCTAAACAGATCAAAACACTCTTACTCAAATCTTGAACATGAAGAACATACCCAAAAATCTGAAAAATTACAGGAAGTTAAACCCAAAAACAATATCCAACAGAGGCCCAAACCCTGAGCTGACTGACCAGCCCAAAGCTTTTCCAAGAGCAAAATTCCTCTGCAAATTCAAAAGTGGTTTTTGGAAGTAAAAATAGTCAAAACCCCAAACACATTTCTAGCAAAACCTAGAGCACAGAAAACAAAATCCCAATTCAATGGTGAATTCATTGATTATCAAAACCTTAAACTCCATCAAAAGAAACCCAAAATTTTTCACAACATTCTCATCCCAATCCCAAGTCCAAACTCGTCTCTTCACTTCCATTGCCAACGCCCAAGAGCCCCAATCAGAGGACCCATCTTCCTTGACCTTCACATTCTCATCCGATTGTAAAACCCCCCAAAAACAACAACAACAACAGCATTTACGTTAAGGCACTAAGCTCCAATTCCCAGACGACGTCGTCGTCCGTGATGATGCCGATGTCGTTTGACGGGTTCGATAGTGGGGATCATAAGAACATTCTCAAATCTCAAGCCTATGAATCCAAACAAAAGATTGAAAAAGAAATTTGTGGTGTGTTTGATTTGGTTTTAATCTTTGGTTGCAATGGTTGTGAGTTATGTTCAAAATTTATGGGTTTAATTTTTGGTTAATCTTCAAGATTTTTGGGTTTAGTTTTTGGTTTGGGTTTATGTTCAAAAATTCTGGGTTCAATTTTTTTTTTTTTTGAGATAATAGACAGAACTATATTAATTTAAAAGAGTAACTGTATACAAATATACAAATATAAAGAAAAGAACAAACGCCTGGGCTTGCTCTAGTGAGCCAACTCAAGAGACAAATAGGAAAAGATAAAGCGCAAGTCATATTATGTTCTTCAGATTTTTTGGTATATTCTCATGTTCAAGATTTGAGTGAGGAGTGTTTTGATCTGTTTGGGCTTTTGTTTTTGACATATTATGTGTTAGAGTAACGGCTGAAGGAAAGGTGGGTTACAGATTAGTAACAGAGGGAATCACATGTGGGTAAAGTATCAAAATTGAAACCACAGGTAGGCAAGTCAAATTAGATTTTAACCACAGGTGGGTAAAGTGTAATTATCCCATAATTTTTTCTTGCCTTCTCTCCTGTTTTTTCATTTCTCTTTCATATTTTTTTCTTCCTCACTAGCAGATCTCTCTCTCGGCTTTAGAATCTCCGATGGGCTAACACAACGAATCACAGCCCAGTTTATGCCTTCGAAGAAGAGATGTTGTTTAATCTCTGTTGCTCCCTTGAAAGGAATCACTACCACACCCTTCACCTTTGACGATTTCAGGTGCCAAGCACTTGTGGGTTTCAATGAATGACATGGAATTCAACAAATATTTTTCATATAAGAAACTGGAATGACATTTGCTTGGGATTTGCTTTTAAATTTATTGGATTTTGAAAGTTCAATTAGTGTATAAAACACTATGAATGTTTAGACCCCCAATTTACAAATTACCAATTCAAGCTTAATGTCAAACAATTAATGTGCTAAATATGAACATAAACTTAAAACAGAATTGATAAACAATCTAAACCAAATAAAATCACATCCATAGCAAAAATTAAATGGAAAAGATTAAGGGAAGAGAAATGCAAATACAAGGACAACACACGATGTGTTATCGAAGAGGAAACCGAAGCCCTCGGCGTAAAACCTTTCCGCCGCCCTCCAAGCAGTAAACAATCCACTAAAGAATGTAGTTGGGATACATGAACAGCAGAAGACCCTTCAAGCCTAATCTACCCAATGTACCTAAGCCCTCCAAACTCCTACTCCAACAAGGTTACGCCGAACTTATTTCTTCTTTAGCTTACCGGATTCTGCTACTTGACTATAGCATCAACCAATATGAAATTGGTCCCTTATTAACTGCTTCCCAAACACCAAATGGCCTTCTCACAGATATGAGTATGGTGAGAAAAGGTTTTGGTAATGTACCTCTCAAGGATTTGACAATGGAAAGGAAGAAAGTAGAGGAATTTGAAGAGTCTCTATGTGAAGATTATGGATGAATCAATCTTGTTTTTCTCTAAGGTTTCTCTCAAAATTCTCTCTGGAAGCTCTCTGAATATCGTGGGTATAAGGGTCTATATATAGTAGGGTGAGAAGGAATGTGAAAAGTCAGTTTTTCCCAAACAGGGTGGTCTAGCGACTTGGCCTCACGACTGGGCTGAGTCGCAAGTTCAAGCCGCGAGCTAACGGCCTGGCCAGCCTGGGACTTTTGTCCTGTAGTGCAACAGCTGGCATGACTCTTCAGCTTCTCTGCATGCTCCACACGTGTGCCAACTTTGGCGGCTTACCAGTCGCGAGTCACCCGCGAGTCCACCCGCGAGTCTCTGCATCCTTGCACAATCTTGAGCATTTCTTCACACTCTCTCACTCACTACCCTTACATGATTCCCACCTAAATACAGGGTTACTAATTGCTAAAATACAAGTAAATTTGGTACAGAATAAAGCTAACAAGATGATTGATAAAATTCAACCTTACAGATTTCTTGTAAGGTAATGGGATTGTTGTTTTTAACCTTGATGATTTTGCTTTTTAGTGGTGAATATGGTTTAGTAGTGGTGGATTCGAGTTAGTGGTGGTGCTGAACTGTTGAGGTGTTGGTTTTTTGGAATCAATGACGGTGGAACTGGGTCTAGTGTTGGTGAACCTAATCGCAAGGTATAATGTTTGGTTACCAGGAAAGTACAAGAAAGTAAAAAAGAAATTTGAGAAAATAAAAATCTGTTTGGTTACCATAAAAAAGAGGAAAGAAAGAAATGGTAAACAGAAAAAATAAATAAATAAATAAAGAAAATGTAGACGTGGTTTTTTTTTTTTTTTTTTTTTTTTTTTTGAGCACTCATGTGGCGGTTAAAATTTAGACATGTCAACGTTAGACATGCCAACAGTGCACACCATTTACCACGTAGGTATTTTTTGTTAGTAAGTTAATGATAAGGATCAAATTGATTGCAAGTTGAAAATAACAAAAACCAAATTGATTATTACTAAAATGTAAAGACCTACTTGTAACAAAAATAATTAATGGTGTTTTTGCCTAATAATTTCTATATAAAAAAATAATTAATACTAAAATTCTCAACATCACATATAGATCCTACTTGTAACAAAAAGGCAATGATTCAATCATTTAAGGGAATTTACATAAAATGGCCTAAAGTTTATACCATGTTTCAAATTAGCCCCAGGTTTGTAATGTTTTTACTCGTTAATTAATTTTTAAATTTACGAAATTGTTTTAGTTTAAGGGCTATGTTCATTTATGTTATATGGATAGTTACAGAGTAGATACATGCTATGACCCTCTTTGTTTTGAAGAGCCTCCATCCTTGAAAGATACAAGCATTTCTATGTAAGATACCCTATTACTCGGTTATTCATTTATGTTATGGGGTTCGATTAATGGGCGTACTTAGAACATTTGTTAATGAACAATTTTAAGAACGTTTTGATACCACTTTTATGAGAAGTATAAAAAACTGTCAAAAAAATAATTTTTTTTCTTCATAATAAAAATATTTTATAAACTAATGCTTTTAGGGTATCCTTTAGCTTTTCTCTAATAAAAATAATGAGAACTATATTTTTTTTTTAAATTTTTTTATGAACACCTATAGTGGAAACTAGGAATTGGAAAACGAGTCAAAGGGCATTTTTTTCCTCTAATGAATTATGTGAGATTTAAGAGCATTCTCATCACATTTTAGTCAAGCAACCCCAAAATTTACTCAAATCAAGCTATATAAAATTGTGTAAAAATACATTATTGCTACAGTAACAATATAAATTTACAATGACACTATTTATTTTGCATTTTTTTATTATTATTTATTTACGTATCTTGATGATGAAAGAAGAGAGTGAATGGTAATTGTCGTATGTGAAAAAAGAGAAACAATTAAAAAAATTGATATTTCAATGAAATATAATATAAAATAGATAATTTTATATGAGGTATTTTGAAAAATGAGAATGTAAAATAGAAAGAAAAAAAAAAGTTGGTTCTTATGCAATGGTAGAATACTCAGACAAGTAGGGGGGGCCAAACTTCTCAAATATTATAAAATTACCCCTAATGTTTTGAAAAATTTTCAAAATATATTTAGTTGGCCCCCCAAACTTCTGAAATATTAGACTTTTACCCCTAAAATTTTACTTAAACTTTACAAAATAAATATGGTTAGCCCCCTAAACTCTTCATATTTCTTGCATGACTTAATTATATTAGTTCAATTTTGCATTTGTTATAATTTTGGCCCCCATTCATAAAATCCTAATTTCGCCCAATCTTATGCGAATGTTCTAACTAAGGGCAAGACTTAGGTACAGTACTTAGATGCTATTTTTTAAGTTCCTCTATTAAGATTCTACCATGTGTGGATTTTTTCTCATTGGTTGGAAGTGTATTTTTTATTTAGGTAGTCACATGACTAAATCTTAAGAGACGAACTTAAGGAACAACACCTAAGGTACTGTATTTAAGTTTTGTCCTCTAACTAATTATTTGTATTTTAGTTACTGTGGTGGCTCAATCAGATGGAACGAAGGTTTTGGGTTGAAACCCCCCCTCCCTATTAACTTGTATTATGGGTTAAGAATATCTGACAATGGGAGGCCTCAAAGATGGCGATGTAGTTTATATAGGAAACATATGAATGTTTTCCTTTATCTTGCTTCATTTCTCAAATCCCTACACATCCCGAGAACATCACAGTGTATTTGCCCCCTTTTTTATGAAATCTGGACTTGACCTCTTTCTTCTCGTAAAGTATTTATCCTCTCTACTCTCGTGTTTCTCTTTCCCAATTTTTCCAACCCCTTCTCTCTCACCCATCGATCTTTATTTATAGGCTTCCCTTAGTGGGATTGTCATGATGAGAAGAGAGTGTTTCCCATGTTGGTGGGTCCTTCTAAGTTATATTATTGACCAGATGAGACCCGTTGTTTGTAATTGGCATGACTTTCTTGGAACTTGTACCAAGCGCCAATTGGTACTCGGCTGGCGGATTCCCCTAATGCATTATTTATTGATCTCGACATAATAGGAGATGTTCGGTCAAGCTGTGAGCTTGGGCCAAGCCCATCTAAGGGACGAGCTAAGTGCCCGGTTAGTAAGCAGGGCAGAAAGGGTCCGTTTTAATAAACGTGTCCTAAGCTCGGTACATATCGATAGCTGTGAACAGTACAGATAGATGGTCCACAATTACAATCATTTGAAACAAAAAGTTGGTTGAACAAATTTTCTGTTCAATCTATTTAAAGGATTAAAAAAAATCAAAATGTACTTATTTTGGAAAATAATAAGGAAAAAAAAAATCCAAGCATAGCTAAATATAGTCATTTGAAACAAAAAGTTGGTTGAACAAATTTTCTGTTCAATCTATTTAAAGGATTAAAAAAAAAATCAAAATGTACTTATTTTGGAAAATAATAAGGAAAAAAAAAAAAAAAAAATCCAAGCATAGCTAAATATAGTTCATCGAATGTAGACATTTTTTTAAATATACAAATAAGGTAGACATCTGTTTTTTAATATACAAATGTACAAACGTAGACATACAGGTCTGAGTCATTAGTTATATCCGACAGTACTAAGGAACACCCAGAACAGCAAAGACCACAAAAAGGAAAACAATGGAGAGCCACAATCACAAGACTGTGCTATTGCCATCGGCTTTATCTTTTTTCATGTTCTTGGTATTCTACGTTGTCAACGTTGGCGCACAAACCTTACCACCTGCGAGGACTGATGGGTTCGTTTACAAGAACCACCAGGTCAACTCGGACACAATCATAATCGAAGCGTTCTATGATCCAGTCTGCCCCGATAGTAGGGACTCATGGCCACCACTCAAAAAAGCTCTTCACTACTTTGGCTCTCACACTTGGCTCGTCGTTCACCTCCTCCCATTACCGTCAGTATCTAATTTCTCTCTCTCTCTCTCAATTCTTCGTTTTTTTTTTTTTCTTTCTCTGAATTAGATTGCCTTTTGGTTTTTTCAATTTCATATATTGATAACTAGTACAGATGATACATAATTATTTATTTTCTGGAATTTGGATGAATGTTCAATGTGCTTCAATAAATGGGAACTTGATTCAGCTGCAAAAGTAAAGTAAAAGAGAAGTCTTTGTCATAAATTCATGACGTGGGCGAATATTCTGTATTGAAGAGAGAATTCTTTTATTCTGATATCTTTTAACGGGAGAACTAATAATTTCAGCAAAAAAACGGGAGAACTAATAATAATAAAAAATGTTTAATATTGCAAACTACGTCATAAAAGTTGGAATGATTGGATTTTATATCCGGAAATTTTAGAATTTAAATTTTATTCTTGAAGTTTGGGGGTATTTAGATTTTACATCTGATGTTTAGAATTTGGATTTTACTCCTCAAATTGGTGTTTGGATTTTATATTATGAAGGTTCAGAATTTGAATTTTACTCCTTAATTTTGAGGGTATTTAGATTTTACACCCCAAATTTTAGGGATTAAAATCCAAACACCCTTAATTAGGGGTAAAATACAAATTTTGAAATGTTAGGATTTAAAATCCAAACAACCCAAACTTTAGAGGTAAAATTCAAATTCTGAAACAAATCCAAATAATCCCAAACTTTAGTGGTGTAATTTGCAAATTTATCCAAAATGTTATAAATCGGTGGCCTTAGGGCAATTGTTAATAAACCATATTATTAGTCATTTTTTCATATAATGTTTTTAAAAATAGTTCATAAACTAATGCCCATAAGACATTCATTAACATTTTTCAATAAAAAATAGGTCCTTGTTAACGCCCTACTTCAGGAAAGTTTTGATACTATTTTTATAACAAATATAAAAAAGTTATTAAAAAAAAAAAAAAAAAACTGTTGCTTTTTTCTTCTCTAATTAAAATTTTCTAAAAATGTATCCTAAATCAACGCCACTATCAATTAATTCTGGAGATTCTGAATGTCTGTGGTGCTGGGAAGTGTGTAGGCTATTCTACTTTGGGTTTAGTTAGCAATATGGATCGCTGATAGCATTTAGTAGGTGGATAGGCACTTCTACAAGAACACTAAGTTCCTCGAGAAAAGCACACAAAGGCTTCAATTTTTATTAACTCCGAAAAACTGATTACAAAAATGGAGTCCTAACAGTATTTATACATGTTGTTAGGAATTGGCAGCCACTAGGGAGCTTGCCAAGTGTCAAACTAATATTGGTTAATGCTATTCCAAATAACAAACTAGATAATGAGAATCTGTTATAATAGATTAGAGTGGCTGCCACCCTTGTAACTAACTGCCTGAAGCCCATTGTTTGGAAACAAGGATTGTGTAACTAAGTAACCACTGAACATATAAGACTCTTCCAAGCTGCATAACTGCTTTGCTATTTTCCACTAGTCTTGGCTGTAAACTTCAAAAGGATTTTTCTCAATCAATTTGCAGCCACTTGATTGACTTCTTAACATCTTAAGATTGAATATAAGATGCTCCTACATCAGTCTGTCTGATTAGGAGTCACAATTTACAATGAATGTTGTCTGATATGGAGTCACAATTTACAATGAATGTATGACCCTTTTCTAAATTTGGGTTTTTCTGAGGTCTAATTAGGTTATTACTAGTAGCTGCCAGTTTTTGAACAGTTTTTTTTTTTAGTCTGTTTTGTCATGGTTATAAGTTATAACCAACAATCACACAAAAATTTTCTCATTTTCCAGTTTAGAAATTCAACCATGGATATCTGTCTCTTTGATTGCCTCTGCTGAATTCCACTTGCCCAGGTCCTTAGCTTGATTGTGCATAGAGCTTAACTACTTAAGTGTCGCTTTGAAAAGATTCTTACCATGTATGTTACTTGCGCAAATTTACTTTTCACTTCGGGTTCAGAACATCAGATAAGTCATCACAAAGCAAAACTACTGTACTGCCAAAGAAATAAACATAGAAGAAGAAGCCAAACACTGTCAATTGGCAATAACTGAAATCATTTGTGCATTAAAGATAATCTATGCATTGTGATTATATGATCATGTTATGATGTATGAGCCCAATGCCTAAACAACATCAAGGTTGTTATTTTTCTTATTATATGTAGTATGTTGCTCTAGGAATCAACCTTTCCAAATAAAATTGGGTATAAAACTGCCTATCATTACCTCTTCCAGACTTTGCAAAAGTGGGAGTTTATGCATTGGGCATGACCTTTTTTCATGTAGTATGTTGCTCTATACAACCAAGAAAAGACTTTGTTCGATTATAGGCGTAAATAACTGCTTTAATTTTGAACATGAACAACTTAGTTATCGTTTCAGAAATATGATGAACCTTGTCTGCTCTTAACGTAATTATTGATCTTCTTTCCGGAAATTGCAGTTACCATGACAATGCGTTTGTTGCATCTCGTGCCTTGCATATTGTAAACAACTTGAATACATCTGCTACTTTCCCCTTGTTGGAGCACTTCTTCAAGTATCAGGTTAGGATTTCCACGATCTACGGTATATCCTTCTCTTATTCCAAAACTTCATTTGAACTTTTCTTATTTTAAAACATCATTTGAATTTTTCTGTATTGAGATATAACATTTAAGAATTGAAGAGTAACTCCACCATCCTGCTCTCTGCTGCTCATATATTTGAGTGTTTTTCAGTTTCACATCCAATCAACTTTACAGTATATTTCTGAAAGACATGATCTATATTTAATGTTAAGTTATTTTGGTTGTTAATTTTAGCACAATCTGTCACATGATTAGCATTCTAGCAGTTTGTGGGACGCTGCTAGTAGATGTGTTGGTATTCCTATTTCTCATTCCTAGATATCTTCTCAATTGATCCTTTGATCTTTCTCTCTCCCTCCCTTTTTGATAAGTCTTTGAGATCTCCACTGTGTGTACTCTGTCAGCAGTTAATTTTCTATGAAACATCAATTAGCAATTAAATTCTATGAATTTATGCTCCCCCTTTGTTTCTTTAGCTTTTTGTTCTGCTTTATAAGATCTCACGATGGCTTCAAGGTTGGTTGATCTCAATCTATTTCACCCGTTAGTTGGACTGATAGTGAGAGTCGTGAGACACCTCTTGCATGGACCAATCATTAAGATGCTGCTGGCCTCCCTCGTCTATTTGGAAATTAGATGCTGTTCCATGTGAATGAAAATGTGAAAGCCAAAGTTTTTCCTAGTTAAATTTCTTTTGAAACACTGGATGTTACTTATTGTGATTTGGCGTGTCTCTCTTACTGTTTTAATAAATAACAACCGCTCTTGCTGCTAGTAATTACTAATTAGGCAAATTCAATTTTTTCTTGTCAGTTGCAGTCATTCATTTTATTCAAAGACTAAACTTGTTGCCTACCATAAACAGGAGAAATTTTACACTGCCCAAACTCGGAACTTGTCTAGAGCTGTCATCGTAGAGGAGATTGTGAAGTTTGCTACAGAAGTAGTTGGGAGCTCCTATTATAGTGTTATTAAATCTGGCTTCAATGACACAAAAACTGATCTCAAAACAAGAATTTCATTCAAGGTAAGACAATCGGTTTCATTTTCAAATTGGTGTAATATCTTATATTGCTGCAATACTGCTATAAATGACTGAATGTCGCTGGTCACTAGCTGTGATAGATTTCTTATGAAAAGCTCAAACAATTTCTAGGAAGTGGGATCATAGATATGGTTCCATTATGTGAAGTTTTGTTAGCTTTATACAATAATTTCTCATTTTCGCGAAACATCATCTATAATACAATCGTTGCTGCAACCAACAAATTCACATCTTGTTCATTCCATTTTATTCATTCTACTCTTTAATATATATCATTTCTATGATAACCATAATTTGAAATGTCTTTTGAAATGCAGTATTCCACCTCCAGAGGGGTATATGGGACACCTTTTTTCTTTGTTAATGGATTTCTATTGCATGATAATGGCTCCACTATAGACTTCAAAGGATGGAAAAGCACAATTGATACATTGATTGGTGCACAAGGCAGCAAGGGGCGTTTATTCTTATGATTTGGCTTTGACTGATCTCACTTTGCTCAAACTGTATGGAAAGTAGAAAGAGTCAGCACCTTGCCGGCAGGCTGTAGCACTAAGCTCTGTATGCTAGGCTAGCTGCTCCAATAATCATGCAATAAAGGGTTTTTTTTCTTTCTTAATAACAACAAAGAATTTGGATGCATTTTGCTTCTGTAATTTGTATGTTTTGTATTGTGATTGGTGATAAGTGCCTCTTGAAACTGTAACCATAGTGCGTTTGGTTAAATTCTAAAATCGAGCTTTTCAATCTTGTAAACATGAAAAAGTGAGTTTTTGTGTCGCATTTCCTGTGTAGCAATAGTAAATCGCCACTTTTTCAAAAAGCCCAAAAGGCAAAAAGTTGAACCAAACTCATCCTAAATAAACATGAGTGAAAATCAAGCTTATTCATAGTTAGGGTTGATAGTGAACTAGTGAGTAGTGATCAAATTCAATGAATAAAGCTCCTATTCGACACCCATTTCATGCTTTAGGGCCCATTTGTTTTAGCTTATAATCAAGCTTATTTTCATTGCGGTGTAGTTTTTTAAAACCTTACTCTTCATTTAAGGTAAATTCATATTTTACTCAATTTAATTTTTAAACAAAATAAACCAATGAAAATAAGTTCATCCCTCACCTCTCCTCCAAAAGATCTCACTACTTCCACTCTTCGCTATGAGGTTGGGGAAAGATGAATCTGTTAGAACAATTAGATAGATAAAATAGAATAGAACTTCTTCTTCTTCTTTTTTTTTCTTTTTTTTCCTTGAGAATAAAGTAGAATAGAAGTAGGTGAGTCAAAATAAAACTTTTGCATTGTTCCAATCCGGAGTTTGTAAGTTGTAACAGCCAAAGCTTTCTCTTCATAACTTCATAATGTGCCAACAGAATCTGGTGCATTGACATCAGTGTTTTGGTACTTGATGTTCAAGTCAATTACAACTTCATTTAATGGTAATAATGCCTCCACATAAGTAGATTAACAAGTGTAAGGTCTAAATCACAAGATCAATTTATAGATTATTATTATTAAATCATGAGATTTAAACCTGTTACATAACTTTTAACGCTATAGGTTGAAACTACATAAAAAAAAAAAGAAAAGAAATCATATGAATAAAAGTATGCTGGATGATCATTTGATTATTGCCTGTGAATTTGAGAAATTTTTCTCCAAGGAAAATCTTGAATCCTAAATTTTTAGAGCCCGTTTGGTAAGAGATTTTTAGTAACGTTGTTGTTGTTTTGTGGAAATACAGGTGGGTGAAAAAATGTATAAAAATACATATAATATTGTTTAAATACTGAAAACTGTTGTTTAAACAATAGTATCAAACACTCCCCTAGTCCCCCTATTTAGAGTTGAGTGGGGAAAGACCATTTGGGATTTGTTTAACTATTTGTTTAACCATTTGTCGGGTTGGAAATGTCCCAAACAGTTCTTAGGCCCGTACCCATTAACAGCAAAATACAGCTGGCAATTTGTTTGGGCCACAGTTGGGTAAGAGTATTGAAATTTATATAGATGACATGGTGATAAAAAGAAAGGTAGTGTCCGAGCACATGAGAGACCTTGGGAACACTTTTGAAATCCTGAGAAGACACTAACTACGCCTCAACTCGTCCAAATGTTCATTTGGGGTAGGATCAGGAAAATTCTTAGGCTACATGGTGATCCACAGGGGGATCGAGGTCAGTCTTGATCAAATCAGGGCTGTAAACAGCTTGTAGCCACCACGGAACCCTAAGGAGGTCCAAAAGCTTACCAGCATGATTGCTGCCTTAAACCGATTTATTTCTTAGTCGGCAGATTGGTGTAGACCCTTCTTCTTCTTGTTGAATAAATGGAAGGGATTTGAATGGACCGAAAAATGTGCTTTGGCCTTCCAGCAACTTAAAGAATATCTGTCTCAACCACCAATCATGTCTAGCCCCGAAACCGATGAAGTCTTGTTTGCCTACATTGTCGTGGCCCCTCATGCAGTAAGCCTAGTGTTAATTCGAATGGACAACAACGTCCAACGACTAGTCTACTACGTGAGCAAATCATTGCATGAAGCCGAGACCACTAACTACCATTAGAAAAGGCCATCCTAGCAATGGTTCAAGCCACACGAAAACTTCCCCATTACTTCCTGGCACACATAGTTATTTTTCTAACCCAGTTTCCGCTCAGGTCCATACTCTGTAGTACTGATTACACAAGGAGTCGCTAAGTAGGGCACGATCCTAGGGGCTTTTGACATTAAGTACATGCCTCGTACCTCCGTCAAGGGCCAAGTCCTCGTAGATCTGGTAGCCGAATTTGCTAAACCCTCGTTAGAAAAAGAAGCAGGGGCGTAAGGCATGGATGGAAAATCAGTTGGCGCAATCTCTCTACAAGAGCCCACATGCTGGAAAATATACATTGATGGGGCAGTTAACCAAGGGGCTCCGGAGTGGGGCTAGTTCTGATTTCCCTTGAAAGGATTACCATCGAAAATTCACTAAGACTAGGTTTCTCGGCCACAAATAATAAAGCTGAATATGAAGCCCTCCTGGAGGGAATGTCCATGGTTCAGAAACCAGGCGGAAGAGTAGAAACATGTTCTTGGACTCTAGACTGGTTGTTGACCAAGTAAATGGGGAGTTAGAAGTAAGAGACGAAAGAATGCAAGACTACTTAGACTAAGCTAAATGCCTACAATCACACTTCAATTCTTTTAGCTTACTGCATATCCCTAGAAGTGGAAACACATATGCTGACTCCTTGGCAACGCTTGCCACCTCCTCGGCTCAAAGTTTGCCCCGAGTCATCCTTGTGGAAGATTTATACAAAACCATAGTGGCAAAGAGAGGAGTAATCCATGTCCATGTCAGAGTGGGACATGGCTGGATGGACCCTCTAGTACTGTTTCTAAAGGAAGATATTCTGCCCAAAGAGAAGACCGAAGCTAACAAGATACAAAGAAACGCTTCTCGGTTCTGGCTATTCAAGGACTAGAAGTTGTATAAACGCTATTTTTCTGGACCATACTTACTCTGCGTACACCCTGAGGCCTCAGAACTAATCCTGGAGGAGTTACACGAAGGGATTTATGGAAGCCACACGGGAGGCGGGTCCTTATCTCATAGGTCCATCACCCAAGGCTACTGGTGGCCGAACATGCAGAAAGAAGCACACGAATACGTGAAGAAGTGTGACCAGTGTTAGAGGTTTGCACCAAACATACATCAATTGGGAGGGAACCTCAATCTACTATCCAGCCCTTGGCCATTCGCTCAGTGGAGCTTGGATATTGTCGGGCCCTTTCCCAAGGTAGTAGGGAGCAAAAGGTATCTGCTCGTCGGCACTGATTATTTCACTAAATGGGTTGAAACTGAATCTTTAGCGAATATCAGAGATGTGGACGCCAAAAAGTTCATTTAGAAAAACATTGTTACCCAATTCAGAGTCCCTCACACCTTAATCTCAAACAATGGCCTTCAGTTCGATAGTAAGGCTTTCAGAAGGTACTGTTGCGAATTGGGAATTACGAATAGATATTCTACCCCAGCATATCCTCAGAAGAACAGGTAAGCCGAGGCTATTAACAAGGTCATAGTGAACAGACTTAAGAAGAGGTTATACGATGCAAAGGGAAGATGTGTAGAAGAACTGCCGCATGTCCTGTGGACGTATCAGACCACACCCCGCAGATCAATAGGAGAAACCCCCCTTTTCAATGACTTACAGGACCGAGGCTGTTATTCCTCTAGAAATGAGCTTTCCAACGCTAAAAACCAGCTCATTTTGCCCGAGCAGTAACAATGAGCTGCTAGAAAAAAGCTTAGACCTTATCGAAGAAAAAAGGGAAAGGGCAATGGTCCAACTAGTCTACTACCAACACAAGTTTAAGCAAGGTTATGATGCTAAAGTAAAGCCAAGGCCACTAGTGCCTGGGGACTTAGTGTTGAGGGAAGTTCTGGGCACAGCAAAAAATCCAGCATGGGGAAAGCTTAGGCCAAATTGGAAAGGACCATATTGTATCACCTCAGTGGCTGGCATTGGGGCATATTTTCTAGAAGATTTAGATGAGCATGTAATACCACGCCCTTGGAATGTAAACAACCTGAAGATGTACTATTATTAATGAAAGTTTCCTTTCTCGATAAATTCTTTTATTGTACAAAGCCTTCGTGCTTCTTATTTGACATTTATTCAAGTATTAAACAGAACCTAAGTCCTGCATGGCTACTCGGACCACAAGTTTAGGGGAAATTAATTACTCCAGACATTTGTTCAAGTATTAAACAAAACCTAAGTCTTGCATGACTCCTCGGACCATAGGCTCAAGGGAAATTATCCTTATCTTGTTCACACTTAGTTAGATCTCTTGGAATGCGAATAATGAACGACAATAAAGTTGAAAGCAATGAAAATAAAAACCCAAAAAATAGAAAAGAAGTTCATTCATTAACTTAAATAAAATTCATATTACAAGCGGTGGTAAAAGCCACAGAAATGAAAAACAATAGTGAAATAACAAAGGAAAATCCTACATCTATAATTCTAGACTTTGTCTTTAGGCGGATTTTTCTCAGGGTCAATAGTCTCAGAGCGAGCTCCTTTAGCTTTGGACTTAGATTCAGTGTCCTTAGCCTGCGAGATGACATCTCTGA
Organism: Quercus robur; assembly: GCF_932294415.1. Classification (NCBI taxonomy): domain Eukaryota; kingdom Viridiplantae; phylum Streptophyta; class Magnoliopsida; order Fagales; family Fagaceae; genus Quercus; species Quercus robur. The sequence goes on along the minus strand of NC_065535.1, from coordinate 13,423,646 downwards.
TTGTGAATGAGCCCTCAGATGGCTTGTCCTTTTTTGGTGGCTGAGCCTTCTTGTCCACTCCTTCCCCCCTAGGAACGTCGGTGTCAGGAAGGGTGGCCTGGGTGGGAAGGAGATTCTCGGTAGGAGAGTCCGAGTCAGGAATCTCTCAAATATCCTTTGGGAAAAAGATATTCTTAGCCCTTCTAAGCTCAAAGTCTACAGGTACTCCCACTCGATCCATTGCCACTCCCCAGGACTCGGTTCAGTAGTCCCTGCAAATCACAGCCACCTTTTTAGTCAGCCTGGTCTCAGTGTCACACACCCCACATTCATAAAAGGCCTTCACCACTCAGCTGCTTCCTTAGCCACCCGAGCCGCGTCCTTGGCTTGTTGCAGCTACGTCTTGAGGTCTAAAACCACTTGCTTCTCGGTGGCCAGGTTTATTTCTGTTATATGTAGCTTCTGGCGCATGTCCTCGACCTGCTTCTTCGTGGTCTTAAGGCCTGCCATGGTGCTGTCTTGGACTTGGATAGCCTCCTTGACCCTATCGGCCAAGCTCTCCTTCTCTTGCCTAAGGGCTCCAGCAACTTTTTCAACCGCAAGCCAGGCCTAAACCTCAGCGTTCACCTCCTCGTGAGAGTTCTTAACCTATTCCTCGGCCACGTAGATTTGCTAAGTCACCTACATAAAGGTAGTGGAAGGATCATCAAAACATGGGCAACAAGTAAATTAACATAGAATCTGGAATTTGAATGATGAAAGGTTTTTGGTTTACCATTGCAAGGTCCCTCTTCAACGACATGAAGAGGTCTGGCTGTCTTGTATTGCTGAGCCCATCCATGTCACGGGATAGGAGAAGCGGCTGCTGCAAATTCTCGGTGAGGTATGTCGCCTGTCCCAGCTAGGAATCCTAAAGTGTCGCGGCCAAGTCAATCCTAGGAGACCAAGTGCGCTGCCCCCTTCAAACTACAACCTCGTCTCGGCTGTTTATTGACTTAATCTTTTTGTCTTTAGGCTCCTTGCCCTTCTTCTGCAATTTAGCCTTCTAAGGCCCGACCTCACCCTCCTCTAAGTCATCAACTGGCCTTTTTCTCCTCAGGTTCAGATTGGCCTGCAACCTGGGGTCAGTGGGAGGAGGAAGGGAAGGAGGAGGGAGGCTGACAGGAACTTGTACGTTAGGGGCATCCTTGGAGGATTGCCCTTTGTTCCTATTGGCCATATTACCTTTAAACTAGATCTCGGCTTCAAATCCATGCCTTCCTCTTCAATCTCTTGGCTGATGTTAATTCGAGCAACTATCAATCTCGGAGAATGTGCCGTAGAGAATCGATCAAGAACTGAGTCAGAGTCTGAGAGCTCCACTGGCCTTGTTGGCACTTCACCCTCTTCGTTAAAGCGGAAGTGATCGATCTCAGTTTCGAGGGATGAGTGTGTAGAATCAATCTATTCCCCTAGAGCGGCTACCCCTTGGGGAACACGTTGAGCGGGCGATTGGACTGGTAGCAAGTCTCTCCGAGCTAGGAATCTCGGCTTGGAAACGTTAATTCAGGCCAATCTAGAACTCCATACCCTTATTGCCTAGCCCACGTCCTGGAAAATACGGGACAGTGGCTCGTAGTCCAAAATGAGGTGAGCGACCTGCAACTGCTCGTCTTCGCTCACAAAAATCTCCGACCTTAGGAGGTAGTTAAAAGCTTGAACGTTGACTAGACTGATCCTCAGGGTGACGTGTGCTTTGATTGCAAAACATCCAAAAAGGAGGTTATGGTTAATCCGAGAGAACAAACAACTAAAACAAGTAGAGGGAAAGCTTAGAAGACTAAGATCCCCACCGAGGGACCTGATCCTAGAATACCCCACCTGGTGTTCCTACTCTAACTGGACAGTGAAAACCGTCATGCCAGTCCTTGGAAACGACCAGATAATCATCCTTCAAGCATTTGTTGGACTTAGGAAGGCAAGATATCAGCCTCACCTCGTCAGATCGAGATTTGAGGTAATACGCCCCGGAAAGGCAGTGGCACTTGTACAAGTAAGCAACATTGTGCCATGTGAGGTCGAGGTTCATCTGGTCATTCAAAGCATCTACGCACCCTAAAACTCGGAACATATTAGCGGCGCATTGGTAGGGGGTTAGCCTATGGTTAAGCAAGTAATCTCTAGTTATCCTACCCATAGGGAGCATCATTCCTCCCTCTATGAAAGCGATCATAGGAATGGCAACCTGGCCCGTTTCTCTGTTAGTTAGTATTTGGTCCGAAGGGCAATATTCTAAACCCACTCCTTGTGGGATATGGTACCTGGCCCTAAAACCCTCCATACCGGCCGGCGAATCTACTAGGTACTTGAACCTACCGATCTAGGTGACCGGAAGTGACAGAGAGAAAGGCTTATAAAAGAAAAAAGGCCGAGGAGAAAAAAAGAAGAAGAAGAAGAATATAAAGAAATGAAAGACTTACGAGAACACGTAAAATAAATCTCTTAAACTTTCAGAAAGATTTGCAGGGAATCCTTACAAGAAATGGCTATGGAGACTCAGGAACTTAGAATGTTTTGTGAGACGAGGCGCTGAAGTTCTCTGGAACACTTGAAGATTTTTCTGAAGAAAAGAGGAAAATGATTTCCCTCAGAGCTTTATATAGAGGGGGAGAATAAATGGGAGTACTTATGCTCAAAATGCTAAGGGAATGTCTGCTGTTGGATTAGCGTCTCACCGTTGAATGCGGGGGACATAGAGCCGCCTGGAGTAATTAATGACGCCTCATGGGCTATGAAGCATCAATAACAATTATGAGGCGCGTGAAACTGTGCTCCCACACGTGTAAATCAAAGAATTGGTAGGACTTATCCCTTAAATATCAAAATCCCTCTTTTTCTCACCGGATAAAAGGGAAAAATTGGAATTTTGAGGAGCTATTGTAGGGACAAAGGCCCAAAATCATATAGTGGCCTTTGAGCTTCACCCAGGACAATTGACAAGTCTGAGGAGAGACAAATGGTTGTAAAAGAGACTCCCAATTAAAGTCTCATAAACAGAAAATGCATGAAAGATGATCCGAGGAGGAATACCTCCTCAGATGCGATCGATGTAGCTCAAATGCGTAACTCTAAAAATTAGAAGGCCCTAGTGATAGGAGTGTGCCATATAAACATACGAGGAAGAAGGAAACACACAAAATATCAAAAGAAAAGCTGCTACCACCGCATTAAATGCATTGCAGCTACTTTTCTGGCCGCATTTATGTGGAGGGGACCTCTGAACAATGTTGCCTTGGCTACCACAATTCACAGAAGGCTAAAGGGGGGTGTCTGATGGGACGGGCACTCAAGTGGGAATTCAGATGATTAATAAGTGTAGGATTAAGATGGCTCGAAGAGGGCTATATAATGTGAGAGATCCCCATGAGATAGGGATCGGGAAATAGAGGGAGAGAACACTGTAGAAACCTAAGTTGTCTCAATATCCAATTGTAATCATCATACACAATTATAGCCTCCTCAGACTTAAAGTCCATTGATATCAATATGTCTTATTTGTGCTTAACTGTCATTCAAGACTTGCCGCTGTACAACTCATTAGTCCCTAGCTCTTCAACCCATTCTCTACAAATTCATTGTGTTGGGCCTCTTGAACCAAGACTCCATACATATTTAGGCTTAGGCCCTAAATTGTGTCCTTACAGCCACTCTTTCAAAAAGCCCAAAAGACAAAAAGTTGAACCAAACTCATCCTAAATAAGCATGAGTGAAAATCAAGCTTATTCATATTTAGGGTTGATAGTGAACTAGTGAGTAGTGATCAAATTCAATGAATAAAGCTCTTATTCAACACCCATTTCATGCTTTAGGGCCCATTTGTTTTAGCTTAAAATCAAGCATATTTTCATTGCGGTGTAGTTTTTTAAAACCTTACTCTTCATTTAAGGTAAATTCATATTTTACTCAATTTAAATTTTAAACAAAATAAACCAATGAAAATAAGTTCATCCCTCACCTCTCCTCCAAAAGATCTCACTACTTCCACTCTTCACTAATGAGGTTGGGGAAAGATGAATCTGTTAGAACAATTAGATAGATAAAATAGAATAGAACCTTTTTTTTTCTTGAGAATAAAGTAGAATAGAAGTAGGTGAGTCAAAATAAAACTTTTGCATTGTTCCAATCCGGAGTTTGTAAGTTGTAACAGCCAAAGCTTTCTCTTCATAACTTCATAATGTGCTAACAGAATCTGGTGCATTGACATCAGTGCTTTGGTACTTGATGTTCAAGTCAATTACAACTTCATTTAATGGTAATAATGCCTCCACATAAGTAGATTAACAAGTGTAAGGTCTAAATCACAAGATCAATTTATAGATTATTATTAAATCACGAGATTTAAACATGTCACCTAACTTTGATCGCTATAGGTTGAAATTATATTAAAAAAAATAAAATCATATGAATAAAAGTATGCTGGATGATCATTTGATTATTGCATGTGAATTTGAGAAAATTTTCTCCAAGGAACTAATTTTCTAGAGTCTGTTTGGTAAGAAATTTCTAGTAACGTTGTTGTTGTTTTGTGGAAATAAATATGGTTGAAAAAATGTGTAAAAAAACGTATAATATTATTTAAATACTGAAAATTATTGTTTAAACAATAGTACCAAACACCCCTAGTCTCCCTGTTTAGAATTAAGTGAGGAAAGACCATTTGGGATTTGTTTAACTATTTGTTTAACCATTTGTCAGGTTGGAAATGTCCCAAACAGTTCTTAGGCTCGTACCCATTAACAGCAAAATACAGCTAGCAATTTGTGGGCTAGGCCTTCTGGCATAATGGGTTAAAAATAAGGAAGAAAAAGAGTAAAACAGCCCCTCTCTATCTGTGGATGCTATCTTATTGGTCAATTGCGGCTAACTTTTCTGATTAATGAAATTCATTTTCTTTCTTAAAAAAAAAAAAAAAGAGTAGGTTAAAATCAAATTACATTATCTTCTAACTTTATTTTCCAACTCTTGATATTAGGAAAAACCTAAAATTGGTTCATCTAGAATAAATTAACTATTTTAAAAATTAATTAGCAAATTTTGTAATTTTTAGAATTTTTTTTTTTGAGAAACAGAATTTTTAGAATCAATTAATTAGAAATATGATAAAAACACAATCTGATCATAACAACCTAAGGCATCATATTTATTTATTCTATAAAATGAGTCAATAACTTTATAAATCCATCATTTCATTTTTTTTAATGCATATAATAACATTTTATTTTATCTCCTATAATTACTTTTATCATTAGACTAAATCCCTCATTGAACAACAAAAGTCAACTGAACTAACTGAAATTCACGTCTTCAAGAGTTCTGTGTCGGGATAAGATAACTATTATTATCAAACTAGATACAATAAAACAATTTTAACTTCTATAATTACTCTTATTATCAAACTTAAAATACTAATTATCTAGATCTATTATTGGACAATTTTTTTAGTTGAACTAATTTAAGAGTAATATTAAGATCACAAATTTTATCATAATTTGCTCACATAGCAAATCGCGAGTGATGAAATCGTGAAACCGTCACTTTTATTTCACCACCCACATTTTAGCACGTGAGCAAGTTCCAATCATATCATTTTCCCCAATTTAAACTCACGTTTATTTGTTGGACTTGGACCTTCGTGGACAAGGAGATCGGTACCCACAGCTTAAGTCTGGATAGGATAACTTTTAAATTAAAAAAAGAAAAGAAAAAAAAAACATAAAATAGAAATTTAGTTGGACCGCTAGAACTTGTTGAAGAAGGGAGAAAAAAATTACAAGTTGGACCAGAAAAAGAGTTTGTTAGGGCAGTTTTGGAATATTGTGGGATATATATATAGGAGAGATGGGAATAGAGGGAATTAGGGCGTAAAAGAAGAAACGAAGCCGTAGAAGAGGGCTCTCTCTTTCTTTTTCATTTTTGTGGAGCAAAACTTTATCCTTGCGAACAAACAACGGTAAGACCAGATAGTCCACCAGATCCATTCTAACTCTTATCCAAAACCCTAGCCCTAGTTTTTCTCCTCTCTCCCAAAACCACTCCTCTTTTTTCTATTTTCGTTTTTGAAAAAAAAAAAAAAATTTCAGGTGAGTTTTCTGTTGTGATGTTTTTATGTATGCATATATATTTTTTGTTTGATGCATGGTTTTGATGTGATTTTTTTTGAAATTTTTTTTTTTTTGGATGGTGGAGAAGATGGATCGGTACCAGAGGGTGGAGAAGCCGAAAGCAGATACTCCGATTGATGAGAATGAGATTCGGATTACCAGTCAGGGAAGGATGCGCAATTATATCACCTATGCCATGAGTCTCCTTCACGTATTTCTCTCTCTCTCTCTCTGTTTTTTATTTTCTGCATGGTAGTGTTGATTTTTGTTTCTTTTGGTTATGCTATAATTTATTAGAGTTTTGTAGAGACTGTTTTGTTGTTTGGATTTTTTTGTTTTGTTTTGTTTTTTTTTTTTTTTTTGACTTTGGATAGCTTGTAAAAGGGTTTGGTTAGGGTTTTGGTGATGAACTTGTGTTTTGTGGTCCCAAAAATTTGCTGATAATTATTTTTTCTATAATTGATGTGAGATTATTAAAGCAGAAAAAGAGAGAGAGAGAAAATCATATTCTAGAAAATTGAAATGCAATACATCTTTTAACTTGTTTGAGAATATGTGTCCTTAAGATATATTTGTATCTATTTATGTGTTTATATATTCAATGTTCCTGCAATAGGTCACCTTATTGTTCAATATTTTTTGAGGGAATGTTTGTTTTGCTAAGAATCCCTATTCTTGGATTGGATTAGAACAAAATTTTCAGGAATTAGCATAGGTGAATTTTATATTAAGCAGTCATTTTGATGAAGTTATTTTCTGCTTCAATGGTCCTGCAATAGGTCACTTTATTATTCAATATTTATTTTGGGAACGCTTATTTTGCTAAGAATCCCTAGTTATGGATTGGATAAGAACAAAGTTTTCAGGAATTAGCATAGGTGAATTTTATAATAGGCAATCTTTTTGATTAAGTTGGAGTGTAATTTTTTTTCTGCTCTGAATTTATTTTTCTTGGCTGATATTTTCTATTCGCCCCCCCCCCCCCCACCCCTTTTTTTTTTTTTCATTTTTTAGGATGAGAAAGGCTCGAATGAAATTGTATTCAAGGCTATGGGAAGAGCAATCAACAAGACTGTGACAATTGTGGAGCTTATCAAGGTTCTGTTTACCCTTTGCATATCAGTGGACTGAGAATTTGACATTTTTTGATTCCCTCAAAGTGTTTTTGACAATTGGGTATTTTTTAATTTTTATGCAGAGAAGAATTGTTGGTCTTCATCAGATCACTTCAATTGGATCCACGGACATAACTGATACATGGGAGCCTCTAGAGGAAGGCCTGCTTCCGTAAGTGGAGCTTGAGTTATATCCAAATTTCATGATGTTTATTTATGATTATAAACATTACGACGACTTTATTCTTTAATTTTTGTCACAGATTGGAAACCACAAGGCATGTATCAATGATAACAATAACCCTTTCAAAGAACGAGCTGAATACGTCTGCTGTTGGGTGAGTTTTCACTTGTTACTCAATGCCTCCTATTACTGATGTAAAGTAGCTGGAGTTGTTAGTTTTTTGTGACAATATGTTTTGATGAAATTATATGGATTTACTTGAAAGATATAAATTAGAAGTGTTCCAAAAAATCTTACAGCTATTAAGGATGTTCATGAAATTCGTGAAGTGTTTTCTATGATAAGTTTGTGGCATTGTTAGTGCTAGATGATCATATGTTTTGATGGTTACATGTGGATTGCATCAGTATGTAGAATGGTATTATACTTTTCACTTATCGTATACTACGGTGTGGTTGTGATAGGCCTTAGGCACTTATAACTCACACAGGTCAGAATTTGAGTAGGTACTTGATTTTGAATAAAAGCTGGGTTATCCAATTTCTCAATGAAGGCAAATCTTTCTAAACTGTTATTGTATAAATGAACATGTTTTTTGTTATGTTTTGGGCAAGCCTTGTTGCTTTTAATATAAAATTGTCAAAGAAGATGTACTCTGTTGATCATTATACCAGTTTTATAAAACTAAAACTTAGTTTAACTTATTATAAGTAAAAATGATGCACATTTTAGGATGCGGATGGATAGATTACAAACTGTGTAGTGACTTCCACTAAGGTTTCAGGTTGCATCTGTTTTCTTTACAGTACTGATTTGACACCTTATCTTGTTAAAAAGATTCCTTTGTTTTTAAAATTCTATTTTTACTGGTCATGAAATCAGGTTGATTTTTTTTAAAACCCTCTTATGTTTAGTTGTAAATGAAATTTGATATTGACTTTGAGAAATGCCCATATCCTCTGGTACCATTATTGGAGACTGCTGTCTCTCATGTGCGGGCTAGTTGTATTTTCTTATCTCTATTTATATATAAGTAAGTTATGCTGATGCATGCAGCTAATGGGTTGAACCCACATTCGCACCATCTTCTTTATCATTCTTGGAAAAGGATCCTCTTCATTTAATGATGAGGATATGATTTTTTGTAAATCTAAAGGTGTACATTGTTCCACATCGTTTAAAATCTCATTTCACCTGACAAGGAAAGATAAATGATTTTAAATGATGTTGCCCCAGATTTTTTTATTTATTGCTAAGCTACAAACCCACCCAGTGGGCCTTGAACCCACGACCTCATCCTCTATTCCATTATTACACTTTTTGATAATTGAAATACCAAATATTCACATAAAATGGTCTCTCTATTTCAAAGTAAATGCAGTGGATTCTGGTCCCTTATTTTTAGGGTGGGACCATGGGTAGAGGTGCTGTATGAGCTTGAACTCATTGTCTAGTTTTTGAAATTTGTTTGATCAACTCAATTCAGTTCTAACCTCAATGTTTTTATAGTTTATTATATGATTGATTTAAGGTTTAAACTCTATAAGCTTGATAGTCATATAGTTGTTGGTTTTTTATCTCAATCAAAGAGGAAAGGAAAAGTATAAAGATATTATTGAGTTTTATCACTAGACATAGGATAGCAAATCTGTGTTGTCCTTAGTTGGAGTGCTTTGACTGAGTATTTGAAAGAAACACTGTTAAAGGAGGAAGTTGAGCTTATACCTAGAACAGTCTTTAGTAGTCTTTTTCCCTTTACACCCAAGGAATTTGTAAAAAAATCCTTTGTCATTTAGGAAATTGCAGTGATTTATCATTGCTTATGAAATTTATGCTCACCTCAGGTACCAGCCTCCATTACCTGCTGACCAGGTGAAGGCATCTGTCGAGTTCGATTATGAAGGAGGTAGTTTCACCTCATGATCAATCTATTTATTTTTCTAAAATTATTGTATTTGAGTTCAATTTGGTTTTGCGTTGCAGAGGGCTCACCCAATGGTCGAGGTCGGGGCCGTGGTGGCAGAGGAAGGCCAAGGGCTAGAGGTGTGTTCTATATAAGATCTATTTGCATGATTCACTTTTGAAATAAATTTACCTTTTTGCTACTCCTGGGGAATTGGTAGAGACTGATTTTGTTTAGGTTCAGGAGAGAATTGTTTCAACTTTCAAATAGGTCATTTAAATGGATAGTAGAATATTAGATATTGATATCTCCAAATTATAACTAAACCACACATTATATACTATATTCTAATTGCTAGATATTTGTTACTAGTCCTGATATCAGTGTACTGAAACATCAAGTATTTGTGGCAGGACAATGATATATATATTTTTTTTTCTGATATGGCTGTTACATATCATTCATTTTCTTTTATTTCAGGGAATGGGTTTATGACAGCTGATTATGAGGATGGAGGCTGGGACCGCAGTAGGGGAAATCCTAGAGGTAGGGGTCGTGGGAGAGGACGTGGTTTCCGTGGTCGTGGAAGGGGAGGATACAATGGACCTCAGGTTGATATTCAGCAAGATGGAGGATACAATCGGGATGCACTTCCTCAAGGCCGCGGTACCTTTTTTAACTTATTTATTTAACACTCTGGGTGTAAGTTGAGATAGGTGCCTGTAGGTGGACCACTGGTGTTCTGGGCGTAGTCCTTTATAAAATCGTTGGGAGTGGACTTGATCAGTTTCCTTACTGGTTCATTATTCTGACAATCACTGGCCTGAACACTCCTAAACTCAACTATGTTCCCCGTAAGATATAAACTCGATAAGCATCTCTAAAATGTGTTGGGAATTGATTAGGTGATGCATGATAAATAGTTGATATCAAGAGGAAAATCTGTGGTGTCTAATGAAGAGAAAAATGACCTTTAAAACTTCAACCTTTAACTTTAAACTGATGCTGAGAACTTCCAAAAGCTATTTGATGAAAGAGAAAATATATTAGATGCATTCACTTACCTTCTCTTTCTTGTAATTTGACTAATAATGTGTGATGTCTTGATGCTTGATATTCTGTTCAGATGAGTTTACAAACTATGATTATATAATGAACTATAGAATTTTCTTCACTCTTTGTTGAACATTAAGAATTCGTCAATTTTTCCTGCAAGCATAATTGATCAAGCCAGAGACTGTTTTAACAAATCTAATGTAAGAGGAAGAGTGAGTTGCATCTGGTTCACTTTGTTCAATGGGTTTATCATTTAGAACCCAAGAGACTTTGGATCATATTCAATGACCTGCATGCATGGATCATTTTGGTAGAATGGCAAATGAAACTGGTCTTTAATTTTATCTGTCTGTTCATTTAATGATCTGTTTACTTTGTTTAATGTGATGTAATTGATCTATTGTAGGTCGTGGTCGTGGGAGGGGGGGGTATCGTGGAAGGGGTCGTGGCTTTAGACCTAATGGGCCGATCCAGGCAGCTGCATGAGGCACTGAATGGGCTTCCAAGAGCACAATGCAAATTTCTCAAGTGATGGATGCCTTTTCCTATCTATGTTTATTTTATTTTATTTTAATCTTTTTGTTAGTTCTGTTTCGGGTCTGTACTAATACTTAATTGTAGGACATACTGACATTCTAGTGTTGTAGACTAATAGTTTAGATTTGCTGCCATTTGAGGCAAACCTTTTTTGTCATAGACTTAGGTGAGATGCTTGAACAGTTGTAATTTTCCTTTTTGACTGATTAGGGCATTCTTTCATTGTTGTTTGGAGAGTTTTTGTTGTTGAATTAATGCTTTCCTCTTATTAGGAAACAAAATGCTTTAAACACTTGAGGGTTGCATGTATATGTTGTATGTGATATGGATGTAGTATGGATCTAACAGAAAGGTGTGGTTAGGATTGTTACACCTGTTGTAACTCTTTTCGATGGATACGTGAAAATGAAAATACAACAACTATAAAGGTAGGATTCTAAATGAAGGAAATTGCTTTAAAAAGATGGGAGACCTTCTTTAATGAAAATACAAGGGGCAGTCACTTGAGCTGGTTTCCTCATGTTTAGAGGAGAGCCGCTAATGCATTGATAAAAAAGGATGAGTTGATTCAAGTTGAGGGAGCAAAAAGGGGTAGAAAGGAAGACCAAGAATAACATTATAAATTTATAAGTAGCAAAAATAAAAGGACTTGTCAATTAAGAAAATAATAGAGTATATCTTTGGATAAAATAGAATGGAGTAATAGATTACATGTGGTTGATCTAGGCTGTTGAAATTTATAGTTTGACCCTAAAATATTTGGGATTAAGGTTTTATTGTTATTGTTAATATTTTGAAAATCTCATTGTTGGCTATTTGATTTGTAAATTTATGTTTTGCATGTAATTTTTAAGTACGAAATTTGTAAATTTATGTTTTGCATGTAATTTTAAGTACGAAAGACATGGAATTTAAATATTGGATTTGTAAGTATGGAGTTAAGTTTTCGTATCTTAATATTTTGTGAGTAAGAAGGTTAAAAAAAAAATTTGTAATCCAATATTGGATTTGTTAAAAATCTTGTTTTATAGTGTAATTCAATATTGAATTTGTTAAAAGTTTAAGTCTCATTTTATAGTAGTTATTAATTGATATTAAGTACGTTTGTACGAGTGTGTTTCGAATACTTTTAGTGGAGCAAAATATTTTTCAATAATAACTATTTAAATTGGCATTGATTTGATACTATTTGGTGATTTTGTCTCTTTTATATAAAATTGTGTTTTGAAAATATGATTTTAAGTGGTGAAATTGTATTTTCACTTTGTTGATGCCTATTTTTGCGAATTTGTATTCAAAAACCCATGAGGAAGAAAGCCCAATGAAAAGCAAGGCTCAAAGACCTACCAAGAAGACCGAAGAGCAAGAAAGGTCCAGAGAAAAAAGTGCAAGGGAAAGCGATTTACAGCAAAACGCATATCTGCAATAGATTACAAATCTGTCGCAGAATACAGTTCCTCAGCATATCAGCATAATGGCTTCGATAGATGGACAAATTGGCCCCGAGACCCTTTTGATCTAGTCAACATTATTTGGCCCACAAAGGCCCAAATCATTTTGTATAAAAAGATAGGTATGAAAACTAATATGAAAAAGCATGATGAAAAGAAACAAGGAACAACAGAAAGTGTCAGTAGTAGGAATTGCGTGAATGAAAGAAAAGCCAAACCAAAGGAAATGACAAACACAGCAGGAAACGCATGAAGAAATAAGACAAAAACACGCAGTAGAACGAAATAAAACTAATTTACTACAGCAGAAATGGCGTGGGAATGAAAGAAAACAAAAACAGAAGATACTGGAGCAAGCACACAAGGGCCGGAGCTCCACCAACCTGTGTCCAGCCAACATAAGGGAGGTGGGCCCACGGTCAAGGGGATTCAGAGGGTGTGGTTTGGTGGTGGGGGAAAATGAGTCTATATTTGGTTTCCAGCCCTAACTTCTTTTGGGAATATACCCTGCTGGGATGGTATCTTACCCAAAAGAAGTAGTAGATAGTTGAGACCATCTAATGTATATCATAGAGTTAGGTAGTGAGGTAGCCCAATCTTTATCCATTTGAACCAAAAGGTAGAGGCATACAGCAAGAACGAACGAACAAACAAAATGAAATTTTGTCACGAAATGAGTAATGGTGCATCAAACGTATTCTGAGTAGAGGTAGTGGCTGAGAAACCAATGGGTTGGTGGGTAGTTTTGAAGGAATGCCCATAACAAGCCAAAACAATTGTGAAGCCCTAGGGGTAAAAGGGATAAATCTCATTGAATTAGCTCACTATAAAAGGAAGAGATAGCCATGGATGAAGGGGGGAAGCACTGAAGGTGGGGGTGGGGGGAACCCATGGTAAAAAAGTAGTAAGCACCTAGGAAAGGCACTTAGAGGGAGAGGCACCTAGGGAGAGGGGGATCCAAAAGGGAAAAGACCTAAGTGAGAAAACAACTCATAACAAGATAGTAGTTAGAAACTAAGAGTAAAAAAGGAACGGAGAGAAAGAAAGAAAGTAGTAAAAAGAAGAGAGAAAACACGGCAGGAATAGGGCATGCATCAATAGACCATATTTTTCCTCCCTCTTAGCAAACTCACTCTTTAAAGCTCCCCTAAAAATAGTAGTCAGTAGCCAATTAGGCACATTCTCCAAAATGCACAACTTTGATGGCAAAAACCTATGATATGGTTGTTCAAGTTGGGGTTTGGGTTCCTTCTTGGTTTACTTATTCTATGGAAAGATTCAATATTTGATTTCAATTGCAAATATATTTGATTTCACTCGTTATAACTTATATCTGCTGTATTTAGTCGTTCTATTGTAGCACTTTTTTTATCACGTTTGCTACATCAGTTGTCTTGTTGTGGTATCTTTACTTGTTGTACTAGTTATTCTGTTGTAGCACATTTTTATTATATTTACCATGTTAGCTATTATATTAGCTAAACCTTTTTTGTTAAAGCTTTTTTTTTTTTTTTTTTTTTTTCTGTTGAAGCTTTTTTATTTCTTTGTTATTACGTGTTTTACTTTTAACATGAACTAATCATTATCCAGCCTTATATATACATATACTTTTTTTTTTTTTGAGGAAGAAGTAATTGAGTTTTATTGGATAAATTCAGAACGGAATACATCTTCCACATCACTGGGTAGCTCTTCTACCCAAACATCAGTATTTGCAGTTAGAATTGCTCTTCTAGCTAGGGCATGGGCTATTTTATTACCCTTCCTACGTGTGTGTACAAAACAACTACTAACTAGATAAGAACTAAGACAACGGATCTCATCTATAATATGGCCGAACAGAGTGTGGCATGCTTCTGTCGAGTTTATGGCTGCAATTACCTTTTGGCAATCTCCTTCAAAAACCATTTGAGACAGACACAACTCCCTAGCTAGTGTAACGGCTTGGCTTGCCGCTAGAGCTTCAGCGTGCTTTACTGATTGTGGCAGCAAGATTCTTTGGCTCAAAGCTCCTATCACAACACTGTTGCAGTCCCTTACCACCACTCCAAGCCCGACACAGTTGCAATGCTTAAACAACGCTGCGTCAAAATTTGTTTTGTAAACACCCACTGGTGGTGGGGACTAGCCAGCCCAAGGTGACCGTGAAATTGGACTAGGGGCCTATTTTTGGACGTCAAAAAACTCCATCACCATATCCTTCACTCGTTTGTGGATCTCATGGAGGGGCCATGTTGGTTGTTGCTCACGAAGTCTATTCCGACGCTGCCATAGACTTCATGCGGTTGTGGTGAAAACAGTCACATTGAAGACAGACCCTTGCTTCAAAACATCCTCAAAGAGATCCAAGAAAGATCTATAAACCCTCTGATACAGTTTGGAAAAGTTGAAACTCAATTTCCAAACTGTCTTCGCATGGTCACAAAGCCATAGCACGTGTAAAATCGTTTCCTGGTGTTCTTCACAAAATGAACAGGTCTCATCCACTGGGATTTGCCGACATACTAGGTTTTGCTTTGTAGGTAGTGAGTCCTTTACCGCTCTCCAAATGAAGTGCTTGATTTTTTGGGGAGTTCTGATCTTCCAAATTCTTTTCCACACATTCCCAACCATCCCACTAGAGGAAGAAGGAGAAGAGTTAAGCACCTCAGATGCAAGCATGTGGTAAGCTGTTTTGACCGTGTAGCTTCCATTAGGCGACAAAGGCCACACAAGATAGTCCACTTGATGTAGTTTGCTCACGTAAATCTCCTTATTATCTCCACTTCCCAAGGATAAAAGGAGCTCTCCAGCAGCTCAATATTCCACTTCGTAGTATTAGGATAGAAAAGAACAGAGACTTTCTCTACATTTGCATCCAACCTTGGTGAAACTATCTTGCCTCTTCCAGGTTCAGGAAGCCATTTATGCTCCTAAATACTAATAGAACGCCCATCCCCAACCCTCCAAACAACACCTTTTAGAATCACCTCTCTAGATTGTAAGATACTTTTCCACGCATAGGACCCATTCGAAGAGATAGGGGCCTCCAAAATGCTACCCTCTGGAAAGTATTTAGCACTTAGGACTTTGTATAATAAAGTATCCCTTTTGTGGTACAACCGCCAAACCTGCTTTGCAAGCATTGCCTTATTAAAATTTTGGATATCTCGAAAGCCCATACCACCAACAGATTTGGATGAACACAAAGTACTCAATTTCACCCAGTGAATCTTCTCTATCTCCCCTTGCCCCCACCAAAACTTCCGGATCATTGCCTCAATGTCTTTACATAGGCTTACCGAAAGCTTAAATACACTCATTGAGTATGCTAGAATTGATTGTATAACAGCCTTTATCATAATCTCCCTACTGGCTTATGAAAGCAACTTTTCTTTCCATCCTTGCATTTTGGACCAAATGCGTTCTTTAATTTGGGTAAAGCATGCCTTCTTACTCCTTCCTACAAAAGAAGGTAATCCTAAATACTTCTCATAATGCTGAATTGTTGGAAAATATATATACCTTGTATCTTATATTCTGCAAGATATATTTTATATATGTATATGTGAATACGTATAAATACATATACGAATATATGTATGTATATATTTGAGAATATACTAACCCATGTAAACTAACATTTGCTTGATAGGTATTTTTTTTTTTTTGGGTTTTAGATTTGTTTATGTGTAAGAAGTAGAAAAGTATTTCTGCAATAAGAAATAAAGAGTAGTCATTCACTGCACAGCAGAAAGTTTTATTACACAGCAGAAAACTTTATTGCATAGTAGAAAGTTTTACTGCACAGCAGAAAAGTTAGTCCTGTGGCAAAAATTAGAGAAAAGTTCCTTCTGCGTCAGAAATAGAGGATAATGCCACTTTGTAGCGTCTTCCCTTGGACTTTCGACTCGACATTTGTGCATAAACTGGCAGCGGCAAAATGATACTTTGAAGCTCATTCCACGGAGTGCCAGGCCCAACTTCCTTCTTAGAAAAAGCCTAGATTGAGTGTTGTCTAATAACATCAAGACGCATGTCTAAGGTACAAGAAATGTAAAAAGAACCCTCGACACACCTAAAATTTAGTTGTCAATTGAAGTTGTGTTTCAAAAACATGTTTTTTAGTGATGAAATTAAGACAACTAAAAAAAAGGGCTATTTACCAAATAATTTCAAAACAGTTTAAATTAAAATTTAAAAAATTGTTCTGCAAATTTTACTTAAAATTATATGCATCTAGGCAAACATGTGAATGGTGTCTCATGTAGCTCCTCAGCAATTCTCTTATCTGTTTTTCGTAAATTTTACTGGAGGCTTTCAAACTGATATATATATATATATATATATTTTTTTTTTTTTTTTTGAGAAACCAGACCCGGGAACTGATTTTTGCTGAGTATAATGATTTGGCCACTATTCTTAATTTTTTTTAATATTTATAAAAATAAGATTGTTATCAAAATCATAACTAAAATGAATTAATAATTCCATTCTAAACATGTTGATTTGTCATTGAGATATATGTCAATTGAGAATACCAGGGGTTCAAGTTGTCGTCCCCTTTTTACTCCCAGTATTATGTGCCTCCATGGTCAACTTTATATATTAGGATTTTTCCCAAAAAAGGATAATATCAAGAATAAAAAAAACTATTTCACATCAGCATCTTGACCAAAAAGATTGTATCTAGAATAAGGAAAAACCATTTCACAGTTGGAATTGATGGATGATTGTATAACCGTAATAAATCCATTTGGAATTGATTGTGCACTTTCATAATTGCTTTATTTTGCAGATATCACATTTTTACCATTCATCCATGCATCTGCATAAGTTGTCTATTTGATATTGAGAAATGATACTTCTATAACATTTTTCACAACATATTTTAGGTGATAATTTAGATTAGTTATAGTAGTCATGCATAACAATAAAAGAACATAATCATCTTAACAACCAAAATGCTGCTTATTCAAAACTTAGATTGATTCACCATCAAAACTCTTTCCACTTTAATATGAATCTATGGAATCTGGCATAAAAATACTTGCATTGCCTTGGACAAAATGAAATTCTTTTTTTCAATTATGCATTTAAAAATGTATAATTGAAGTTCATTATTAAGAGCTTCCGTATTCTATTTACCGTTATACATCAATACCCCATGAATATGGATGCACAAATCATGATCGTTAGACAATTTACATCCAGTACCCAAAATTCAATGAAAGGTTTTACCATTTTTCAAAAAGTTGTTTTCCTTGAATAAACTACTTTTCCTCAAAAAGTGATTTTTAAATTTATAAGTGCCTTTTGTCCATTATTTAAATCAACTAAGTTCAATGACTCCAAAATCAGGCCAAATATGTCCTTAAATTTGTGTGTTAGAATTTTCTTTTCTAGGGAATTGGGAATTTGAATAAATGATGTAACTTTTTAGAAAAATTGCTAAATACAATCACGTTGCTTTAAATATTTTCTTAATTTTTTTTTTCTAAATAATATTTCATCATACAACAAGATTAATAAAATTGCGCATCTCATAAATGTTTTTAATTACAAAAATATATATATATATATATATATATAATGCATAAATAACTTTGCTAATATATTTGGACAAAAGGATAACATTAACTTTTTTTCTTTTAATTGAAGATGATAGATTTTTTCTTTAAAAACTAATACAAGAATACAATATACTAAACAAGACTTAAGAGATTAAATTGACAAAAATTAAATCTTAGCAATTAATTTAACCTCTTCTAAAAAATAGATTAATTGAACCATCTATCTATATATCAATATAATATCAAAAAGTTGAAGCGTATCATTATTATTTCTAAGTTCCTATTGACCCACACCAACATAGTATTTTGGTCCATTCGGTCTACTTCAGTCCATTTGGTCTACTTTGGTTCATTTTAGTAGTTCAATCCATTTGGTTGACTTTGGTTTACTTCGATCCATTTGGTCTATTTCGTTCCACTTCAGTTGAGCCATGTTAATGTAACATTTGGTTTATTTCAGTTTAGGTCCATTTTGCTACACTTCAGTCCATTCGCTCCACTTCTATTGAGACACATCAGTGTAGCATTTTAATTTACTTAAGTCCATTCAGTTTTTGGTGCACTTTTACTTAAGAATAGGAAAAGACAGGCTTCTTATCTAGAAAGAAAATAAAAAAAAAAAGAAAAAAAAAAGAAGGAAAAGAAATGCTTAAGTTGAAATAACTATGGTCACGTTTAGGTGGAAGACGCTCTACTTCTATTGAGACACATCAGTGTAGCATTTTAATTTACTTCAGTCCATTCAGTTTTTGGTGCACTTTTACTTAAGAATAGGAAAAGAGAGGCTTATTATCTAGAAAAAAAAAAAAAAAGAAAAAAAAAAAGGAAAAGAAATGCTTAAGGCTCTGTTTGTTTTGATGAAAAACTTTGTGTAAAGATAGTTTTTTATGTTTTCCAATATTTGGTAGCATAAAAAAAGATGTGTCAGAGGAAAACTATTTTTGGTCAACATAAAAGTATGGCTTATTTTTAGAGATTGTTTTCCATTAATTTTTTTTGAAAAACAACTATATCTCACAGCAAGCTAAATAAGGGAAGTAAAGAGGTTGTTTTTCAACTTATTTAAAGTTACTACCAAACATTAGAAAATTAGATACTTTTATAGAAAATACTTCTTAGAAATTGACTCATTTTCTAAAAAACATCATTATTGAAACAAACAGAGCGTAAGTTGAAAGTACTATGATCACGTTTAGGTGAAAAACTCTCCACTTCTATTAAAACACATTAGCGTAGCATTTTAATTTACTTCAGTCCATTTAGTTTTTGGTGCACTTTTACTTAAGAATAGGAAAAGAGAGGCTTCTTATCTAAAAAAAAAAAAAAAAAAGGAAAAAAAGAAAAAGAAAAGAGATGCTTAAGTTGAAAGTACTATGGCCACGTTCCACCAATTCAAGTCATCCTATCCTTTTCTTTTTTTTTTTTTTTCATAAAAAAAAGAAGAAGTTGAAAGTGATTAATTTAAATTTGAATTTATTAAATAACTATAGACATTGTTAAAATAAAAATCAAGATTAAATAATTTTTTAATACTTAAAAAAAAAAGGTTTTTGACTTTTAAATTTTAATAGTCTTTTTAACTGTTAATTGTGCCCAAAAAGATAAAAATAAAAATAAACTATTATTAATATTATTATTTTAGAAGCGAAATAAAATGTTAACTTGAAGAGAAAGAAAAGAGAGATACTGAATAAAAATCAAAGAGAGTCGCTACAAGCAAAGAAAGTGCTTCGTCCTCCTCTCCTTCCTCAGCGGACTTTCTCCAGATTCGTAAGTTGCATTCCACTCCCCTGAATTCTTCACAATCATCATCTACTTGAATCTCACTTCACAGCTATTGTGCGTTTTCATTGCTTTCAAATTTTCTTGTACTTTCCGAGCAACCAAACAGATCGTTCAATCTCTTCTGTTTTGGCAGCTTCTCTTCATTCTTCAAGATGACTCAAGATGTGGAGATGAAAGAGAAAGACCACACAACTCCTTCACATTCTGTTACCACCGTCGTCCCATCCACTTTTCAGAGTAACTTCTACTGCTACTGCTTTTTGTCCTCAATTTCAATCTCATCGATTTCTAATTCTAGGGTTTCATATTTAATTGACAATTTTCATATATTTGTGTGTGTGTGTGTGCGCGCGTATTTGGGGGGTTTTTATAGATTTGAAGGAGATAGCATCGCTTATTGAGACCGGTTCGTACACCAAGGAGGTTCGCCGAATCGGTCGCGCTGTACGGCTCACGATTTCGTTGAGGCGTAAATTGACGGCATCGGTGCTCTCGGCTTTTCTCGATTTCGCTCTTGTTCCTGGTTCTGAAGCCCATGCTCGATTATCGGTGTATCTTCCAAAGGTACATTGATCTTAGTTTTTGTGATTTCAAGCTGAGTATCAGTGTTGTTTGATTGGTTTGGTTTCTTAGGGTTATTCTTTCTCTGCAATATAGTAAGTGTGTTTCGGTATCTGAACTGTGAAACTAGATGTAGTTAAGGTTGTCCGAGTTTTTGTTAATGTTTGGTAGAGACAAAAATGCGAGAATGTGGGTATCATCGAGCTGAAATATCAGTTTTTGTATGACAATGGAGCGATTCTGTCTTGTTTGGTTCACAATCACTGTGAGAACTATTTAACATATGCTACCCTCACTCGCCATCTTGATCTTACAAAGAGAGGAGGCGTCATTTGAGCTAGAGCTAATCGGCGGTTCAAAGTGAGAACTATTAAAAGAAATAGGAATTTTTCTTGTGGTGAGGATTTTAGCCAATGATTTGATGGTGGCCTAAAGGTATAATTCAATGTAGGGGTTCCACTGTATATTAGAATTATAATTTAAATTGTAATTGGAAGAAGTTTTTTATTTTTAATGCTAGGTCAGATTAAGTTTGGTCATTTTTGAGAAAAGTAGGAAACGGTGAGTGATGGTTTTGCTTAGTTTAGGAAAAACCACATTAACTCTTTGATAACACAACATCATAGCATGATCCAAAAAGTTTTATTAGATGTTTGCATACGTGATAAAAGAGTCATTTACTTATTGGGAGAGTAGAAGTGTCATTAAGACCACTTAATAATTAGCATCAAGTTGGGTAACTGTCTGGAAGTCAATCTTGCAGATGCTGCATTTGGAGATTAGAAGTGTCATTTGTTGTTGTGATTACCTTTTAGATTCTTTGGCATTGCCAATAAGCTCTCTACCAAAGGGCCCCAAAGCTGGGGGAATAATTTTCTAAGGGGTGGGCTAAGAGGTGAATTTCTTAAATTCCATCTAGTGGAGTGGAATACAATGTGCTCTCCAATCAAGAGTGGGATTGGGGGTGAGAAAATCAGACACCATCAATCAATCCTTATTTGGGGAAATGGTTGTGGCATTTTGGAGGAAGGAAATCGTTTTTGGAGAAGAGTGATTGGTGTGAAGTATGGGGAAGCTTGGGGTGAATGGACAATGAAGATTATCTAACATTCATGGTGTGACTTTTGGTGGATTGTAAGGGCGGTTCGCGTTAAATTTGTGGATTACATTAGTTATTGGTGATGGTAGTAGCATGCAGTTTTGGCATGACACATGATGTGGTAGTTGTGCATTGAAAGAGTTGCACCCAAACTTATACTCAATTGCAGTGATAAAGATGATTTTCTGCACTCTTGTTGAAGCAATTGAATGAAGGGTAAACTCGCTCATGAAATATAAGCATGCACTTATAACGATTGAGAATTGGAATTGACACTCTTTACTCCAATATCCTAAGTGGTGATGTGATGTAGGACAAAACCCAAATATATGCAACCAAAAAAAAAAAAAAAAAAAAAAACCACCTAGACTTGCCTAGAATTGGCACCAAGAAAGAGGAACAAAACATAGGAATTGACACCTAGGATTGCGTGCCAATGAGCTCTAGCTCAACTGGCACCTCATCCCTTTATAAATGTTAGATGAAGGGTGAGGTCATGAGTTCAAGATCAATCAGGTGTGTTTGTAACTTACCAATGCAAAAATAACATCTAGGATTGTCTAGAATCAACACCAAGCAGTTTGAAGAAAAATCTCCAACAATAAATGTGTTACTCAAGCAAACTGTCTAACTGTCTCCATTGGAGTACAATAGTGTGTGCTTATATAGATTACTATGACCTAATTCTTATTCTAACTGACCTAGGAAAGCCAATTATTGAATTACAAAAATAATTGGCTTTACTCTAGGAAATTAAATAAAAATTCTATTAACCTAATTAATTAATAATATCTATCTATAAAAAAAAAAAAAAAATCCAATAAAAAATAGGAATGACCTAATAAATAAAATAAAATAAAATAATCTTCGCACTTCTAGTATCATTTGGGCTCTAATCAAATGAGATGGAGGCCTAAAGGTAAAGGTAACTTTGATGTGAGATCTTATTATGAAGTGCTAAGAGGTTCCATGGCATAATATTTCCATGGAAGGGTGGGTGGTGTACTAAGGTACCAAAGAAAGTTGCTCTTTGTGTGGACAACAGTGTAGATTTTATTGATTCCCTTTTAATTATTGGATTATGTAATTTTAAGGTGTATTTTGTGTACACATCCTTTGTGCGTGACTTCTTTGTGATTCTTTAGACTATCTTATTAATACATCCTATGTACATGAGGTAGTTCATTTGCATCAATAAATTTGATTACTTATATCTAAAAAAAATTCCTGGCTGCGTAAAACTTATTTCTGGTATTGAACATTCTATCCCTTTCATTACCATAATTTGTTGAAAGAGAACATGTCCATGATACAATTCATGAGTATTCTCCTAAACTATAAAAATTTCTATTCATAGTTGCATTTTCTATGAGCATATAGCAAGCTTTCTTCAGGCTTTCCCTTTATAAAAGAGTTTATAAAATCTGTATTTACATTTCCTGGCCAACCTAGCCAGTAAATAAATTAGATAGCTTGAAATGCTGATCTGAAATTTTACAAATGTGATAAGCCACTCATGATCAATTTAGTGGAATGTGAACTATACAATGTGAGATACCTTACTTATATATTGGATATGAAAGGGGTGTGCGTCTATCTGTATGGTATATAGAAATTTGAGAACCATACTATGTTTAACATGAGAGGTGTTCTTATTGTTTTAACTCCATTTGAATAAAAAAATTTATGATAGTTCTATATTTTGTGCTCTAGCTTCACTGTTAAGAAGTTATAATGTCCACATTGTTTAACCATACCTAATTACATATGTTGTAACATTGTGTAGCAAGATGAGCATGAAATGGAAGTTGACACTGCTACATCAGTTAGTCAAGCTTCAGGGAAACATTTACTGCCAGAGCTTGAGATTTACTGTTACTTGCTCCTGCTACTTTTTCTGATTGATCAGAAAAAGTACAACGAGGTTTGTGGATTGGTTCCCCTTTATTTACTTCTCTTTTTTGTTCATTATAGTGGATGGAACCCACTGAGGTAGAGGTAGTTATGTAGTGAATGTACTTCTGTTTCTCTTTTAGGCTAAAGCTTGTTCATCAGCAAGCATTGCTCGGCTTAAGAATGTGAACAGAAGAACTGTTGATGTCATAGCATCTAGACTGTACTTTTATTACTCATATAGCTATGAGCTCACGGGTGAGCTTGCTGAAATTCGCGGGTAAGTTATATATCAACTCGAATGTGCATATGTATTTAGTATTTACGTATGTTTGTAAATATGTGTTTATGTCATTCAGGGGAAAAAGAGAAAGGTTAGCTTTTAATCTTTTATTTTGTCTGTATGTGTATTTGTTTTCAGCAATCTACTTGCCTTGCACCGTATTGCTACATTGCGCCATGATGAGCTGGGCCAGGTTTGTTTTCATCTCTAGTGCAAGATGTTGTCTTGGGGATTCAAAACTTGTAATAATATGATACCCTAATGCAGGAAACACTCCTAAACTTGTTACTTCGTAATTACCTCCACTACAACCTATATGATCAGGCTGAGAAACTGAGGTCTAAGGCACCACGATTTGAAGCACACTCAAACCAACAGGTGCGGTAAATTTCTTTTTAAAATTTTAGTGTTTGCGTTCATATGGATTACAGTTAAAAGTCTTTTTGCTTCACGTAATCTGAATGTCTAACCTGGCTACTGATTGTTGCTGCCCAAAATTTGCACATAAGAAAGACATGGGCCCCCATTTTAGAAAAAGGGCCCAATGAATTTGGTAAACCAAATAGAAAAAATATAAAAAAGGCCCAAAGGGAAAGCACAAGCCCTTGGAAAAAGGAAGTGGCCAAGGGAGAAGGTGCATGGCCCAATAACTAATGTATGTTTAAGCAGTCCAAGGAAGGCCCAACCTACCTTAGAAAAGAAAAGAAGGAAAAGCTTGTCCTGGAACTCTTTGCAACTCGAAAGAGATGAGAGAGTGGAGGAAATACCTCCCAGTCTGTTGTAAATGACAAACGTGGTTGACTCACTCCATATTCCAGGCATATGAGAGGTGTATGATCACTCATTTTCAGGTTTCAAGGGAGAACGGTTTGGCGGAAGGGTAGGAGAGCTCTAGTTGTGATGATCAGCCATGACCTTTAGTGGATTACTGGGGTAAGTGTCAACACTAAAATGGTGAAAGAAGGCAGACCTCACAGGTGCATGTCATAGAAAACCTGGGATGCACGGACGCGGCTCCCAGGCCGGCGTACCCGCGTCCGACGCGGCGACGCGGGAGGGACGCCGCAGACCGCGCGTCCGTCCCGCGTCGTGCCGCGTCGCGCCACGTGGCGGATCCCGACTCGGGCCGACGCGGGCCGACGCGGCCAAAGTCGGCGCCGACGCGGCCGAAATCGGCGCCGACGCGGCCGAAATCGGGCCGACTCGGTCCGTATCGGCCGTATCGGCCTGTATCGGCCGAAACGGCCGAAACGGCCGAGTCAGGCCGAAATTCAAAAAAAAAAAAAAAAAAAAAGTGCAAACGCACCGTTTATAAATTCTTAGTAAAATATTTGTTTATAAATATTAGTAAAATATTTGTTTATAAATATTTGGTTAAATATTTGTTTATAAATATTTGGTTCAATATTTGTTTATAAATATTTGGTTCAATATTAGTTTATAAATATTTGTTTATAAATATTTGGTTAAATATTTGTTTATAAATATTTGGTTAAATATTTGGTTAAATATTTGGTTAAATATTTGGTTAAATATTAGTAAAATATTTGTTTATAAATATTTGTTTATAAATATTAGTAAAATATTTGTTTATAAATTATTAGTAAAATATTTGTTTATATAATGTGAAAAAGTAAAAGTATGCTTAGCAATATATTAAACATATATTATAAAAATATTTTTAATAATTTTTTAATCGCCGAGTCCTGCCGCACCCGCACCCACCTTTTTCAAAAATTGCCGAGTCCCGCACCCGCACCCGCACCCGCACCCGCACCCGAGTCCCGAAACGCACCCGTGCTTCATAGTAGAAAACCTACAGCCGACCAAAGCTTGTAAATGTTCATAGTGTTTCATCGTTTTGTACCTAGGCTGTTATTAGTTAAGGCCTTGCCATGACCCTCAATTCTCCCCCAATGAGGAGAATCTTCTATTTGGGCTTAAGTCCACATAATACTTTCATAGTTCTAATTGCCCAAAGAAATCTAGGGAGACCGGGTGTGATAGGGACAAACCAAAGGTTCTGTGCCCAAAGAAATTGGCTGGAAGGCTGAGGAGAGTGGTAAAACATTAAGGATGTCTCCCCAGTTTTGGGAAACCTATGGTTTGGGGGGAACAAGAAAAAGAAAGCAGAAACAGCCATAAGAACTACCAGATACACTTCGACAAATTCCTTCAATCATTTATCAACATCCCATCCTTAACATTTAGCAAGAAACTCATGCCGCAGAATGAGAAGTGTTGACATGCATCACTAGAAAAACTCTCCTCTCTCCCTGAATTGTCTCACCCATCTGAATCCTGTGGTAGAAAGGATTTCAACTAGTAAGGCCACCCTGTTCCAAGTCCCAAATCTCACTAGTTCTGTAAGCTCGAGGGTTGATTGCAAACTGTATTGTGAGAGTTGGGGCCTAATACTTCGTGTGTCCAAATGGTTTGAGAGGAAAGATATATATATATATATATATAAAGGCTATCACTTATTTCATTTTATCTTTTTTCATTGGACTTTTTGGATTATTTTGTTTGTGCACAGACTGGTTTTGGCAGGATAAGCCCATTCTGTAGGGAAACCAGGCCCAAGTCCCCCTCGCAACAATCAGGCTTGAGGCCCAGACCAATGACTTTCCAGTGAAGTGGGGACACTTGTCTTGGGCGTGATAAAGAAGGCCCCTACCCTGATTCATTTAATTTGAACCCTAACCTTGGACAGCCTTCGTTTGGTTCACATTAAAATTGATCACTTAATGCAGCCATGCAGTATGAAAGAAGTGTGCTGTGATATTTATTTTGCTTGTCTTTTAATGATTAAAGCAGGGGATTTGGGCCCTACTATCTATTATGCGTGGAAGATTTTGATCTAGAATATTATTTTCTTGTACCCAAATTTCATAAAGTGAAAAGGGCATCTTTCTCTTAAAATAAGTAGGTGAAAAGATTATCTAAATTAAAAATAATTGGAAGAGCTTGTGCACACTTACTCTTGTACTCTTCCTTGACTGTTTTCTATGTCTTATCTTTTTTCTTTTTTTCTTTCTTCTTGGTCTTATATCTTTTAACCTTCTTGCATATGTTTCTTTACAAGAATTCATTGTAGGAATGCACTTTCCACGCGTTTGATCAATTGTTGTATATACCCATGGATTCAATCTACACCAATATATATTTGTTTGGTTTCTGTTGAGCTTCTCTATTCCCTCTTTGCAGTAGTTCTATTTCCTATTAACTGAATGTGAGCATAATTGTTTATTAATAATTTGAATGTCTCATATTACTTCTGCAGTTCTGTCGATATCTCTTTTACCTTGGAAAGATTCGAACAATTCAGTTAGAGTACACCGATGCAAAAGAGTCTCTCCTGCAGGCTGCCCGGAAAGCGCCTCTTGCAGCTAGAGGGTTTCGAATCCAATGTAACAAGTGGGCTGTGCTAGTTCGTCTACTGCTGGGAGAAATACCCGAGAGAACCATCTTTATGCAGAAAGGAATGGAGAATGCTTTGAAGCCATACTTTGAGCTTACAAATGTGAGTCCAACTTGTCAAACCAGTAGCTAATTATAACATGTCAGTGCATTCAGTGGAGTCATAATTTTAAGATTGATTTACAACTTGGCAAATCGTAATTCTTGATTTATCACTGCAAATCTTCTTTTAGTATCAGAACCCAGCCAGTATGGTTCATACTTAATGAATGAGCTAAAATTTATTCATCAAACAAAGCAACAGTACAGCAAGCAGCAAGCTGCAACCATAACAGAGAACAAAAAAAAAAAAAAAAAACTCTGCTAAAAGAAAAGGCAGAGCTGACTAGCACATAATATACAGAACTAACTCCTATTGGATACAGAAACAGGGACACGCCATAAACTGCCCAGAATTCTATTCTGGATAGTGATCTTTACATTTTTGCACAAATACAACCAAGCTAGTCTTTGGTTGTGATGTATTCTGTTTGGGTTTGAAGTGTTTCAACTTTGCATTGGAACTTTCAGGCTGTTCGGATTGGTGACCTGGAGCTGTTTAGGAATGTAGCTGAGAAGTTTGCTGACACTTTCAATGCTGACCGAACACACAATTTGATTGTCCGGCTGCGGCATAATGTTATTAGAACTGGTTTACGTAACATCAACATCTCCTATTCCCGCATCTCACTTGCTGATGTTGCTAAAAAATTGAGGTTAAACTCTCAAAACCCCATTGCTGATGCTGAGAGCATTGTGTCGAAGGCTATTCATGATGGAGCAATTGATGCCACCTTGGATCACACAAATGGGTGGATGGTATCAAAGGAAACAGGAGATATTTACTCCACAAATGAGCCTCAAATTGCTTTCAACTCCCGGATTGCTTTCTGCCTTAACATGCACAATGAAGCAGTTCGGGCCTTGCGATACCCTCCAAATACACACAAGGAGAAGGAAAGTGCTGAGAAGAGGAGAGAGAGGCATCAGCAGGAGCAGGAACTTGCCAAGCACATTGCTGAAGAAGATGATGATGATTTTTAATAATGTAATCTATGGGTCTTTTGCTGTGGCAAGAAACTTGGCCATTTCTTATTTTTTGCTTTTGTTTTAGCTTTATGAAGCCCCAAAAAATATTTAATTTTCTACTAAGATTACTATTATCATTTTTCTTCCCTCTCTCTCTCTCTGTCTCTCTCGAACAGAGACTTGAACTTTCTTTGTTGATGATCCAATGATATTTTAAGCTTGGAATTTGTTTTCACTTCTTGGCTTAAAGGTAAGCCTGACATGTCATGGTTCTTCATTTATGAAGTAGAAAATTGTTTTTGGCAAGTACATGCCAGTATACTGGGTGTATTTTGGTTCCAAAGAGAAGTCCGGGCAACTTGTGTGAGTGTCCTTTAGTATTTGGTGAAGCCATGTACCTTGTAAATCACTTTTTCTGTTTTGCAGTCATTAGTGAAATCACTTTTTTTTATTGGGGAACAGCGTGTGATCCAATATGGTATAGATACATAATTTAATAGTAAACCCATCTATGGTAAATTACTTTGCCTACCCATAGTTTGAAAAGTGACAATTTATCCATCGAGATTTACTTTGTTAGGATTCCATAGCTCATCTCATCACTCTCTCTGTTAAAACATAACAAAACCAATAAAAACAAGATCAAAAAGTCATATTTGTAAAAATTGTTGTACTTTTTAATAAAGAACTTTAATGGAACAAACACCTAATTTCAACGTAATACACTAACTTTTCACAAAAAACAAAAATGGAGAACCTTTTGTTGTTAAAGTAATATTATCTAAGAGAAAGTCATTGCATTTTGTACCATACATTCAGCAAAGCAACTCTTGTCTATATGGGCCTACGGGAATACCTTATGCCTACATGTTTTGAAATGAACTCCTCTTCCCTTTCCCTTTCACGAGAAGAACAAGAAGAGCTAGCTCGTAGCAACAAGAAAGTGAAAGACGTGAATCATGCAGGATACAGGGAAGGACCAGGCTTGGGATCTTCTTCACCTAACTGTGGGCCATGGAATGGAGCAACCTCATTCAAGGATAAGGTCGTTGGCGATATCCCTGGAGCATACACTCAGGCTTTTTGTTTTGGAGAGGCCATGGATGATGATGCGGATTCGGATGAAGAAGTTGAAAACTTGCATCAAGGCTTGGTTGCTGTTAAATTCTCCAAGGAGTTTAAACAACATATTCGAACACCATGGTCGAAAGCCCTTATTGTGAAGGTCTATGGCAGATTGGTGGGACTAAACTTCCTCCATAATAGGCTTTTTGCCTTATGGAAACCCGCTAGTAGGCTGGATTGTGTTGACTTAGAGAATGGGTTTTTTCTCACTCGCTTCTCATTGAAAGATGACTATGAGTCTATACTCAAGAAGGGGCCTCGGTTCATTGGATAACACTTTCTCTCCATTCGACCATGGGAGCCAAATTTCTGTCCAGCATCGGTAAATGTCAACTTAGTAGCTGCGTGGATACGGCTAAATGAACTCCCTATTGAATACCATAACTTCGAAGCTTTGTTGCACATTGGTAAATCTATTGGACATGTTTTGAGGGTAGACTCCCATATTGCCACGAAAATGAGAGGCAGATATGCAAGGATCTGTGTCCAAGTTGATGTGGATAAACCCTTGGTCACGGCAGTGTTGATTGGAAAATTTGAGCAAGTTGTGTGTTATGAAGGGCTTCAGAGATTATGTTTTTCTTGCGGTTGAATTGGCCATTGGAAAGAAAGTTGCCCATATACAATCTGACCAGAGCCATGGTCGAGGGAGGTGGGAACAGAGGAGGTTGAGGGATTGAGGCATCATGCATGCGATTTGCATGCGTTTGACAACACCAAAGAAGAAGGGGGGCCCAGCAAGGTCGTGCATAAGAGTGTGCATGAGGATTTGCAGGACGGTACGTACGGACCTTGGAATGTTGTTGTGCGTAGAAATAATGGGACAAAATCTCATGGTAGTGGAGGGACCTATGCGGTGCTAGATAATGGTCGGCTTAGACAAGAGTTAAGGAAGAGCGTGAATGAGGCTAGGATCAGTAACAACACGGGGAATTTTAAGGCCAATGATGGGCCTGTCAAGGAGGCTAAGAGAAAGCTTATGCCTTCAAAAAATATTAATGAAGCCCAATTTGCACAGGTTATCCAAAGGATAGGCATTACCTCAACTCATGTGGCCCAAGATTTGGCAATTCAAAGCCCATCTTCTGCAACTCAAAGCCCATCTAGAGCTGATATAGATTATGGGAGGGAATGGGCTAAAGTAGATGGTAGCTCTAGTAGGGTCAATACTAAAGCTTCTGTTAAAGGGAAAAAAGCCCTTGCAAGAGCTAGGGCACTACAACACAATCCGATTGATGCCACTGGAAATTCCCAATCTTCTTCAACAAACTTTCAAGCCGTCAACCACCTTACACTAAAGTCCACGTCTATCAATGGGAGTGATGATAAGTCCGAATAGAGAGGTGATGAGATACCAAACTTAAGAGCTCTGGTTGAAGCTCAGTTTGCAACTTTGGCCTAGCCAGAGGCGAACTTTAAGTTTAGAGGGAATTGTAATCGAGATTTCGGAGAGTCTGACAGGGAGAAGATTGATGGAGAGGCAACCAATGGCTACCGTCCTCAAGGGAAACAAGCACACGACAAAGATCTTTAAAGTCTTTTAGCCGACCCTGCTGTTTAGTCTTTTTGTGATATCTCAAGAACTGAAAATGGGAGTGCTTCAATGCAATCTGACATTGTTCACAGGGGAGGGGTAGATGAAGGAGATGCTAAAGCAGATCAGATGATATGTGAGGGAGGAGGCTAAGCCGATGCCTCCTTTTGATGAAGGCCCCACCTCCAGGCACATTTTCCTCATGAATGTCATTATATGGAATTGTAGGGGAGCTCTGAAGCCCACCTTCCAAGGTCACGTCAGAGAATTAATTCCAATTCACAATCCGGCCATATTAGTTCTGATGGAAACTAAAGTTGGTGGTGAGCGGGCTAAAGAGATTACTGATCAACTCCCATTTGATGGTGTGATCCGTACGGATACTATTGGATATGCTGGTGGGCTTTGGATGCTCTGGAACTCTGATAGAGTGGAGGTTAAACCGCTGTCAAGTATTGAACAAGAGATTCATGCCATGGTTAAGGTATTGAACTCTAACTCCAGCTGGTTATTTACTGCAATTTATGCTAGTCCTAGAAGTGCACATATTATGGAATAACTTAAATAAAGTAGCTGAGCTTCATGATATGCCTTGGGTTATTGTGGGTGATTTTAATGAAAGTCTTACAGCTGAGGATAAGTTTGGGGGTAGGGCTTTTGGGGTAAATAGTTCACTACATTTCAAAGAGTGTTTGGATAATTGCAACATGATGGACATTGGGTTTTCTGGGCCATGCTTCACTTGGATTAATAAAAGGGAAGTCCAAGCTCTTATTCAAGTAAGGTTGGATAGGTTTTTCGTTAATCCTAGCTGGTTCTTACTTTATCCTGAAGCTAGAGTCATACACCTCACAAGGTGTCATTCCGATCACTGTTCGATTATGCTTGAATTGCTTCCTAGAGCAACTAGGGAGAGAGAAAGGCTGTTCAAGTTCCAAACCTGCTGGTTGACAGACCCCACCTTTCCGAGTATTGGTACACAGTCTTGGAGACAACCTCACAATCTTAGAGAAGCAATTGAGCTTTTTACCAAGGAGGCTACCATTTGGAACATGCGACATTTTGGTAATATTTTTGTCAAGAAAAAGAATATTCTAGCGAGGTTGAAAGGCATTTAGTGAGCAGTGTCCATAAAGTTGTCAACTTTTCTCCTAAATCTTGAAAAAAGAGTTGGTAAAGGAGTTTGATACTATTCTTAGTCAGAAGGAGGAACTATGGGCTCTTAAGTCTCGGGTTAATTGGATGATACAAGGGGATAGAAATACCACTTTTTATCATGTTTCAACCCTGGTGAGAAGGAAAAGGAATAAGATTTTGGCAATTAAAAATTCTGTTGGGGATTGGATTAATGAGGAGAATGGAATCAAGGAGTTCATTAGGGCAGGATTTATGGATACTTTCACTTCTTCCTTCACTTGTGTACCTCGGATAGCTCCCATGTCTTCCCAATGGCAAGCCAAGCTCACGGATGAGGAAAAGATTAGCATTGGAATGGAGCTTTATAAGAGACATGCTGTTTAGAATTAATCTTCCTATGAATCTTATTGACATTATTATGAGCTATATTTCAATGGTCTCTACCTTTATTTTGGTCAATGGAGATGCACTAGACCCGATTTATCCCTCAAGATGGATAAGGCAAGGGGACCCTTTATCCCCATACCTCTTCATCCTTTGCATGGAGTTCCTTGGGCAGTTAGTCGAGGAGAAATGTAAAGAGAATTTGTGGCAGCCAGTTAAAGTCTCACAAAGCGGCCCGGCTTTTTCCCACTTGATTTTTGCAGATGACATCGTTTTCTTTGCCAAAGAGGATCTTACCAATTGTATAGCTATCAGAGATGTATTAGATGTTTTTTGTAGCTTGTCGGGTCAATCGGTGAGTGAAGCAAAATCTAGAGTTTTCTTTTTACCCAATGTTGACATTGACACTAGAGAATCTCTTAGTGATGTTCTTGGTTTTACCTCCACTCCAAAGATTAGAAAATATTTAGGGATCCCTTTGAAGGTTTCGGGGTCCTCTTCCAACGAGTTTAATTTCATTTTGGATAGAGTGAAGCAGAAACTTGCGGGTTGGAAGGCCAATTTACTGTCCTTAGCAGGGCAAAATGTGCTCATTCAGGCTTCCACACCTGCAATCCCATCCTATGTCATGCAATGTAACTTGCTGCCAAGGAGAATTTTGGATGGCATAGATGGAGTGAACTGAAACTTTCTTTAGGGCACAACAGAGTCAACGAGGAAGATACATTGGGTTGGGTGGCATAAAGTGACCAAACCTAAAAAAGATGGGGGTCTAGGATTGCAAACAACTAGGGGAAGAAACATAGCCATGCTTGCCAAGCTCAATTGGAGGCTTAACACTGAAAAGGATGCACCATGGTCCAAAGTCCTACAAGCAAAATACTGCAATAACAGGAGGTTAAATGCAGCCAATGTAGACAAGCTGCCTTACTCACAGGTTTGGACAGCAATCAAAAAAGGAAGAGAAGTTTTTACTAAAGGGAGTATTTGGATGGTAGGGAGGGATAGCATGCTAAGCTTCTGGCATGGGAAGTGAATGAAACAAGGTCCTTTAAGACACCTTATATAGGGCCCCTTAACCCGAGAGGTTGCCAGTTGGGCCATCAAAGATATCATGGTGGATTCAGGACTTGATTGGAACCGAGTGTCTTTTGATTTTCCCTCAGAGATAAAGCATGTGCTTCAAGCCACTCCTTTGTCACTAACAGGTAGAAGTGGTGATAAGCTTGCATGGGTTGAGAACCTGAAGGGTAGCTTTGATTTAAAGAGTGCATATAAACTTGCTATGGGTAGGGAGGAAACTGCAACATTTACAACAAGTTGGATTTGGAAAGCTCCGACTCTTCCTCGCATCAAATCTTTTTTATGGCAATGTGCTCACAATAGCATTGCTGTTAAAAGAATGTCTCATAAGAAGAGGAGTGGTAGAAGATGAAAATTGTCCCATTTGCAATAGGGAAGTTGAATCTATCTTGCATGCCTTAAGGGACTGTCCTCGGGTTCAATTGGTGTGGAGGTAGATTGGTGTGTAGAAGAACAATCACGGGTTCTGGACTTCCAAACTGCTAAATTGGTTAAACTTAAATGGTAGATTGAATACCAACCAGCCTGTTGGAAAACCCCCTTGAAAATTCTTTTTCCTTTTGCTATTTGGAACATATGGAAGTATAGGAATGATTTTGTCTTCAATAGGAAAATGCAAAACCTTAACTTGGTGGTTGTTATCCAAAACCAAGCAATGGAGTTTATGTGTTGTGTCTCACCCCCGAGAGCACTGTCACGCCACATTATCAAGAGGGTGTGATGGGAGAAGCCACCACTTGGATGAGCTAAGCTTAACACGGATGGGGTTGCTGCAGGAAACTTGGTCTAGCAGGGTGTGGGGGGATGATCAAGGATGAACACGGCGCATGGCTTGCTGATTTCTCAAGGAATATTGGGTTAACTACTAGTTATGCAGCTAAACTGTAGGGCATTAGGGATGGACTAGCACTATGCTGCAGATTGAATATACACTTCATTATTGTTGAAATTGATGCCAAATCAATTGTTGATGTATTTGGGAACCCAAACTATGAGGGAAATATTATATCTCCCATTTTGGATGATTGCAGGCAGCTGATGATGCAGTTCCAACAAATCCAATTTAAACAATACTATCGGGAGGCAAACCATTGTGCAGACATGTTGGTTAAGGTGGGGTTGGATCAGGATTTATGCTTGGTTCATTTTGATCATCCACCTGAGATCATTAGGACTAGTTTGGATGAGGATTGTAATGGAATATTTGTTGACAAAATCTATACTGATCTTGATGTATTTTCTTAATCTTTAGTGAATTGTCTGTATACCAAAAAAAAAAAAAAAAAAAAAAAAAAGAAACTTTTGTCTATTTCTACTAATAATATAGGCATTTCTCTCTGTTTTCACACCTCACAAACTTGCAATGGCAGAGGGAAATTCTATGGCGTTTAGATGGTGTTTTAGGAAGTGGGACCAATGGTTGGATAAACTTGGTTTGATATTGAAATGGTGGCCATGTTAGTGAAGTAGCATATTAGGGGTTTGGGAAATAGATTGGCATGTGATCTAGAGTTTGGTTACTAGAGGTTCGAGATCTTGCTTTTGGTGGGTCACATTGTGGTGGATCTAGTGATTTCGTGGGTTTTGGGTTGTTGTTTAGATTTGAAATTTTCACTTTTCTTCTACTATACCTAGCAAATCAAGTAATTTTTATTCTACTGACTACTATTCATGATGTTGTGATTTTTTCTGGTGGGTTTGTTGTTTGGCTTTGAAACCTTCCTCTCTCATATCTCTATTCCCTTGGTCAAGCTTTGCCAATCCTCCCCTTGGGTGCTGCCAATGTATATCTAGTGGCTTTGTGTGAGTGAGATCTTGGATGTTAGAAATCAAAGCTTTTGAAATTGTGGTGGAAATTGTTGATCCTCCCTGTCGTCATGTTGTAAACTCTGTTATGCTTTGATTTTAATAAATTCCTTAGTTCATGCACAAAAAATAAGTATGAGGAAGAAGACAAAGAACGGAAGCCTTTGATAGAAACATCATCAATAGAAGACAACAAACCCAAAATATTTTTGAATTTTGTTGTACACTTTTCTTCATAATTTAATATAATTGAGATTTCCTTCCCCAAAAAAAAAAAAAAAACTTGAGTTTATGTGTTCCAATGAAGTTCTTCAACTAAGTCTTTATAATTTTTACAAAAGGAACTTTTTGATCTTGTTTTCTCTTTTATTTTTATGTTATTTTCGTTTTGGGAGAAGAGATATAAAATTGGATTAAAAATATACATTTACCCTTATTTTTAACAAAGGTGTATTATGAAATCTTAACGGAGCGAACTTCAGGTGGATAAAGTGATACTTTTCAAATCACAGGTAGGTAAAATGATTTTAGGTCAAACTACAAGTGTGTTTACTGCAATTACTATTTAGTGAAGCCATGTACCTTTGAAATTACTTTTTCTGATTTTCTATCATTAGTGAAATCACTAATTTTTTTTTTTCTCTGGGGAACAGTGTGTGATCCAATATGGCATAGATACATAATTTAATCATATGCTCTGTTTGTTTCGCTGGAAAACCTTCTATAAAGATAGTTTTCCACATTTTTCAGTGTTTGGTAGCATAAAAGAAAATTGGTCAACGGAAAACTCTTATAAAAATACGGCTTATTTTCTATAGATTGTTTTCCAAATTTTTTTTTTTTAGTAAAACAATCTCTCTCTCACACAGTGCATAACTCCTATAAATATTATCTTCTTCTGACTTAGGAAAAAATATTTTCTTTCGCTCATTTAGCATTTCTCACAATAAACTCTCTCACTTCTTCTCCTCCCTTTGTTTTTTCTCTCTTCTCACACTCTTACTATCACCCCCTTTGGCATCTTCTCTTCCCACAGATTTCTCTCTCTATCTACCTCTCTTTTCTTTTTTCTCCCTATTTCTTCTCCTCTTAACACCGTTCTTTAATAAGGTTTTTATTTTTTTTTTCTCCTCACAAATCGGTGAACGGTTCAATAACAATTTTTGGTATATTTATCAAACTATTTGTACTTGATTAGTTTGCCAGTAAAACTATTTGGCATATGTGGCATTTTGAATTATTTAAAATGGAACTTAAGGTTATAATGGTTATTTTGAATTATAAGAAGTATGGTTTATATATATTATGTACGTTACCGTTCATATATATGAGCAAAATGAGTATTTGAGATCATGAAAATTGGATAGCTAATTTTAATTGTATCTGTTGTCAAAATTTTAGTTTAAAACCAAATTCATTCTTGGTTATTTTATTTTATCTATATTGATTACATTAGGTGGGTTTAAACAATACATATATTATACATGTTTTAAATTATACAAGAAATGTTATAAAAACTGTGAATACTAAATACTAAAAAACATTCTCAAACCCATTTTTAAGGTTGTTACCAAACATCAGAAAATGAAATAATTTTTAAAAAAATGCTCTCTAAAAAATGAATTATTTTTCAAAAAACATTAATGCCGAAACAAACATAATGGTAGTAATAAAGGCCGCTACTGAGGAAAAAACGATCAATCCCTTCGTAAAGCAATTGGACTATCTAAAGTATTTTCATTTGACCATCCTAGAGTTTGTACTATAGTCTCTGCTGTCGTACAATTTTCCGAAATAGTAGCATACGATTTCACCACAGATTGGTCTACTCTGTCATGTGCTCGATATGACTTTCTTTTTGGTTTGTTTTGTTTTTCTAAATGGATGACTTTCTTTCTTCAATCACTTGAAATTAAAAATTTATAACCCTATGATCCCTTAAATTGGGTTATGCTTCATAATTTATATTTGATAAACCACCTTTGTAGTGTGAATGTGCGAACCGCCTCAAGGACTTCGAATACTTCAAATGATTGCCATTTCCATCTCTTTATCAATTAGTACTAATTTTTTGTTTTCAAGATTCTTAGGACTGGCGCTAATCATGGCCAGTTGTTTTTGCCTTTTAAATTATTTGCACTTGCCAAAAGAACATTTTCACGTCTTTGCGTGACGGTGATACTTTATCACATGGCAAATTTGATTCAATGGTACTATGGTAGTAGATCCAAATTTTTATCTTCAGAATTACTTTCAAAATGAGGTGAAAAGTATAGTAAGATTTGCTTTAACTTTCCCGATTGGGAATGAGAATAATACCTTTTTTTTTTTTTTTTTCAATCTGAATGAGGGGGCCCTTTATCTGGCTGCCAGTCCATAATCCAAAGTGAACACTATTCTTATCAATGGCGGCGATGGAGATGCTTTGTACGAGACCTAAAAACCTTGTTATCAACATATCACAACTCATCCCCATCTAAATGTCAAAAGGGTCATGTGCCAAGCACATGAAGAATAATGCTCTGTATCATATGCGTCAAGGTATTGCCATGTGAGTTTGTATGACATGATCTAAGCAAAAATATACCTTCAAAAAAAGTCATTGAATCTATGTCATCTTATCTTTAGGTAGAATCAACCAACATTAAAGAAATTTGTGGGAAAAAAAAAATGATAAAGAAAAAAGAATTAGAGTAATTAGTTTGTGGATTTTGATTTATTCACGGCCCTTCTGTTGGGGAAAGCATGTGGGTGTGAGAGGCAAGTAAGAGTTAGAGAACGTGGGAATAATTGAATGAGGTTCAGAATTCTTCAGGCTCCCACAGAAAATTCATAATTAAATAAAACATCTGGGTTCTCTCTGTTTCCAGTGGTCACATGTGAGGTTGTTGCATTTTTGAGTCTGGTCCCCTTATTTATAGAGGCAGCACTTTTACTTGGAAATGAAAATAAACATAGATACATAGTTATATACACAACCCTCTTCTCCCCATCTGTTCTCTACGTCGCTTACATTTGTCTATTGGGTACTTGGTCTAGCAAGGAATGGAGAAAATCATATTTGTATTAGCAATCTTGTTTGGATTAGGCTATTTTTCTATCTATGCCAATGCATTTTCGCCTTCCGCGTGGACTAAAGGTCATGCTACCTTTTATGGTGGCAGTGATGCCTCAGGAACTATGGGTATGTTAGCTCCAATTTAATAAGGTATTCGTTTTGTAATTTACTTTGCAAGGCTGAATCTTAATGAATTCTTTGTTATGGCTACAGGAGGAGCTTGTGGATATGGGAACTTATATTCTACAGGGTATGGGACTAGGACTGCGGCCTTGAGTACTGCATTGTTCAATGATGGAGGTTCATGTGGGCAATGCTACAGGATCATATGTGACTATACAAGTGATAACCAGTGGTGTAGGAAAGGAGTATCAGTGACAGTCACTGCTACAAACTTCTGCCCTCCTAACTATGATCTTCCCAGCAATAATGGAGGATGGTGCAACCCACCTCTCCAGCATTTCGATATGGCTCAGCCTGCCTGGGAAAAGATTGGTATTTACAAAGGAGGGATTGTGCCCGTATTGTTCCAAAGGTTGTATATAACTTCGTTTATTTTCTGTTTTGCCATATCAATAAGTCCAGAGACTATTTTTTTTTTTTTTTTTACAACTATTGACATAACCTGTTATGATTGGTACATAATAAAAGTGGTGTTAGTGGTGGACCCAAGTGAAAGTGACTCGCCTTTGATCACCATAGGGCCATGTAGTTGTAGTGAAAAATGTGTTCTCATTTTATTTCTTCTATCTTGTTAATGTGTAAGGTTCCAATGGAATGTTTATCTTATGCTTTTTTTGATTTTGATGGTGCAGGGTTCCATGCAAGAAACATGGTGGAGTTAGATTCACCATAAATGGAAGAGACTATTTTGAGCTTGTTTTAGTTACTAATGTGGCAGGGGCTGGATCTATTCAATCTATGTACATCAAAGGCTCAGGAACTGATTGGATGGCAATGTCAAGAAATTGGGGAGCTAATTGGCAATCCAATGCCTATCTTAATGGCCAATCTCTGTCTTTCAAGGTCATCACTACTGATGGAGAAATCAAACTGTTCCCGGACATTGTGCCATCCAATTGGGCGTTTGGCCAAACCTTCTCCAGTAGTGTACAATTCTAAGCTGAAAGCGATTTTAGGGTTCAGGGTTTTGGGTTTGGAATCAATCGGCAGAGGCGTGCTTAATATTTTACTCAAGCAGCCCGCCAACTCTTTTTTGGGTTGTCTATTGAGGTGGTGAGGACATGGATTTCTGGGGTGGTGGTTGAGAAGGGGAGCAAACCAATGGACTCAAGAAGGCTCTCAGTTTTGTGCATTTTTTAACCAAGAAAACATTATTGTTGATGCTCACAACTTGGTGGTGCTGTGTGGATGTTGCATTTGTTATAGCACATCAATAAGAGGCGCAATAAAATGCAGCTTCAGCATGTAGAAATACTTGAAAACTTACAATTTATATGCTTGTAATATTAATCTTGTTCTTGTTGTAATAGTTACATAATTGGGAATTAAAGTTTCCTGCAAACCCTTTTGCAAAATTCAAGGTCATATTCTACCTAGCTATTGTACTTGCAGAGTTTTAATTGGGTGCGTATAGAGGTAAAATTGTAGGCAAAGATGATTACAAATCCCCAATCTATTCCATTCAATCATGACTTGTAAAAGATTGTAATATGTTCCCAGATAGACTTTGTAAGTCTGGTGAATCCAAAATTGTCAGTGTCTTTTTTATTGAAACTGTTTTTTGTGTTGTGGTGTCCTAGTGAGGTGAGTGTGAAATATTTTTGTGAAGAATTATGAGAAATGTAGCACAACTCTTTGGCCTGTAGCAAAACTCCGAGAAAAAATGGCATAGACAATAAAAATAGTAATTCGTTTTTAGTAGAGGGACCCCTGGTCCGCAGGGGAGAATAATAAGGGATGAGTATGGTAAAGGGTTTCTCGTGCTAGGAAATAAGAGGGGACAATGGAACAAGGAGAACAAAATGAAGTAGGCATAAAGGTGCATGTGATGCACCAGTTTCTTTAAGACAATATTTTCCCCACTCAAAGAGTTTGTTAAAGGGTAACATGCAAATTGTCTCCTGATAAATCAAGATCAAATTTTACGTATTAGTAATTCTGAATAAATTTTATGAATTTTTGTTTGAATGTGTGTAATAATTGCAGTAAAAAACAGAATAAGATTATATTTATAACCAACAAAGAGATACTAATTGAAAGACACCACGAAAGTTTACTATTGAAGAGAAACAACTCTTAATACAATTTCCAAATTGTTAAGAATAATCAACCTTCACCACTGTGCATTATTAGCGTGATGGTTACTTTATAAGTACAAAATTCTTTTAGGGTGGAGGAGGAGGGTAACAGTTGGGATTCAAGTTTCCAAGAAGGAGGAGCTTCACACACACGTATGTATATATATATATATATATATATATATATACTTAGATTAGACTAAAGTAAAATTTCTATTTTATATGAAAAAAAATCTCATTTAGGGTTTTTTTTTTTTTTTTTTTTGGGTGCAGAGTTCTATTAATCAGTTTGCAAATTATTAATAGAACTGTAAAATTTAGGGAAAAAAATGCCAATCCTTTCATTTGTAAATTCACTTAAGCGATCATTTTGCTCGAGCAAACTTTTTAGAGCTTGTATTCTTCATTCTTCCATAATTCCATAATTCCATTTCCAAAGTTAAACATATATAACATCTCACTTACTCTGGGGACCACTTTTCATATATATATAGGCTGAACTTTGGGAACTCAGATTTGGGCACCAGCTTCTTTGGTGCCTAGGCTATCACAACATTTATTTAGAAAGTGATTCAAGAGGCTCATTTTGCCCTTTCCCCTTGAACTCTCTATCTTATTCTTGATTGCATGTACCTTTTCAGTTTTGGAGAGACAATGGAAGATCCCCTTTCCTTGATGAGCATGTACTAGGAGGCCAAAAAGTGGGCATATAGGGTAAGAAGTCAACAATAAGAACGTGAAGTAATTTATGATGCCTGCTCAACTTTTTTGTTAGATTGTGATGTACTTTATGAAAGCTGCCCTACTTTTTTGTTAGACTGTACTAGTATAATGGATTTTGTCTATGTAAGACTGTACGTATGAATAATATACATGCATAAAAATCGTTTTGGTTTTGGGTAAATACTTTTTTTTTTTTTTTTTTTGAGTTAATGCTAGTCACACTATTTATTGTACATGAACATAGACACACTTTTTGCATTGAAATTAAGAGATAAGACCACCCTTTTAGTTAGGATTTAGGAACCTCTTTATTTTTTTTTTTTTTATACGAATTCAATTTCAACCCAACTTATCCAATCTGCCTTTTGTCAAGTCTCTATGATAAAATTTAAAATATAATTTTTAATTTGACCATTTTTTGATGTAAATTTACATAAGAGTCGGCTCAATCATAGAAGCAATTGATACAATGGCCTAAGGCCCCAAATAAAAGAAGGCCTTCAATGCAAATTAATTACGGCTCCTTCACCTAGGAAAAAAATTTAAGGCGCCACTAATAGAAATAAATTGATATGAAGAGCGAAAATTAAGGACGCTTGAAGAGAGAAAATTAGGCCCCTTTGTAACTGTGGTTTATCAAAAAAAAAAAAAAAAAAAATTTAAGCCCCCTTTCCCAAAACATAGAATTGAAGAGATAATGTTCCTATTTAAAATTTGAATCAATGTCTTTATAAATAACTTCATTGATAGAAACTAACTTTTATTACTTGAATCTATAGGAAAAAACAGATAAAAAAAAAAATCCTTTCTCCATCTTAAAATCTCAAGAAATCAAATACAGTATCGATTAGTATTTTTTTTCCCTGCTCACCTTGCTTCTCTCTTGTCTCCATCTTGATTCTATTTTTATAGCATTCTTCGCTGTTGGCTAGCTACTCTTCTTTGATCTTCATTCAAGTTTGCTTCTATTTGCTCTTCTTTTCTTTTTATTCTTCTTGCTACACGGTTTTCTTTTTTTTTCTTTTTTTTTTTACTTGTTGCTGAGTTTCACTGATTTGGGTTTCTTTTTTTTTTTTTTTTTGTTTAGAAATTGGAACTAAACACTCTCTAGTCATAGTCACCGCCCAGGTCTTTTTACTAGACTTTTAAAATTTTTAATATTTTTCTCCAAAGTACAAGTTGTCAAGTTTTACACGTTTATGGCTGGGAAGCATTCCACTTTTTTCTATGCTATGAGTTATCATGTCAATCCTTTCTCAAAAAAA
Organism: Quercus robur; assembly: GCF_932294415.1. NCBI lineage: Eukaryota > Viridiplantae > Streptophyta > Magnoliopsida > Fagales > Fagaceae > Quercus > Quercus robur. Next base: position 13,381,244 of record NC_065535.1, on the reverse strand, counting down.
AAAAAAAAGAAGTAATCATGTCAATCTGCAGGAGTTATAAAAAAAAAAAAAAAGTAATCATGTCAATCTGCCGGAGTTATTAGAAGTCATAACCCATGGGAATTGTAGACTATAGTTACACGTTTACATCAACACTATAGTTACACGTTTACATAAAGCATTCCACTTTATTTTAGTGCTTCTATTTTCAACACTATAGTTACATGTTTACATAAAGAGTATCTAGTGATTATTATTATTATTATTATTTTTTGCTTTTTTTTCCCATCCATTTAGAAAGTCATTAATTTGTTATATGTAGAGTGCTGTCTTAATTTAATTAAATTACAATTTTAGGATAATATATTTTGTATTAAAATTAATTTGTTCAGTTATGTGATAGTTAATTTTTTATTCCAGAAAATTAATGATTTTTCTATTATAGATCATGTTTTATTTTAATTATAAATGTTTACTAAAAGATTAAGTGATATTAAAAGGAAATGTTAATGAAACTTAAATGTAAAAATTTAATTAGTAATTTTGTATCTTAAAGAGAATGATAAATAGATTCTAAATATAAAAAAATTAAAAGCTAAATAAATATTATCTAATTAATATTTAAATAATTAATAAAAGCCCCGCCTAAAGTTTTCGCCTAAAGCTCTTAAATTTGTTGAGCCAGTCCTGATTTAAATGCTAAAATTATATTAGACTTTTTTATTTTTTATATTATAGATGAAAATAAAAATGATGTTATTTGTTAACTTGATGTGCACTCTTTATAAATATTTTTAATGTCGAATCTATTGCAACATTGAGTAGTTTTTTTTTGTAACTTCATTATAAATTTAGTTCCAAATTATTTTCTTTTCTTTACCTAGCAAGCTATTTTTTTATTCATAAAGCACTATATATTTTAATAATTTTTATAAGTAGTTTAACTTTATTTTATGTTGCATTTGCCGTACTGTTTTTTTGGGGGAATTATTGGTCTAGTAAACTTTTAGAATTAATTATCGGACTATAACATAAGATTTCATGTATTATTCAACTTTTACTTTTGAATATTCTATTTATTTTTTAATTATATTGAAAAATATGGGAAAATAAGTTTAAAAAATGCGTTTAAATATATATATATATATATATATATTTTGTGTTAACCAAAAAAAGGAAAAGAAAAAAAGAAGGGTAAAGCATAGGATGACAACAATAGCAATAACAATTCATTTTAGTTTAACATTTTTTTAGCCCACATGCAATATAATCCGCACACATCTGGCTCAAATCCGACCCAATTCAACCCGTTAGTCAGAGTCTAAACTAGGATCAAATTGGTCATATCCACACCTTCAGTAGTATAATTACAATGTGAATTTCTCTGTAAAATCAATCAAAAGATTAATAAAATTCACATCCTTCTTCTCCAAAATAATAATAATAATAATCAAATGAAGTTCAATACCTTAACGACATCACCCACCTGCCTTTCCCCCGGACCCGGTGCTGGTTTTGTAATTATTTAATCTGCAAACCTACAAATTGTTTTTGACAATTCAATAACACACAGAGAGTGTCGCGACATAGTAGTTGGCCAGACCCCCCAACTTATTATATTATGTCTCAATTATCAATTATCATATACCCCATCTCATTTCCCATTAGAGGAATCTGGCAGGTCCTTTCATCGAATATTGCAATAATTTGTGCTACAAGGAAAACATCATTAAAATCAACATTTCTTTCTTTAATGAAATTTGAAAGAATGAGTTTTATATCTTTTTTGACCTTGTAGGGTTCAAAACTTATTTTCCATTACCATAGAGCTAAATGCAATCAAGGAGAAGAAACTTTGAATAGCTTATATATGCTATTATGTTCATTGGTGGAGACATGATTTTGTTTAGTAGGTGTAAACTCTGATTAGAAAAAAAAAAAAAAAAAAATCAATACACGAATTTAATATTATTCCCTATAAAGAGTTTTTATTCCAAATCAATATATTATACAATTGTCCTCAACTAGTCTTCAGACCTTGGAAATATTGCATAATCATCTTATCTTATCATGAATATTATAAATAATATCTTAATATATGTGATAGGTCAACTGTTCATTAAACCATCTCCCATTTAGTAATCAAAAGTGATATTAAAAAATAAAATAAAAATAGGGGCTGGTAGAATATATATTCATAATTTCATGTACCAAATATACATCTATATTGAAATAGTAGATACAGAAACCAATAATTTTTGATTGGATCAACGGATTCCTTACAATATTCATTACAAAAAAAAAAAAAAAAAAGCTCTTTCCACATTTGTAGTTGATAATAATAGAATCAATGCCAACTTTACAGGAGCAAGTACACCAATGGATGCAATATATATTTACAAAAAAAGCTCTTCCCACATTTGTAGTTGATAATGATAGAGTCAATGCCAACTTTATAAGAGCAAGTGCACCAAAGGATGCAATATATATATATATATATTAATCTGATCAACTGATTTTTTTTTTTTTTTGTTAGTTTGTTTTTAAGTATCTCAACTAGTTTTGTAGCAAAGCAATATATGATTTTGAGTTTTGAAAATTCATTGTTGGAGCACATATTAATTATAAGTATTTAATTATAAGTGATATTTAATTATACGTAGTCAACTAATAAATTTTTTTTATCATTACTTTATGCAACACAGCTCGGACTTGAAGTGGTAGTGTTTGAAGGTGACTCCGAAACAATTACAAACATAAAACACCATAAATGCTTTTGTTATGGACTTATCATTGTGCTATCTGCTGAACCTTGCTTTTTCAGAAATTAAATTGTACGGTTTTAATTTAGCCCATCATTTTAATCATTTCAATTTTGTCATTTTTGTTATCTCATTGATAGAATGCACAAACGTGTCAAACTGTCAAACATATATATATATATATATATATTTTTTGTGTGTGTGTAGTAAAGAGATCGCTTGCATGTCAAATCATGTGGCCTAATACATTCTCAAAAAGAAAAAAAAAAATCATGTGGCCTAATAAAAAATATAAAGAATTGAAAATGACCACCTCATTAACTAGGTGAAGGTGACGTAAAGTAGCCGCCTGATAAACTAATTACTAATAATCATGTGACATATATTGTACATTTGTCTTTTTCATTATTACTTCGTTTTTTCTTCTAATTTTATTTGGGTTTTACCGACCTAATTATATATATATTAATATAAATGTGGAGGACTGAATCTCTTCCTTAGAAGGTATTATTCGCTTTGGAAATGGGCAGAGAAGGCCGATGTCACCTGCACGAATTTACTCAATCCCACATTGGGAAGAGATGTCTTCCACCTGCAGCTTATAAGCATGAGCTCACAAGTGAGGTGTACTACTTGATGGGTAAGGCCTAGCATCTGCACTTCGTATGTTGCTTGATGGCACTCCTTCGGGTCCATCAGTCGACGAAGGGAGAAGGTGGGGGTACACCCCACTTGTGAGCTCATGCTTATAAACTGTAACTCTAAAAAAGTTACAAAAAATTAAAAAAAAAAAAAACAAACAAACAAAGAAAAACAAAAAACATTTACATAATTAAAATTTTTAACAAGCCTACACAATTATTATATGGTGTGATATATGATTTTTTTTTATGCACTTTCATTGCACTAAAATCACTTATAATTGATAGTAAACTAAATTGGTGCAAACAATATGAGAGGTCATTTTTGCATTAATTGTAGATCTTTCCCCCCATAAGTTATTACAAAATATGAAATCTTGAATATTAAAATTTTAACCTCAATACCTCAAATTGATAGAATAAACAAGTTTATAATGATAATTTAATTTAATTATCCAAGCCACTAATATCAATTAAACAAACAACTAACTAATTACTATTATCAAATTATAATATATTTAATTTAAGTACTAAACTACTCAGCCATGCTAAGGACCTACAACTACAGTACTCTATTCTAGTCATTGACCCATAGCAACTTTTGTTTTTAGGATTGGAATTATTGCATATATTTTCTGTCAAAAATATTAGGGGGGAACGGTGATTAAAGATCCGTTTGGATACAACTTATTTTATTGAAAATTGAAAACTAAAAATACTGTAGTAAAATAATTTTTAAATGTGTAAATAATGCTGTGAGATCCATTTTTAATATATTTTTTTCTGAATAAAGTGGTTGTGGGTCCTGTAAACAATACATGAACAGTGCACTTGTCTCCTAAAAGCTGATATGCGTGCATATTAAAAAAAAAAAAAAAAAGGAAAACGCAAAACGTCAGACGCAGGAAAATAATTCCTATCCAAACGTATACTAAATGTCTGTTTGGTTTGTTCACATCTGCGTTTTCTCTCTTCTATGTATTTGGCTTTTTTTTTTTTTTTTTAAGTCCAGCACCTCTTGCACTGTTCATGGGACATGAATAGTACAAACAGTCAAATGCACAGTACTTTCAAGCATGAACAGTAATTTATTATTATTTTTTCTTGTTTTCAATTTTCAGCAAAATAAGCTGTATCCAAACGCACACTAAGTTTTTCTAAATTTTTTATTTTATTTCATTTTAGTACTATTATTAAGAGAGTTTTTCAAAACTCAGGGGGCCTACCCCCCCTTGAGGCTCTGCTTGTGTGCGTGTGAAACTTTATTCTGAAAACTTGAACCTTAGCTTTCATCTTTCACACTCCAAAAACACTTATAGTTGTGAAGTGACAATTGTGCTAAGGGAGTGCGGTGATCTTTTTATTTTTTATTTATTTTTATAGAGTTTCAACTTATTATGTCCGTTTTTTATGATTCTGCTATTTATCATCAAACTAAGATACTAATCAATTTTTGGTATAAGCAGAGAATTGAATCTCAGATTTCTTATTCAATCATTAGAGATTTTACCTGTAGCTAAACTTTCATTTTCTCTCTCCTCTGATAATGCGAGTATCTTCTTCTTCTTCTTCTTCTTTTTTTTTTTTTTCTTTTTTTTTTTCACAACATTCGAACCACTCACATTCAACAATGACAATGAAACCACTAGATACCCCTAATGCAGACCAGTCCAAGTCACCATCTTTATCGATACAAACACATCCTCAAAACACGCTCCCATATATACTCATAACAAAATCCAAAACCCGTGCCACCTCACTCATCCAAAATACCCAATACCCATAATCATATTAATCAATTGACCCTACTCCAAAACCACTTTGCAGCTGGGACGACATCGATTTTGGCAAGGTCATATTGCGAGTGGGAGAGGAGCTGGTCATTGATTGAGAGAGAAATGAAAAGATGGCAAAGAAAGGGATTTGGCATAAATACCAACATGGTCGTTGGCGTGGCAATTTATGCGACATAAGCCAATGATTTGTCACAATCTGTTAACACAATTCAGATTTATAAAGTTAAGGTTTAAACTTGTTGTGTATTAAACTGTTTTACATAGTTTTATGCATGTTTCTAAAACAATTAAAACTTCAAGTTATCATTTCAGTTGTTTTTAGATGCGCGCATAAAATCATGTAAAATAATTTGTGTGAAATAAACATTACTCTAAAATTAATATGCCACATTAATTTTAAGTATGATACATTAGTATTTTGTTTAACATGTAAGTAAATTCTGAAGACCAAATTGAAATGATGTGAAAAAAAAAAAATCAAGGATTGAATTGATACAATTATTCTGAAGACCAACATAAATTTAATGGGACTAACATTGATTTTTTACCCCCAAAAAAAAGGATTCACTCCACCATTGATTATGCTTGTTAAATCCCGAATTTATTTTATGGCTCATGCCAACCAAAATATAAGAAAACAATAAATAAATAAAAAAGGTTTGTTATGGTTCCTTCAGCACTGTATGATTTATTTTACTTCAAAAATTTTATCAATTATTAGCACTACGTAAAATAAAATGCAATAGACCTTTTCATATTTTACGATTTTGTGAAAGCTACTTATGATGCTCCCAAAAAGTTGTTAGTTATGAGTAGTTACAACTTACAATGTAGTTACACAATTTTTTATTTGCCGTTGCCTGTTGATAATAACACTAGCATAGCTGTTGACTATATGAAGATTACGCAAAGTTGCCTTTATTTGTTCAACCTTCTTCACCAAACACATTCTTCTCTGTATTTACGGTCTTTAATCTTTTAGGTCACTGAGCTGGTCTAATGGAAAGGACATCCCTTTGCTTACTTTCTGGCAAGAAAAAGTTGATCAAGTACACTAGGCGTGCGTTTGTTTTGTGAAGATTATGCCTTTTGCGTTTGTGTTTGGCTGGTCCATGGCACTGTCCACCGGCCAAACACTAAAAATGTTAAAGAATTTTTGTTACAATGTTTTTGTCAATTAAAAATTATTTTGTTACAGTATTTTCAGTAATAAGTGGTATCCAAACAGACCCTAGGTCTCACCGAGTAAATCTAGAAACATAAAAAAAATTTAATTTGATATCTACAAATGTGGTAGATTAAAAATGATGTCAGTGGTGAGCTGAAAAAAAAAAAAAAAAAAACTACCAAAATTTAGTGTGTGTTTGGCACTAGATTAAAAAGCTAGCTTATTTTACTATTCAACTTATTTTTGCTACTATTTATGGGACCCACTGCATTTTTTTGTGCTATTCATAGGTTACATTGTACTATTTCAGCTAACTTTTACATTTATCTACAGTACTTTCAGCAAAAAAATTTTCAGTTTCAATAAAATAAGCAGATTCCAAACAGACAGTTAATAGATGTGATTAAAATAGCCAAAATTTTTAAGTACGTAGCATTATTCCATTTCATCTCCAGCAATTATTTCGTTTTCCTTTAGTCATTTTACTATCCACCAAGGTTAATCTTTCGCACTCGTTTTGGTTTTCACCTTATCCTCCAAAAGGGTGGGAAGTAGATCTACTTGATAAAAATTTTAACTTACAAAAATAAATCCATTATCATGTATTGGACATTTTGGACGCATTAGTCACCTGTTTTGACCTTCATTTTAGCCTTTTGGGCAATGAACCGGCTGGTCTTTTAAAACTGTAATTTTTTTTTTCTTACTTTGTCTTCATTTGAATAATGTCATTTTTCGTAAGGTCAAAACAAAAAAACACTTGAAACATCACTTTCTAAATTAATAAATCAATATCAAAAGTAACATGGCTTGTCCACGTATTTTGAGCTTGCTTCAATAATACTGCTCCAATAACAATATTCTTTTTTTATTTATTTATTTATTGCTGAATCGACAGCAATATTCTTGATCACCAAATTTGCTAACCACCATATTCTCCTTAACCACTCCAAGTGTTTTATTGAGTGTTCTCATTTTCTGCCTCTACTATAAATACCATCCACCGATCTGAGTTTTCACCGACAAAAACTAGCCAATAATACAAATATAGCTCAGTCGACTGGTTTCAACAATGGCAGCCACACTTGTTTCACTAGCCCTTTCAATCCTTTTCATTTCTTCTTCAGTAAATGCACTGAGCTTGAACTACTATGACAAAACATGCCCACATCTTGAGTCCGCTGTCACCGATGCCGTCAAGTATGGCATTGTAAATGACAAAACAGTTCCAGCTGCTCTGCTTCGGATGCACTTTCACGATTGCTTCATAAGAGTAATCATCTTATATATCTATAGCCCCAATCCACACACACACACCACACAAACAAGCATACGTTTGTATCTTTATCCATATGTCTATATAACTTTATATACAATAATATTTAACAAAATTAACTTTTTCGTTGACTTTCTTCAATGCTTTCATGCACATAAGTTTTTGAAAGTAGTCCATATTTTCCCATATCATCATTTTAATACATTTTTTAATTTTTTTTTTCATAGTTATAAATAGTGTTAAACAAATTAGTTTGAACTAATTATGACTCACACTTTTCTAATAAAACATTCCCAATACCAAACAAATTCTAATTAAATTAGGGGTTGATATTTTGAAACAAATTCTACTTAAATATGTATTATACATAAATACTTTTTCCGAACATTATCATTCATTGCATAAACTTCTGACAAGGTTTGATGTTGTTGTTCCTATGTAAAATTTACTTGGTACCTATGTTTTGTGTTTAAGGGTTGTGATGCTTCTGTGCTGCTGGAATCAAAGGGAAATCAAAAGGCAGAAAAGGACGGACCTCCTAACATTTCATTGCATGCATTTTATGTCATTGACAACGCAAAGAAAGCAGTGGAAGAGTTGTGCCCCGGCGTCGTCTCTTGTGCTGATATCTTGGCTCTGGCGGCTCGTGATGCCGTTGCTCTGGTTAGTCGTCGTCATAATAATAATAATAATAATAATAATAATAATAATATATATATTTTATGTTTTTTTTTTGGAGAATCTAATCATAATAATAATATACAAGTTTGAATGAAACACTACTTAACAACTCTAACGACAATTGAGATATAGTTTTTATCATACAACTTATTTAATAGTTATGTGATTTGTTAAAACGACTTAATGATTAGACGTTTTATTAAAATACATGTGACTGGTATCGTACTATGAATTGCCATCTCATCTAATCTGGTATCGTACTAAAATTTGTGTCCACAATAAATCAATAATAATAGTAATAAACTAATAATAACAACCCTTCGATATCTAAGCTGATGGTAGTACTTTTTTGGTCTGGTTTGATGTATTAGTCTGGAGGTCCCACTTGGCAAGTACCAAAAGGGAGAAAAGATGGAAGAATCTCAAAAGCAGCCGACACTAGCCAATTACCAGCTCCAGTTTTCAACATCACTCAATTACAGCAAAGCTTCTCCCAAAGAGGCCTGAACTTGAACGATCTTGTGGCTCTCTCAGGTATATATATTTCTATATATTTATGATCTTGTGCATATATATATATATATATATATATAGTACTTGCATGAAAATTGATTTATATATAAATGACTATCTTGTTGATGCAAATTTGTAGGGGGACACACACTTGGGTTTGCTCATTGCTCATCATTCCAGAACAGAATTCACAATTTCAATGGCTCCGTTGACATCGACCCGTCACTGAAGTCAACCTTCGCAGCCACCTTAAGAAGCATTTGCCCGGAGCACAACAAGGTGAGAAGTGCTGGCATCACAATGGATTCAACCACCACAGCATTTGACAATGCATACTACAAGTTACTTCTCAAAGGGAAGAGTATATTTTCTTCAGATGAAGCTCTACTCAGTACCCCAAAAACTAAAGCATTGGTTTCTAAGTTTGCTAGCTCCCAAGAAGAGTTTGATAATGCTTTTGTGAAGTCCATGATCAAGATGAGTAGCATCCCTGGTGGGCAAGAGATTAGGCTGGATTGCAGAAAAGTTAGATGATTTTAGCCGAGTAGATTTAATTAACGTGAGTGAGCTAGGCGGTCCCAGCTAAAAATTATTGTGTCTCTTCTAGTACAACTGGATAGTATTTTTTTTTTTCTTCTTCAGGGATCAAAGTAATAAATGTGGACAATGTGCAAGTGTCTTTGCATGCAAGTTTGTGTTGTTTATGCCACCGTCAAAGTCGACGATGTTAGAATTAAAATTATTAATAAACATGTGTTTGGTTTTCAATTATTATAATTTGGTTGATGTTAGGTCGTTTTGACCAACCGTACTATCAGGCATGTGTCCTATCCTTCTAAGGCTAAATGGTAATAATTTTCATTTAAAAAAGAAAATAAAAAACCTAATCCAAATGCACCCTAATTAAGGCTTAAATAGCATAGAGACTGAAATTTGGAATGAGCAGCTTTCTTTACGTACTTTCTCGCAATATAAACCAAACATCATATTAAAGAGTCTTTTGGCTGAATATTGTAGAATCTCGAGTTTATTTGCGTTATGGGTGTTGTTCAAAGTTATTTAATAAAATGAGAAAAGATAGTAAATTTCGGCAATAGTGTTGCCGAAATTCTAAGAAAAGTATGAGAGAGAAGAGGAAAAAGTAAGAGAGAGAAAATTTTGAATTTTGGTAATCTCATTACCGAAATTCCTGTTGCTCAAAGCTGTTGCCCAAGTGAGTGTAAAGTGCCCGAAGTGCTAGTGCTAGGTGGAGTGCCCAAAGGGAAACCAATTGTGGCAATGGCATTGTCTAAATAGAGGGGGAAAAATTATGACAATTGATTTGTGGCAATGGAATTGTTGAAATAGGAGGAAAAATAAATTTGTGGCACCAAAAATTGGAGGAGTCAATCAGCCAATCAACTCACCTCTTCCTTTGATTCTTATTCTCTACTTGGAATATATTCATTGATCATTCCCAATAAAACTTAACCTACTGATATCACGCCTAAAATCTATGTCAGAGATTCTTTTTGTCTTTTTATTTCTCCTCTTCGTAATAAAAGGCAAGTACCCTCACTAAAGAATTGCATCTCCTCACAAAGTTACATCCTCCGATTGTTCATTTACTCTTCTGCTTTGCTTCAGTGTGCACAACTACCTCACAAAGTTACATCCTCCGATTGTTCAATTACTCTTCTGCTTTGCTTCAGTGTGCACAACTAAGAATTGTAAGTTTTGGGTTAATGTAAGTTTTTTTGCTTTGCTTATTAACTTACAGCTCTAGAAATTAACAAATTTATTATTATGGTATAAATATATGCTTTGTAAATATTAGAAGCTAATACATTGTAAATATTATGTATTGTTGTAGTTAATATTGTTTGTATGCCTATGATAATGATTATTGTTGATGTTGTTGTTATTATTCAAATTTTAGATTAATGAATTTTTTATGGTTAGGACTACAAGCATTTTCAGTATTGTTGTTATTTTGTGTTTATTTATTATTATCTGATTGTGTTTTTTTTTTTTTTTTTGCAAGTATCACTCTATAATTCTCACTCTTTCAGTTGGTATCACAATTGTAGTAAGCATCTCAACTCTCTAATTAAATTTATGTATGTGTTTTGTTAATTTTGAAATTATTTAATATTATTTATTGTTATTATTAGTATATGACCACAAAAATTGTAACAAATTGTATCATTGTGATCTTTTTATAATCAATTTTACTTTGTTATTATCAATTATTACATCTATTACTTGGAAAAAATATATTGCATAATATGTTTGTTGGTTTATATGAAAGATATGTATGTGTATTATTATTATTATTTTTTTATTTAGTACAATAAATCATACATTTGTGTTTCTTTTTCTTTAAAGTTTAGTTGGTATAAAAATTTATTAAGTTTCTTGAATCTTTACTTTTTAAGGTGGTTATAGGTTGGGAAATGAAAATTAATTATATGCTTTATAAATATTATACGCTAATATATTGTAAATATTATATATGGTTGTATTATAGTTAATACTAATTATTTTGTGTATGATTATTTTTGCTAAAACTATTATTATTATTATTATTAAAAATTTTGCTTCATAAATCCTTTATTTGAGTTTCTTTCAATTTTATTATGAACTACAAGCATTGTAAGTTATATTTAATATTTAGCATAAAAAATTGTAGTAGTCACTATATATTAATTTTATTATTTTTTATTATTGTTCTTTTGTTTTTATTTAGGATTATATTTTTTTAGAAGATATTTATGATTATCTGATTGTGTGTGTGTGTGTTTTTTATTTTTTTATTTTTTTTTTTCAAGTATCAGTCTATAATTCCTACATTCCTTCACTTCATATCGCAATTTTAGTAAGCTTCTCGGCCCCCTAATTTAATTGAAAATTATTTTCATAATTTGTAATTTTTTATATAGATGGTTTGTAAAAAATATACCTTCAGATGGATGTTGCATGGTTTAACTCATTGTAACATTTAATGTAGGATATATTTGAAATGGAGCTTGGGCCATTCGATCATTCTCTACTAACCCAACAACAATATCATATCTCTAATGATGCAATGGAAGGTAATGTACGTTGTGAGATCAAAATTTATTAATGTCCTAATAATATCTACAATTATTCAATTTACATGAAAATAATTTCAACATTAACAATATAACATTGTACATTTTAAAAAAAAAAAAAATTCAGGTTTTCACCTTACGAGTGCGACCCTAATCTTTTGCACCCCCCCCCCTCCCCCCTCGCGTAGTTAGGCGAGCGTATCACCCTATATTTGCATCAATGTAGACTATACTATGTTACCCGCTTACCACATATAGATATTGACCGGGCTCTTATCACTTCTTTGGTGGAGCGGTGGCGATCTGAAATCCATACATTTCACCTACCTACTTGTAAAATGTTGATCACTCTACAGGATATAGCAATCATTATAGGATTGCCTATTGGTGGCAATGCAGTGTGCGGGCTCACTAATTTGGATTGGGGAACAGTTTGTGAGAATTCACTTGGGGTGACACCACCTGCAACAACATTGGCATATGGTGGCCTTAAAATAACATGGGTAAGGAATACATTCTCAAACCTACTAGAGGGTGCCAATGCTGTAACAACCCAATAGTATGCTAGGGCATACGTGTTCCAGGTTTTGGCTTTACTATTTGGAAATAAGAGCCAAAGTAGGTTGCGTTGCTGCTTTCTCCAGCTATTAGTGGACTTTGGTGTAACTGGGGTAGTGCCACACTTGCTTTCTTTTATAAAGAGCTGTGTACTGCTGCAATTAAAAAAAGCATGGAGGTTGCAGGTTCTGTTTTCATATTACAATTATAGGCGTGGGAGCATCTTCCATATCTGACCCCCAATTCCAATAAATCCAACAAATTTAAATAGTGACGACCCATACAGTTGCAGGTATAATATTTACTTTCTATTTCTATACAATATTGTATATCATAGCATTTATCCTTGATACTTCCAAACCCTAAAATCAGTGGCAATCATTAATTGTGTATAGGTGGAATACCAAGAGAACGTTTACTCACACACCAATGCATGTTCTACGTGCGTACCGTTCTAATCACGACACACATAATAATGAACAGGTAATATATCATAATGCATCAATGGTTAATTTACTAGTTATATTATTGTCTTGGTTGATTATAACATAGTTATTGTAATTGGAATTGCAGGTTGTTTGGACACTGTATAATAATTATTTGCATCCATGATGTCTTGCAGAAAAACATATATGGACTACAACCGCGCCATTGCTATGCTTCCAAATTGTGAAGTATTACCATCTAGAAAGAGTCATGTGACAATTTGGGTTGTTGCAAAGATGTCCAAAGTGGTCTATTGACAATTTCAATAAATATGTGCATTGTGTAAAGTTGACAGGAAAATCCAGTGTTAATTGGCGTAGGCAGTATGTACAATACTACCGGCTTTGGAACAAGCGAGTTGAACATGTAGTTGGGGATGACAATTTCCATTTAGGTGTGGATTACACAACATGGTACCATCAACATGGTCACCTATTCACGACACCAAAGGCAGCTGCCCATATGTACCAAGTTATTATTTTAGTTTTTTCAATAATACTGCACTAATATTGATAACAAATTATTTACACAAAAAAAATACTACACTAATATTGATAATAAATTATTATTTTAGTTTTTTCAATAATACTGCACTAATAAATGTTTTTTTTTTCTTTTTTTGTGGCAGCAAACTGAAATCAATAATATGTTAAATTTGGCTATTGCAAACCAACAAAGGAATGATCTCATTGCATAACAAGTCCTTCCAGCAATAGTAGAGGGCCTTAGTCAAGTGAAGTTATTGATGGAAGCAAATGTTCTCATGCATCCATACGATAATAAATAAATATTTCTAATATCGTACAATTTTCTTTATTATTATTATACCTAAAACTTAGATATTAAGGTTTATGAGCATATATATACTAACCTTTTTTTTTTTTTTTGGTTTTCTTATAGCATACGTGTATATTATACGCTAACAAACTAAGTATTTCTTTAAGGAAATATATGTCAATTTTGAAACATATTTTTGCTATATGAAATTTTAGGCAAGAACATATCATACAAATCAGTTCATGTTGCAAAACATATAATACAAAAACAAGATTTGCGTGAACAAATAATTTAACAAAAACAAGATTTTCATGCTTAGTTATGCCCCTAAAACATATCAACATGAATATTATATATAAAAAAAAAAAAGTAACTACTTAAGAGATGTAACTCACCTTGTAAGAGATAAATAACGAATAGATATTTGCAAGTGTTGTTCCTCATAGTTGTTTGTAGAATATATGACACGCATGAATTGAAAATGGTTGGTAGAATTCTGAGGGGAATAAGAGTGGAGAAAAATGTTGATGGAACTTTTAGGGGAAAAAGAGTAGAAAATAAGAACCGTGGAAACTTCAGTAACATTAGTGCTATTTAAATAGGTTGCAAGTTTCATATAAGTTAAATTCTTAGATTTTAAAATGTATAACTAGATACACAAATTGACCAAATACAACACAACACAGATCAAGATGGGACACTCTGAATCAAACAAGTTACTTAACTATATACATATATTCACTGTAAAGAATCTCTGCAAAAATCTCAGTTTCTTTGTTTTCATTTTTGTTTGCACAACAATCATTTTTTTCTTCCATAACTTTCTTTCCTGTGTGGACATGAATCTGAATAAGAATCTATGTACTTTTTTTATTTTTAGAATAAGAATCAATGTACTCAATGTACTTGAATCTATCATTATTTGTTTCATAGGGTACTTTTACAATACGAAATGAAAGAACATGACATACACACAAACCAAACTACTTTGGTCAAAAAAACTACTAAAGAATAAGAATATGTGTACTTTTTAGAATAAGAATTCAAAATATTTTTTTTTATTCAAACAACTCTCTCTCTCTCCAATTTTCGGCAAATCAATTGCAACAAATTTTTTTTTTCCCTTCTATTTTGGCAATGCCATTGTCACAAATCAATTGCCACATAACAAGATGAGAGACTCTGATACAAACAAATTACTTAACTATAAATATATATTCACTACAAAGAATCTCTGCAAAAATCTCAGTTTCTTTGTTTTTTATTTGTTTATCATATGTACATCAATCATTTTTTTCTTCCATAACTTTCTTTCATGCATGGACAGGAATCTGAATAAAAATCTATGTACTTTTTTTTAGAATAAGAATCAATGTACTCAATGTGCTTGAATCTATCATTATTTGTTTCATAGGGTACTTTTACAATACGAAATGAAAGAACATGACATACACACAAACCAAACTGCTTTAGTAAAAAAAAAAAAAAAAAACTACTGGAGAATAAGAATATGTGTACTATATATATTTTTTATTCAGACAACTCTCTCTCTCCTCCAATTTTCGGCAAATCAATTGCAACAGTTTTTTTCCCCTTCTATTTCGGTAATGCCATTGCCACAAATCCATTCCCACAATTTTTTTTTCCTTCTTTTTTGGCAATGCCATTGCCACAATTTTTTCCCCCTCTATTTTGGCAATGCCATTGCCACAAATTAATTGCCACCATTTTTTTTTCCTTCTATTTCGGTAATGCCATTCCACAAATCAATTGCCACAATTTTTTTTTCTTCTATTTCATCAGTGCTGTGGGGGTAAAATTTGCCAGTCAACGTTGGGCCATAGTACTTGTACTAGGCCCAACCACAATAAGAAGCAAAGACACGGGCAGAGGACCCCCCAGCCCAATCACGTTGGGCCGGGCTTGCTTAGTGGCGTCCGAGGAGGAGTACCTCCTCGGACGCACCAAATGGGAGTCCGATTCACACCCTTTACATGGAGAAAGGTCATCCAAGATCAAGAAAAAAAGCAGAACGTTCCGGGGGGGGGGGGGGAGGGGGGGGCAACCACAACTGCCGCATTAAATGCAAGGAAGCTACTTTTCCAGCCGCATTAATGTGGAAAGGACAGGAGAATAGAATTATCTTGGCCAGTGCAACTCACAGAAAAGAAGGAAGATGTCCTATGGGACAGGCACTCAAGTAGAGGCCTAGATGATTAACAAGTGTAGGGTCATTATCGTAGGAAGGATGCTATATAAGAGAAGAAAATCCCCATGACCGGGGGATGGCGGAAAAGAGGAAGAAAAAAGCAGAGAGAAAGAGAAAAGGAATTGGAGGAACAAGGCATAAGATACAGCCCCACTGACTGTTATCCCAGGAAGCTTAGAGGAATATCCCCACGTCCAAATGGTTGCATGGCTTGTTCATAACTATGTTCACTCTGTCAAGACCTAGTTCTGTAATCTACTCTCTACAAATTCATTGTTGAGGGACTTTTGGGCCAGAATCGCTTGTCTGTTAGGCCTGAGCCCCAAAACAGCCCCTACAATTGGCATTGCCACAAATCAACCACAATTTTTTTTAAAAAAAAAAAAAAAATTCCTCCCCAAGATTTCGGCAACTTGGTTGCCACAATTTTTTTTTCCTCCCATTTTCGGCAACTTGGTTGCCACAATTCATATTTTCTCTCTCCTCCATTCCCTACAATTTCAACAACTTGGTTGACACAATTGGTTTCCCTTTCGGGCACTCCCCCTAGCATGCATTTTGGGCACTTCACGGACAGGAGCTTGCACTCCATGGGCAGGACAAGAATTTCGGTAATCTCATTACCGAAATTCAATTTTTTCTCCCTCCCCATCACATCACTTATCTTTCTTCTCTCTCATACTTTTTCTTAAGGTTTTGGCAATGGTGTTGCTGAAATTCAGTCTCTTTTCTCATTTTGCCAAATAATTTTGAACAGTATCTATAACACCAATAAACTCTGTTTATTGCAATATTTAGCAAAAGTACTAAAAAAAAAAAAAAAAAAAAAAGCCTATTAACAAGTTCCAACTTTATCCCTTCATAATAAGGAAATAAAATAATAGCAAAAGCAAACATTCACAAATTTCATATGATAAGAACAAAAAAGTACCTGTCATTTCAAAATGAGCAAATATTGGTCCAGTTTTCTAGCGTATTAAATCCGTTTTCATAATGATGATAGATGCCCATTTTATGTCGCCATCACAAAGGTCCAGTACACTATGATAGATGCCCATTTTAGGTCGCCATCACAAAGGTCCAGTGCCAGCCGAGTCCGTTCCAAAATAGCTACGCTAAAATTATAAATCGTCATTCAATAATAATAATAATAATAATATAAAGCTACGTGTCATTTCTGTATAAAACTGTGCTACCCTACCAGTGGATAATTAGGAAAAAAGAAGAAGAAGAAGAAAACATACAAGTCGTTCTCTCGCATACACTTCTTAACGGGCTTTATAGCCGGCCAGGCCTGATTGTTGAATTCAGGGCCGATATTTAGTCTGAGCCCGGCCCATTATTCTGCCATTTGAAACGCATAAAAGGGTCGCTAATTTCAAGCCCAATTACTAAAACCAGCTTAGCCCAAAACCCGACTACTCGGGCGAACCGAACACAACACAACACAACACAGAACCGAACCTACAGCCGCCATAGCGACCTTTGACTCAAGCTCAAGCTCAAGCTCACGCACTGAAACTGAAAGGAGCCAAGCTTTGTTGAAATTGTACGGACCGGCCTCGATCCTATTCAAACAAAATCTTGTTTAGATTTCAATGAAGGACCACAGCGTCGACCACACAATAAATCTAGAACACGAACACGAACACGAACAGGAACAAGAACAAGACTCATTACATAGGATTCTCGTACCTGACGTACGCGATCTCCCTCTCACTCCTCCCTCTGCCATTGAATCCAATTTCGTCTCCTATTTCGCTCCAGGTACGACATAACCACACACACACACACATTACTTTATTCTGTTGTGATCTTATTGCTGAGAAATCAAAATCGATTACTTAACTAAATGTTCCACTCAACTGATTTCACGAAGTTTCACTGATTTCGATTTTTTGAAATTTTTAGATTTCACGAAGCCAGGACACGATCAGTACGTTTATCGCCATGCCAATGGGTACATTACCTATCTTGCTTTTTTTTTTGGTATTGTATGTTAAATTGGAGAAATTTCATAATCTTGATAATTGATTTTTTTTTTTTTTTTTTTTTAATTTTAAATAATAGATTGTGTGTGATTGGATTGGCTCGGACGCATGTGGCGTTTAAAGATACAAGTGGTATCACGGCCGTTGATTTCAACGTTGGGAAGTCTGATCGCAGCGGCATCAAGGTCACCGGAAAGCGCAAGAAGGTACTAAAGCAATGCATCCATTATTTGAAGAAATTAGTTTGCTATTATTATCATTTGAATTCATGTTAGTGTTTTAAGTTTCTAAGTTCTAACATTAAGAGAAGAGATTTATATTTATATTTTTTTAATCTTTTAATGCATGGAATTCAGAAATCAAATTAATGTTTGGAAGGTAATTCTAAAATATTATTTAAATTACGTAACATTCTCTGCTGCAGATTTTAGAAAAATACTGCTGTGCAATTCTAATCTCAAGATGAAAAGAGTCATTTGGGTATAGGTCTATATAAATCAGTTTTCAGCACGACTTGGTGCATCATATTAAGTTGTTTTGTGATATAAAGTATGCTTCTACTATTGTATTTTTAGAGGCTGAAACTATTGCGCTCTTTGGAGTATATATAGCCTATTATATAGCTTCAAATGTGTATAAATTACTTTTTCATGAGTACTCATTTTCCTTCTTGATGATTTGTTTCATACTTTCACGTCCGCTTTCAAGCCTATACTTGATTAAAATCGGAGATGTTCTTTTGCAGAATGCACAGCACTTTGAGTCCAACTCAGCTTTGTGTAAAGTTAACACGGATGATGCTTCTTATATTGTGAGGTAGGTATCTTCTTCAGTTCTTCCTTAACTCTCCTTTCCCTTTTGGGGGGTGTTTTATTTGTATTTGCTTCTAAATTCTTTTGATATAAAGTTAAGAGGTTGTAGTGGCTTGACAGATGTTGTGTGAAAGGCTCTCTATTAGAAGTCAATGATAGGTTAATCAAGCAGCCGGGATTGCTTAATTCATCGGTGAGAATAATTAACCTTTTATACTAACTCAAAGTTCATATAGTATAATTAGTTGTATAATATATCTGTCTTGAATTTTTGCTGCACTTCAAGTCCTCCTCTGGTTTATAATCTTTTTTCATATTACATGTTTACATTAGCTTTTTCACTGGGCAATTTTCAAATTTTTAGAAATTGGAGCATTGTGCTCTTGACTGTTTCCTTCATTATATTTTAAATAAAAGAAACATTAGCCATAAGTTCAATTGCCATTTAGCTCTTTGTATAATTGAATATTTCATAATTTTTTTAAATTTTAATTTATAAGTTTTGGCCCCTAGGGGGAGGGGTAAGGCGAGGTTCAAACTAGTGACCTCTGCTTCACAAGGAGTGGTCTCTAATTGATTGTGCTATCCCTTGGGGTATAATTGAATATTTCATGATCTATAGCTATTAGATTCCTTAGCAATTTATTTATTTGTCAAGTTCGATTCTGTGGTAGGCCATTGAGCTCTAGCCCAAATGTCATTTACTACCCCATAAAAATGTGATGGAAGGTAAGGTTGTGGAATCAAGACCCTGGATGCATGCAGCTTTAATTTTAGTACCCAGCATGCATAACATAACAAGATGGGTCTTACCAATATTAGTTTTAGAAAAGGGTATATCCAGTGCTGGCAAGGCATTTGCTTTGGCATACGTTTTCCAAAAAAAATAAAGATTATGCACTCCTGCGTTATCTCTATACAAGTGAGAAAGTTTATTGGAAAATATACTTAGAAGATGCAGCCCAACTAATTATGCAAGATATGACAACCTTAAGCGTTGAAATTAATGTAAAAAATAGAATTAATATTAAAAAGGGTGAGAGAATGGTGAGAATAGAAGCTTAAAGCTGTAGTAAATGCTCTGTCATATTCTAGAATACAAATTAGTACTAGTTTGCGTCTAGAAGATGGCTTTCTATAGGGTACTTGGGGAAAATATACAATCTCTGTATGTGCGTCTGTGCATGCTTGGTGTTGTGTTTGTAGGTTACATATGCTTTTTTTATGGGTTAAACACCTCCCAGGTGCACTTAATTGTTATGCAAAGAAATGAGGAATCTTGAATTTCTATTTTAGTTGCAATTTTTTTTTTTGTTTTTTTATAGTTTCTTCATGAACTTCATCATTGGTGTTTCAACAAACATGTGGTTGCAGTTCTATGAAGTTAATCTAACCCTAAGCTAATCCAATGAAGTAGAATGTATTGGTAGGTTCAGCTGTCTAGAAAATTATCAAGGAGACTTATAAGACAATTTTTTGAGATGTCTAGTGTATAGAAAATCAGTTGATTGACACCCAAGGAAATAAGAATTATTATACGGAAGGGATGAGAAGTGTGGTGGTGGCCATGTAGAATTAGGTTGTTCTCATACTGTTGCAATTAATGGCAGTGATGACGCATGAAGATGGTAATTTTATTATTATTATTGACAAACTAGGGTATCCATACCTCTTCAAGTATCCGACTATTCCCTCTTTCAGGCCCAGGATCTCATAGATATCATGAGGCCTTAAGAACCGAGTCCAAATCTTCTGTCCCACTTTTCTTGCTCCACTCTATGCTCCACCAATAAAAACTTACCACATGTTCACCTAATTAATTAAATACTACCGTTATTGACTTATTAATACTACCATTATTAATTAATGGTAGTAATTAATTAATTAGGTGAACATGTGGCAAGTTTTTATTGGTGGAGTATAGGGTGGAGTAGGAAAAGTGGGACAGAAGATTTGGACTCGAAAGAACCACTAAGCCAACTCCTTGAGGTTTATAGAAGTAATTAAAGTTTTTTAATAGAAAAGAGAGAACCTGTACACAGGTTGTATGCAATTGATCCACCTAAAAAATGGTGGGATGGTGATTTCCCTAGCATTTCATGATTTTTCAATAAACTGCTTGCTACTTTATCAAAAAAGAGAGGGTGATTTTTCAAGCATCTCGCTTCTAAATGCATGAATACGTTTTTGAAGTCTTCTTATCTAATTCCAGACCGAGTCTCCCGCATTTGAGGACCTCCTCAGGAACCATGGCATTGATTTACCTTTAGTTTGAGTTCATGTTATGTGAAAGTGATTTTTGCCAATGAGCTCTAGCTAAAATATCATCTCCTCCCATAATAAAAGGATGGAATGTGTGGTGTGAGTTCAAGATCTATTATGTTAGGTGCATGTATAACTGGTAATTAAAAAATTGTGATATGATAAATGATAGTGATTATGGTTATTTATTTTTCAGCTGTCATTTGTATCTTGTACTTATTGTTCATAATTCTAGTTCATCTGCCTTTTTTTTGTCCAGGCAGATAGAGAAGGATACATTGCCATTATCATGCCAAAACCAGCAGATTGGCTCAAAGTCAAGGGATCGTTACTGGGCCTTGAAGAGTATAAGAAATTGAGAGAATGTTAAATCATTGGGATGTGTTATTTACACAGGTCTGGGCTTGAGAGTAAAATGGAACTGAGAGAAGTGTTGCTCCCCATGGCAGTGCATTTGTGTTCCCCTTCACCGGTTCATTTGATGGCCCTCCCAGGTTAACCTCACTACTGGTGACGAGCTTGATGATATTAATGCTTCTCACATTTTAAACCTTCATTGGAAATATTCATCTTGTTCCTCAGTATTCTGTATTATTATTATTATTATTTTTGTAGAATGTATTCTGTTTAATTATTTTGTCATGAAATAATTTTTGCATGATTAGAATTAAAATAATAAAAATAAGTCTTTTCTCTTAGTATTAACTTTTAAGTTTCTCTTTCCCAGATTTCTACTCCAAACCTCTTTCATGGAAGTCTTATGGTTCTCCTCTTTTCCCAGAAGTCTTTGGTTAAGTATGTTGTTAATATGAAATTAATGGAAGTTTATCGGGTTAGGGACACTTATG
Organism: Quercus robur; assembly: GCF_932294415.1. Classification (NCBI taxonomy): domain Eukaryota; kingdom Viridiplantae; phylum Streptophyta; class Magnoliopsida; order Fagales; family Fagaceae; genus Quercus; species Quercus robur. The sequence goes on along the minus strand of NC_065535.1, from coordinate 13,359,411 downwards.
TCATCCAAAAAAAAAAAAAAATCCCACCTTAAACTATCACTTGCTTTATGATGTCTGCTAAATCTCTTAACTTTATTTGAAATGTAAGAAAGCTTCCTATTGTTATTAATTTCTTATAAATTGAAGATATTTTTTTTTATCAAATAACCTCCTTACTTCCTAAATACTTCACAATCAAAAAAGAAAAGCTTCCTTCCTAAGTAGCCAAAATTGAAAAATAAAGGCATGGGTAGATTGAATGATTGTTGATGGTCTGATGGACTGAAGTTTTACAATTTGTCCACACAAAAAAAAAAACTAATCAGACTGTTAATTGGCAATAATCATGTGATTTCTACTTCTTTTTTACTTGCTTGGATAGTTTGGGGAACTGGAATTTGAATCATGGATGTCTTTCTTGAAAACACAAAAAGTACCAATTGTGCTACAAAATTCTTGATAAAATGTTCTTTCTATCGTTGCAAAGTATTAAATGACTGGGGCTGTCATTTTGTGCAATAGGATTTTGTTTTTGGTAGAAAGCAATAGGATTATAGGACCATGAGAACAGTCACTCAATCTGCAATGAGGAGCCCGAAAAGGAAGAATACCAATCGAATTTCATAATTTGACATAGTGTTAAAGCCATGTCTAGGCATAAATAAATTACAAATCATGTTTCAAAAGAGCTTGAGTAAATTATAAACATCTGTACTATCTGAATTGTCCAAAAAAAAGTTTAAAACATCTGTAATTAGTCTTCACCGTAAAAGGTCTCTTCTTTGTTGATTGACAAAATCTATCCCACAACAAAACAATCGTGAGGAATTTCATCTCAAACAAGACTCTTATGATTCAACATGTACTGTCACTATCTATTTGCAGATGATTAGTACCTACCTTCACAAACATGATCACAAAAGTATGTAAATATGTGTGTGTCAATGGTGGGCTACCATTATCTCTTGAATTACAAGCCTCCTAGATCTGTTTATTGTGAGAAAGCACAAGTAGATATGTTCTTCAAGCTCTTCTAATTGTTCCTGGAAGCTTGACTCATGGACATGCAAGTCCCTCACAACCTCCTTCAATATCTCAAATTTTCCGCTCTTAACACATATATCCGCCACAGCTTTTCGGTGTTCTACTTCGTCATGTAATCTCTTAACCATCCGACTCATCGTATCAAAATCATTGACTAATATATAAACTCCTTTGGCAGCAACATCAATTTGGTCACCAAGTTTTCCAAGCACTTTTGCCTTAAGCCCTCCCCAAGCTCCCTTCATTTTCTTCGTACATAGACCCAAGGAACAAGCAAGAAGCGCTGGTGCAGCAACAATTCCCACAATGCTATGCAATGCAAAGAGTAGCAACAGAATCAGAATTGCACTATGAGACATAACAAGAGCAACCCCGCCAACTTTCTTCCATATTTTACCAAATCTTACATTCCTTTTAATTTTTCTATGTTTTGATGTAAGCCTTTGGAGCAACACCATGTAGCCATCACGAGTTTCACGAAATTGTTCTGGGCTAATAATCGATAATGGGTTTTTCATTGATGCAAATGCAGCAAGCTTTCCAAAAATAACCTGACATTGGTCATCAGTGTAATCTGCAGAATCGTGTACACTTCTACTTAGCTTGATAACTCTTTTGATTTTTCGATAATTAGCATGCGTTTGATGTACACTTTGAAGGAGTGTCTCACAAATCTTACATGCTTCTAAGCTGGCTTTAAAATAGTCAATTAGAAGGTAATGAAGATCCATGCCTTGTATCATGTCCGCTAGGGTTTCTTGCCGCGGTTCAAGTAAGCTTTGGGAGAGATGCGTGTGAAGTGAAAGAGAAGTCGATGAAGAAGGTCTCTTCATGCTTGTACTTTCTAGCTGGTCATGAACTTTGTCCCACATATCTGTATAAGATTTTGTTCTGAAAGCTTCCATGTATTCATCATTTACGCTTGACAAGCTATCGGCATCTTCTATCGGTGATCTGCCTGAGACCAAACATTAAAATCAACAACAATCAATCAATCAATCACTTTTAAACATGAATATAGGATCTCAAAACTTTTTCTCAGTGTTAAATTCAAAACTATAACCATGAAGAAATAAAACCAACCAAACTTAACATAAAAAATAGTCTTAACCCAATATACATAATTCCAAGATCTTTCAAACCCATGAAGGAATTGGTAGAAATATGCCGTCAACTTTACGAAAAAGAGAGAAGAGAGATAGATATGTTGAAAACTAACCAGCCCTTCTGAAGGGAGATTTCAACTTGGGCCAACGAATACTCTTTCTCATCTGGGACATGTTGTTGAAAGATTAAAATAAAAAGTGTAAGCTGGATCGTATCTTGAAAAAAAATGGATTAAAAGTTGCAGGATAGGTATGTTGGGGAATATATATATATAACTAGCTTTCACGGCTTGAAGAGAAGCTAAGAAGAAAAAGAGAAGAAGGCCAGTTGGCATAGTTATAGCACCGCCTCAAATTGTTTATGACTTTTGTCACACGTTAGCGTCCCTCACACGTCGTGTTCTCTAGTCCCTACGTGTAATCTGCTCCGAAACAGAGGCTGATGTTTTTTCATGGAGTTTGTAGGAAAAAACAGTAGGTAATGAGTTTTGTAAATTTGAAGTTCCTCTTAAGCTTGAGATAAATATTAGAAATTTTCCTTGGTCTTCTTGAGTTCTGTACCGTGTATTTTACATTACAAGTTTACAACTGAACGAAAATTTTGAAGATAGAATCAATGAATCATGGGGATAAACCTTCATGTTTGTGAGAAATTATACAATCCAGCATGATGGACTACGTTACCTGTCCACAATTTCACTAAAAGCTCCCAACTATTTAAAATTGTTGAGTCAAGTTTCATGAATCTGTTTAATTTAATTTTTATTTATTTATTTTTTATCATAAACTGACTTAGCCATTTTAAATAATTGAGTGTCTTTTAGTGGAATAGTGGATAAGTGACATCATCCACAACGAAGACCATATAATTTCCCTGTATTTAGGTGCTTAATGGATTTTATTCTTATTTTCAAATTAAGAAGAAAATTATTGGTAATACAAGTTAGTTAGATAATGATTGATAACTGCACGCATTTTGCGTGAAGTATTTGAATCATATGCTCCCAAGGGATGAGGTGGTCATATATGTGGGTCTACTAAGCAAACGAAATCAGAAATTATCAGCCAAGTTAAGCTCGGGGGGAAGAATGCGTAAGTACACAAGCTCTCATTGCATTCACATAACTTTGTTTAACATGGCTGAATAGCTGTCACTCAGCAGAGTATTCAGTTATCATTAAGAGTATTCGATTTTCGGTTGCTCATTTGCATAGTCTTTATAAATAAACTAGCCGCGAACCTGCGCGTTGCGCATGATAATCATTTTTATGGTGGTTTTATTAAATTTTTTTATACAATTTAAACTAATTTAATAAAGAGTAATGTATTTTGTAATTATATTTTTATTTATTATAAGAATAATCATAAATGTAATATAGGAACAATCATAAATCATAAATTTAATAATTTTTGTTGTACTAAAATGAAAAAAAAATACAATTTTTCTCAGAAACTCAAAAGGCAATTTAACGAAAATATTTATTTTTTAATAAAAGTTATTTATAACATTTTGTGAATCATTAAAAAGAATATAAAATTTGGAAATTATTCTTTTAGTTATAAACAAACTTTCTCAAACTTATTTTTTCTGCCTACAATCCAAAACACTGAAAAAAGTAACTAAAAAATTAATAAAACTTAGCTATGATTAATTGGACCAATTAGGAAAACAATTTGTTATTTATAATCTACTAAGGTTATTTTCTTTGTGGAAATTGTAATTTCGTCCACCCAAAACATATTATCAAATAATCAATTATTAGCAAAATCTAAGAATTAAATTTCTATATATGCATTGTTATAAAATAATAATAATAATAATTAAAGTAAAATTGCAAAAGATAAAATTTGCCTCTCATCCAATAACTTTTGTTTAGCCAACCTTTACTTTTCTCTAAATAAATTGCATTATAGAGTACTTCTAATACTATTAAGAATACTTTGTCCACCACAAAGGATTAAAAAATAAACAAAAATGATTAAAGTCTCATAGTTTAACATCTAAATTGAGCACTATAAAAATCATGCTATCAAATTACAGTAACTACCAAATTAAATTATCCAAATCATGCTATGTAGTAGAATAATATTATATTTTTATATATAATCATTTATAACGCAATAGGATAACATTTAACAATCAAAGAGAGAGAGAGAAAAAAAAAAACTAAATCACATTAACCTAAAGTAAATTAAAGAATATAAAAATTATCAACCTAAAACGAAGATGCAAGGAAAATAAAAAATAAAAATCCACTCAAAAATTGTTTGTGTGAGAGAGAGAGAGAGAGAGAGAGAGAGAACCTTTTTTTTGTAAGAGAAAACTATGCATAGAATGAAAGAGATAGTGATAGATTTATAGTAACAGAGTGTGAATAGGAAGAGACAAAAAAAGAGGAAGATGAAGGCAAATATGAAGAATGATAATAATGTAGAGGGTAGTGGGGAGATGAGAATGTGAGAGAATGAGAGAAGGAGAAAGGTTGGAGAAGTAGTGGGGAGATGAAAAGATAAGGGAGGGAGAAATGTTGGAGAAGTGTAAATATGAAATAAAAAAATATTATAAATAATTATAAGAAAATGGAAAGAAAAAAGATAATGACGTGGACGTTGACATGGCTCAATGTGAGCGCAGCAGCATTAAATGCTATGCTTTAACTTTTAGTAATATATAAATTAGCCTCATCAAATGTGCTTCGCGCGTGCAATGAGTTTTTTTTTTTTTTTTTTTTTTTGTTAGTGGTCCTATTTTGTAGGGAAAAAAACTGTGTTTTTTATTTATTATATATATATATATATTTTTTTTTTTTTGAAAATCTAATTTATAAATAAATAAATCAATTTGAAAATTAATAGGAGAGTGGTCTTATTTTTTAGGTAATGTTTTAATGTGAGTTAGAGTTGCATTTTTACCAAATTGTCCTTTAGTTTTATCTCTACTTATGTTTGAACTAAAAAAAATGAGGAATCTAAACAGGGGAAGCCCTTAAATAATAGTATAGAAGAGTAATACTACAGTCAAAAACTATTTTACAACATTTTTACAAAATATTGATGTGGCCATCATTTTATTGGTTTTTGTGGGGCCCGAGAATTTATGGGCCCGGCCCACTTCATAATAGGGCCTAGGATCCAAGCCAAGGAGAATAATTTCCGAGGACGCAAAGTATAAATCTGGACAAGGCCCAAATATATGGTCGAGGACGATTTTATGCTCGGCACCTCACAAAACGCCTGAAGAAAAGGACAAACTCAGTACATGGGCAGGACAAGGGAAAAAGCTGCCGACATCGTAGTACAAAACCCTACATCTGACAGGCCCATACTCCAAACCATGCTATTTAACTTTTCCAGCCACCCCCAACCACTCTATGTATGGATTGATAGGACAGGTCCCCAGAAAAGTGAAACTTACACGTGGACACTAAAAGGGGAGTGAACACTAGTATAAAAGGGAAAGAGAGCCAAGGGGAAGGGGGCCTCGGAGGGAGGATAAAATCCTACAAAAGGGAGAAGGGGAAGGATACTATGCTCCTCGGACGTAGTTCGAGGACTTAAATCCTACAATCCGCACCAATGGAAGGCTTAGCTAGTCTAGCCAAGTCCACACATATATAAGCTTCCATAAAAACCACGACTAAACCGCTGACCTGTGACCAAGGTTCTGCCTTTCAAACCCACTCTCTACAAATCATATTGTTAGGGCCCTTTACATATGAGCCCAATGTCATTCTTGGGTCGTTAAATAATCGTGTCCCTACAATTGGCGCCGTCTGTGGGAAGGCTTGCGCGTTGGCACAGGTGGCGGCGGAGTCAAGTCTCTGTCAAGCAAGGGTCGGCGAAAGAGGACTATCTTGAGTCTGTGTCTCCCCTGTCCAGATCGCACCACCTTGAGTCTCGGAAGGATCCGGTGCCTCTGGGGCGGGTGTGGTTCCTTCACCCCCACCCGTACCTCGAACATATTGCTCTAAGGGTGGATTGCACTGGATATGGAGACTGTGAGTATGGCTGAAGAATTATGAATTTGAAGGGGCCGAAGGGTTTGTATGTAAGGGGGGTAACCTCCTATCTTGCTTATATAAAGGACAAATTGGTGGCATTTAATTTATGCAGGTTTCCAAGGAATGCTACAGACAAGACGGTTTTGGCTCAATTTCCAACACCATCTGCAACCACAAGATTTGAATATCCTCGTGAAGGTGCGCCTCGAGCACTGAAACGTTGAGGACGCCATGTGAGTAAATCTAAAGGAATGTCCTCATAATTTGGCCCACCTCCCACGCAAATGGAAAAACACCAACATCAATAAAGTACAGAATTTAAGCAAGCCATGGTTTGAGCCCGATATCACCAAAACCCCCCTCCCCAATCAGGAGGCGGGGCAGTAGGATTTTGAGGGGCTATTGTGGGGCCCGAGAATTTATGGGCCCGACCCACTTCATAATAGGGCCTAGGATCCAAGCCAAGGAGAATAATTTCCAAGGACGCAAAGTATAAATCCAGACAAGGCCCAAATATATGGCCGAGAACGATTTTATGCTCGTTACCTCACAAAACGCCTGAAGAAAATGACAAACTCAGTACATGGGCAGGACAAGGGAAAAAGCTGCCGACATCGTAGTACAAAACCCTGCATCTGACAGGCCCATACTCCAAACCATGCTATTTAACTTTTCCAGCCACCCCCAACCACTCTATGTATGGATTGATAGGACAGGTCTATACTCCAGAAAAGTGAAACTTACACGGGGACACTAAAAGGGGAGTGAACACTAGTATAAAAGGGAAAGAGAGCCAAGGGGAAGGGGGCCCCGGAGGGAGGATAAAATCCTACAAAAGGGAGAAGGGGAAGGATACTATGCTCCTCGAACGTAGTCCGAGGACTTAAATCCTACAATCCGCACCAATGGAAGGCTTAGCTAGTCAAGCCAAGTCCACACATATATAAGCTTCCATAAAAACCACGACTAAACCGCTAACCTGTGACCAAGGTCCTGCCTTTCAAACCCACTCTCTACAAATCATATTGTTAGGTCCCTTTACATACGAGCCCAATGCCATTCTTGGGTCGTTAAATAATTGTGTCCCTACAGTTTTCATTTAAGCCTACCATTAATATCACTTTTTCTTACCAAAAATTATTTACCACATTAGCAATTTGTAAATTTTTTTGTATCTTTAGCATTATTCTAAATAAAAATATAGTGTCGAATCTAGTAAAATTTGTTAGATCTATGTGTGAATTGCCAAGGTATCTAAGAGTCTTCAATTTTCGGTAATTTATTTGCATAGTGTTTATAAAAAGAAAATAGTGCCGAACTTTGTAAAAGTAGTTGGATCTATGTATGAATTGCCAAGAAAGTATCACCCCCTGGTCTATGAGTTTAATGAGTCAACTCCAAACAATTTTTTTTATAGAAAAAAAAAAATTGACTATTGAATAGATTGCTTTCCTCCCAAATAAGAAAAAAAAAATGTTAAATGTGTGATAAAAATGAAAAAAACTAAAATTTAGCTCATTTAATTAAAAAAATAAAAATTAAATTATTTGAAAAAAGAAGTCCAAAATTAATTTAAATCTTGGTTTTCAATTGCACTGTAGGCTAAAAAGCTCTTGCCTCTTGACAATACATTACCATTTTTATAAGTAGCACTATTGTATTTTGGTTGTGGGGCCCAATAGTTTAGGAGCCCGGCTCGCTCGCTTATGGGGAGTCCACAGGCCCCAAACTAAAGGAGGTCAGGGCCCAAGTCCAAAAATAGGAAGCCCAAAGTGACCCGAAGATACAGCCGAGGACAGCTTAGTCCTCGGCAGACCCAAAGTCTCCCGGATTAGAGTGGAATACAAGCTAACTTGGGAGATCAGAAAATATCTTGGGGCAGTTGTCCTTAATACCCTTCACTGATATGACACTGCACCCAACAGAGCCGGATTTTTAGGCTTTATTGATCATCTCCAACAATTTCGGGATTAGATTGATGGGACAGATATCTGTCCTGGAAAGATCGACCCTACACGTGGACGAGGGACAACAAACGTAGGCTAGTATAAAAGGAAAGGTAAACTAATAAGGAAGGGGATCCCCATCTCACTTCCTGGAAGAGACTCCAAGAATGAGAATGCCCGGAGAGTATATGCGCTCCACATGGAAAACCCATCGACGGGTAACCGGAGAAAACACTAGTGCTCCTCGGATATGATCCGAGGAGCCCAATCCCTCAATTTAAAAAGTTAACGGGCTTAGATATCGGGACTAAAGCCTTTTCTGGTCTAGGTTTATCTAAGGTCCGGCTCATACTAACGCCCCGTGACCCAACTCTAGCCTTTCAAGCCCACTCTCTACAAAATTTATTGTGAGGGATCCATCATGCGCGAGCCCAACGTCATTGTTGGGCCGCTTGAGAACCGTGTCCCTACATTGGTAATTAAGCACCATTAAACAAAAGTTTTAATAGTTGAATCCAACTACTGTATATTCTAACTCCTAGCTACTCTACTACTAAATTTTTTTCTATCAAGCAACATCTGAAAAATATCAATATAGGATTTGTCGGCAGAGAAACTGGATTTTAATATTTTTCGCTATGATTATTTTTGGGGGCAGTCCAAATATTTTTAAAGAAAAGTTCTCCCAAATTTTCTCACATTTGTCAAGAGAAAATATAAAGCACTTCTCTTTTATTTTTGGATAGGAAACTACTTCTTAGTTCTTAACTTCTTATTATCACCTTGTTCATACTAAATATGGTCCACATTAAAAAATAACAGAAACTAGATAATTAAGGATCAAAATCCACCTGAGTCAATTAATGTTATTGAAAATTTCATTGTTAAACACTCGGCCACGTTTTTAACTTTAGTTTGATTAGTTCTATAAATTTTGAAATCAAAATCAAATCATGATTCATTAATAGCTAGATTGTCTTGCATGCTAAATTATCCTAAATTTGGAGTGGTAACCCTCTCTCTCTCTCTATAGCTTTCTTTGTTAGCATAAAATATGATTGCTTTCGGGCCCAAAGTTAGCTCTTGAAATGTAAGAGATCCTTGCTTCCACTCTTTGATCTCTTTAAGTTGGACAAAATTTAGTCTGGGACTAAGATTTAGCCACGTTATACAAGGGTACACCATTATTCCTGGTTAACAGTTGGTTTTTCTTTTTTTCTTTTTTCTTTTTCTATAATCAGTGTGGCTGTAGCGGTGCATTTCTCTAATCTCTACAGCTAATAGGGTCTTTTTTTCACTCCACAGTCCACATTCATCACGCATCAACAGTGAGCTCTTGATGACGCTCAGGGTCAAAAGCCACCTATTACGGTTTCATATTCATTTTGAACACTATAATATGTAACGATTGATCAAGTCAACTTTTTCCCCGCCATCTGGCATATGAAATCCTTTTAGCTTATGTTTCTCAAATTTCGGATTGTTTTGCTGTGCATACGAAGAAAAATAAGGAAGTCTAATAACATAGCAAAATATTAATTATAACATTTTCACAAATTTTTTTTTTTTAATTGCAGCGGGTTTAGGTATAATATTTTGTTAATTTATTTAATTTAATTTTGACTTATGGTGGGTTGACATTTCAATTTGTTATAAAATTTTGCGTGCCCATAAAGCAGTGGCAGCTTTGTGAATTTTTTTTTTTAGGGTGGTTATTAAAAAATTTAAATTATACAAAATCTAATAAAGCGATAGCTTAAATATTTGCTTCAAGTCGCTAAGGAGAGCAAAATTATTGCGACCACAAAGCCAAAAAAAGTATAATTGTCATGTCACAACCAAGAAGAACACACCACCACAATATTTTTCTTTGTACAATTTTTTAAGGAAAAATGAGATTAGAGATTATTTTTATTGAATAGGTTGAACGAGTTACAAATTTTATCATTTTGTTTTATAATATGCTTTTTGTTGAATAATTTGCTCACTTGTTGTTGTTTGGACTTGTCTTATTATTGTTTGGTTTATTTTTGTTGTTATTTGGGCTAATATTTATTGTTGTTATTTAAGATTAAAAAAAAAAAAAGGATTAAGGATTATGTTTGGAGACAGAATTAATTTTGGAGTAATGTTATGTCCACAACATTTTTACAATAAACTTATGTAAAAAGCTATTATTGGTGGGTAAAAAAATAATATTAGTATTTGGCTTAAATTAGAATTAGTAACAGCTTACCACATTGGATTTGTTGTGAAATTATTGTGAAAATGTTGTGAATGTAGTATTACTCTTATTTTTGTCGAACCCAAAATTTTGTAATTCTTAGGTCAAAGTGTTCAATATTTTTATTAGGGTAGTCACAATTGGTTAGTTTAGCATATAATTTTTTTTTTGACAAGTGTATATATACTTTTTTTTTTTTTCAAGTCAGGTGATCCTATGACCACCTTGGCTTGCATGTGAAGCCACCACTGCCATAAAGACCTCAAAAAAAAAAAAAAAAAAAATCAGTTGTTTCTTTAATTTGATTTTATCTTTCAGAGTTTGAGCCTTAACAAAGTAGACAAATCCTTACATATTAAATGGAAGTATAGAATATTGATGGAGATATTTTTTGTGGACAACTTAAGCAAGAGTTAAAAATAATCCTTGGATTAAGAGTTTTGTAGCTCAACTAATACTTCTTAATATTTTTAACAAAGATATTCAAAGTTCAAATTTCTAACCTCCCCAACTCTTTCCATCAAAAAATGCAACCCTCGGGTATTTTTTTCAGCTTTTACTAAACCTTATTGAAAAATTATAGAATATTTTCAAACAAACAATTAATACGAGAAATTTGCATGCTCTAATAATTTTTTATCTTGTTAAAATTTTTTTTGAAAATAAAATTTAAATTTTGTCATTTAAAATGATCATAACGATTTACTAGTATTTATTTATTTATTTTTTTTTGGTGCAATCGACTTCTTAGGATGATAATTGATCATTACTCTTTAATATACCCATGCGCATGCTGCATACATGCACATATCTCACATACTTACTACGTAGTTTTCTTAATATCATTCTAATAATTAATGTAGGTGTAGAATTCTAATTGTGTTTAAGAGTTCGAATTTTCTTTAACATACGATGTGGTATATGTAAGCTAATACCAATCAGATCTAAGACTTTTCAAAATTGATCTATTTGATCCCTGAAATCAGCATAGTCTCAAATCACTATTAGGTCAGTTAGTCATTGTTTTTAAAATAATGTTTAGAGACTAAGTTGATTTTAAAGACCAAATTATTGGATGCATGGTCATAGAAAACATGCATAATTGGTCACTTGATCTCTTAACGAAATCAATATTACGTGATACTTTGCAACGAGATGCTTGCAAGATGCACAAAAAGAAGAAAAATACAAAGATACTTTGGTATAATTGGGATCCCAATGGCGGCTGTTTAAATAAGATACAACGCAGCTTTCTTTGCCACAAGCCCACGTTAACACTAATGAGAAATGCCTAGTGCCCCTTAGCCTTAACTTCCTACAAAACGACGAAACAATTGTACGTACTCATGATTATGACGTGAATTATATATCTAGCAAAGGACAACCCTCTAATATGAAATACAGTAGTATCTTAATTATCAACTAATCTTACAAGACATCTTTATCAAAACATGTAAAATCTTACATATTGTGAGACACGACATTGTCTCTTAAGATAACTTTTTTTTTTTTTTTTTTTTTTAATGTAATCATTTTGCATGATGACAGAAAAATTATTAAATACTTCCAGAGTACAGTGATGAGAAGTTTGCTTCTCTAACAATTAATTAGTGAGATTTATCATAAATGTCAGCTCGAACCCTTTCGCTTTAGACTCCCAAGCATTTTGTGCATAGGGAGATGCCAATTCAGCTACAAGGTTTTTGGCTTCTATTATATATATTTAAAAAGAATAGAAGAAATCAAGACGTAGCTTAATATATTAAACATAAAATCTTTGGTAGTTCAAATAGGAGTCATATACGAGTGTAAGATATAAAAACTTTAGAAATATATTGTTTATAATAGACCACAATCACATGTACATATTAGGTTAAAGAATACATATAGTCAGTAGTCCCATGTACGTTAGAATGTGTTGGTGAATATGTTAAATAGTATAAAAATCACAAATATATACGGTTGAATTATCTTAAATACAGTTGGATTGAGGTGGGAAAATTTTGTTCTATTTCAAACTCCTCCTCTACACATTCTCATGCTTGTGTTCTCGACTAATTTGTCTTTTAAGCCCAATAAATTAAAACACTTAAAAATTAATAAGGATTTGAACAAAATTAATAATTTTCTGACTTTTTCATTAAATTTAATATAAAATGCTCCAATAGGATGCATGAAATTGAATCATTCCTTTATCAAAAGTATGTCATTAAAAGGAGGACGCCACGTTTTTTATCCTTCATGTTTGTCTCCCAATTTTCCTTTTCAGATTTTGTGTGTGGTTGCAGCAAGTGGACGAGATAGAGCCTTCCCTAGATTGGCTTATAAGCCCATGCAGGCTATACCTGATTTGAAATTTCGTATAAGATAGAATATTGTCTGAACTCTGAAGTGCTTGCTTGCCATTGCTTGCCATAGTTTGGTAACTAGTGGTACTCTTTCTCATTGGTTCATCCCTTATAAGGTAGAAAGAGGAAGCTATCTTTCCAATGTGGGACCAAAGAATTCAAGCCAAGGCAAGGCAAGACAATCAAGCCAAAAAAGCTAAAACCAAAGGCAAAGGCAAAAATTCTTGAGTACCTACAATAAAAGGATCCTTTTATTGTGGGAACATTTTTTGCTCTAAGGAAACTCATGTACTCCTTAGGCAATTTTTGCTTGCCCCACATTGGAAAAATTGTCTTCCTCTTTCTACCTTATAAGGGATGACCAATGGAGATAGAGTACCATTACCAAACTAGTGGTACTCTTTTTAATTGGCTCATCCCTTATAAGCTAGAAAGGGGAAGGCCATCTTTCCAATGTGGGACAAGCAAAAATTGCCTAAGGAGTACATGAGTTTCCTTAGAGCAAAAAATGCTCCCACAATAAAAGGGTGGAGAGCTACGACGAAGATAAGAACGAAGAGGCCATGCGCCTCCAGCTCGACCTAGTGGACGAAGTCAGAGCAGCAGCAGAGCAGAGGTTGGCGCGTTATCAGAATCTCATGGCAAAACACTACAACACCAAAGTGAGGCATAGGGACTTTCAGGTCGGTGATCTTGTACTACGGAAAGTAATGGGTGCCGCTAGAGATCCTTCGCAAGGAAAGCTCGGCCCCAACTGGGAAGGACCCTACTGGATCGCGTCATGGCAAAGGAAGGGCACCTACCACCTCGAGACGATGGACGGACAAAAGCTGCAGCACCCATGGAACACGGAGCATCTACGAAAATACTACCAGTAGAGATCATATGAAAAACAACGATTATCCCCAATTTCCCAATTTATTTAATTTTAGCTACAATTATTAGTTTCCCTTTAATAATTTTTGCTACAATATTTTGTGCCTTTTAAGCCCAAGGGGGCAGGTATTTTTCCTACAAACGCATTTTCTTTTTAAAGAGGAATTATTCAGACAACCGTGTTTTTCTACTTAAATTCTCAAAAAAAAAAAAAAAAGAGACGGATAACTGTGGGTGCAGATGACTACCAAAGCCCACAAAGTGGACGGATCACCCACAGGGTGAGAATATTTACAAAGTCCACAAAGTGGACGGATCACCCATAAGGGTGAGAATATTTACAGTCCACAAAGTGGACGGATCACCCACATGGTGAGAATATTTACAATGTCCACGAAGTGGACGGATCACCAATAGGGTGAGAATATTTACAAAGTTCACAATGTGGACGGATCACCCGTAAGGGTGAGAATATTTACAAAGTCCACAAAGTGGACGGATCACCTACATGGTGAGAATATTTACAAAGCCCACAAAGTGGACGGATCACTCATAGGGTGAGAATATTTACAAAGTCCACAAAGTGGACGGATCACCCACAACGTGAAAGTATTTACAAAGTCCACAAAGTGGACGGATCACTCATAGGGTGAGAATATTTACAAAGTCCACAAAGTGGACGGATCACCCACAACGTGAAAGTATTTACAAAGTCCACAAAGTGGACGGATCACCCACAGGGTGAGAGTATTTGCAAAGTCCACAAAGTGGATGGATCACCTGTAGAGTGAGAATATTTACAGTCCACAAAGTGGACGGATCATAGGGTGGAAATATTTGTAGTCCACAAAGTAGACGGACCACCCTTAAGGCGGATATAATCGCCAAGTCCACGAAATGGACGGGTCATAAATAGGAGAAATTTATAAACTAACCCCAAAAAATAGACGGGTAAAAAACCACAAACTACGACGGGTAGTCCCGGGAGGGTGACGACTGGCACATAAAACGGATACAAGCCCGTCAACTACACGGATCACCCCACCAAGTGAAAATTTCAAAATCCACAACAAAAGACGGGATAAACTACAAGGACGGTTTGTCCAAAAATTAAAAACCATGCAAGTCCATAAAGATGGCCAGTTCTCCGAACTACTTAAGAGGACGGATATTTATGCAACTTTCAAATAATAAATAAAGCAGGCATAAAAATTGTGAAATAAAACATTGACGGATAAAACCCTCAGAGGGTAATTGTTTAATACACAAAATTAAGGACAGATTGTTCTCAAAAAGAAAAAAAAAAAAAAAAAAAAAAATATATATATATATATATATATATAGGACGGATGGCCATCTACTTTTTAGGGTCGGCATCTTGGGCATTCTTTGCTAGAGCTGACTCTCCGTCACCTTGAGCCGCCTCCTCAGCAAATAGGTTGTCTGTGTTCTCTGAGGCGACGGGCAAAGCAAACGTCTGACCTTGATCTTCAACAACTATCATGGACACATCTAGTTTAGGGTAGGCTTTCTTAACTTGACGGAGGACGTCATTAAAACCTTGCAGGAATGAGTCCCCCAGCTCGGTCAATAAAGCATCGGAGTCACGGTATTAATAGATTGCCACCTTCTTAGCCTGACGGAGCTTTTCCTTCAAGTCTTGGATCTCCTTTTCTTTGACCTCCAAGGCCTTCCCTTCCTCATCCGTCTTCTGCTCAAGCTCTTTCCTAACCTGCTCAGAAAGTTCAAATTTCTTCTCCATGGTGGACTTCCACTTGTTGAGTTGACCCAGCTCGTCCTCCATCTGCTCTGTCTTTGCTCGTACACGTTCCAGGGCCGCTTCACGGTTAAGACACTGATCCATTAGGCCCTTCATCATGACAAGGGACTGGAACAAACAAGTTAAGGGTGTTAGACAAAAACTAAGTGGAGTGGACGGGTGAAAATTGACGGACAAAAATTACCTGTGCAACAGCAAAAAGGCCCGTCTCCCCCATTGCCTCTTTCAAGTGATTGGCCAAATCCTCATAGTCCTCCGACGAAATGATAGATGAAAGCTTCTCCAGGGCATACTTGGAGTCGTCACGAAGGAGAGGAGGAGGCTTCTCTTGGCTTGTGGACGGGGCCTTCATTAAACCTTTGCCTGACCCATGCTTTACAGGGGTGACGGTCTTCACACCCTCAGCCATCAACCCTACGACGGGTTCCAGAGAGACCTTCTGCTGCTTAAGCGGACGGTCAGATTTGGACGGAGGCTTTCTTTTTATCGACGGAGCTGTCCCCTTAGGAATCTCACCGGACTCCTTTCTTTTGGCAGCCTGTGATTTTATCAGCACCTTCCTCTTAGCATCGTCCATCTCTGCAAAGAAGGACGGGTAAAAGTTATAAACTGAGTTGAAGCCATTTATGGAAAATAAAGGTTGACGGACTTACGTCTGTGAATTCTTTCGTTATATCTGATGGCTTCAAGAGTGGGTTCGGGACCGTCACAATACCAGTGGATAATGTTGGGATTTACCAACTTCACCCAAGTCCTTTCCTTCGACTTGGTCTTTTGAAAAATCTTCTCAAGGAAACCAAACTCCTCGACACTAACTTAAGGACACCGTCTACCTGCAAAAAACGGACGACCAAAAGAGAAGTAATAATAACTAAGAGAATATAAAAGAGTTTACAAATTAGGACGGATGCATATGAGATGGATCTAACACTCCCCAGGTCGTGTCGACGGGCATATATTCCGTTTCCCCTGGACGACCCATCCACTCGTCGCCCTCTAAGAAGAAGTAATGACTCTTCCAGTCTCTATTTGAGTTGGGTGTTTCAAAGATGACCTTCAACAATGGACTCCTACTAGCAAAACAATACATTCCCCTTGACCTGTCAATTTTGTCTGGACGGTAGCAATGAAGAAATTCACGCACCATCAGCCTCCTGGCACCGTCTGTCATAGCACCATAGAGAATCTCCATTGCAATGAAGACCCTCCAGGCGTTCGGGGAAATCTAGGTGACGGACAGACCCAAATACTTTAGAAGTTCTCTATGCAGGGTACTTAAAGGAAACCTAAGTCTCGCCTTCAGCATCTGCTCGTACACTCCGACACCGTCTACCCCCTCATAATAACATTTCTTTGATACGTAGGGTAGACGGATTGTAATGTAGTCTGGAATTTGAAAAATGGCCCTAAATGTGCTGAAGTGTTTTTCCTTGATGACGGATGTGAATTTATGCACCGTCTACTCTGGTAGCATGATGAACTCCCTAAGTCCATCAGCACTAATGACGGATCTCAATGGTTGATCCTCACCGTCATCAGAAATATCCTCTGGCTCAGCCATCTCCATATCCTCATTTGTTGAGGACGAGGAAGAGGCAAACGGATTCCTCTCTTCGCCCGGACTCTCTTGGTCTTTATGACCAAACGGGTATACTTCCTCATAATCCGCCTCGTCACGAACTACTAACTGATTACTTGACGCACTAGACATTGCCTACAAGTGACGACAAAACCTAAGACTGACTGATCTAGCAGTGTTGACGGGTGTGTATGAAAGTCTAACAAAATGAAAAGCACAAATGAAAGACTTGTAAAAATGATAATAATACTTACCAAATTTGAGTAACTAAAGGTCGACGGTTGTATAGATGACGGGTACAGATATTCGACAGAAAGCTCTCTGACAAGGTTGACAATGGCGCTCTGGCAATATGTTTTAGCTGAAAAGTAGAGAAATGAGGGAGGAGAAGTGTAATATATATATGTGAAATGCATGGAAGACGAAGCGATGCTTCGATCCAGGACAAAATCCAATCAAAACGTGACACGTGTCGCACCTCATAAATGCTTGACAATCTGTCAACAAATGATCGCAGTTGCTATCGTCCTCTTGGAAAACCGTCTACTCCAAGAACCCTCAACCGTCAAAGAACCTTCAACCGTCAAAGAACCTTCAACCGTCAAAGAAATTTCAACCGTCATAGATCCCTAAACCGTCAAACCCAAAGAATATTGAATATTGAACCGTCACCCAATTAGTCCGTCCATCCAAGCATGACGGACCATAGGGTGAAGGGGGCAGCTGAAGGGGTAAAAATTGGGTTAACGGACCTTCACCATGATGGGCTTGACGGATCTTAGCCAATGGGCCGAGAATGGGTAAGCCCAGGGCATAGCAGGAACCCTAAGTTAAAATACTTGTTGTGCACGCTTAACTGCGGTAGAATCCCAAAGGAAATCGGAATCCTAGTGCAAGGAGAACTCCGAAAGATACGCGCGTTAATGCAAAACCCTCTCTACAAGGAAATGTCTTGTCTATCACGTTTTGGATTGCTCAAGAGGATTCCTATAAGGAAAAGACTTCTACATCAAGGAAGGGAGGCCAACCTTCTACTACTATAAAAGCCCCAATACCCTCACAAATCAAGGTACGCATAATTTACCCCTCTCTAGCATTCTAGAGTTGAGAATAGTTCTAACTTGACCTTCGGAGGGTATTTGGCAGGCACCACACCGGTGCCCTCTGTTAGATCATTTTTTTTCTTCTTGCAGGTCGCTATTTCAAGCGTGCGATAATCGTGTAGTTCACTGGTGATTTTAAGGCATCATTAGAGGCCATTAATCTTTTATAAAAATGTGGTCATTAATATAACAAAAATACATTCCATAAGTCTCACATTGGATTCAAGCAAATCACAACTTAAAAAATATGAAAATTACTAAAGTTTCTACAAAATAATTACAAAGTAATGTGACAAGGAATTTGATTGATGTACATACTTCAGCAACCTAATAAAGTGAATATTTGAATTATTTATATATGATTGCTGTAGGGACTGAAATTGTATTGATCCCAAAATCGGATTGGGCTCAAACGTTAACGACCCAAACAATAAATTTGTAGAGCGTGGATAGAAGAACTAGATTTATCCCAGAGGAAAAGCGATTAAACTTAACGATTCAAGATGATATGACACAGATTAAATTATCGAATTTATCCTCGAAACCAACTATGTTATTTTGTTTCATATGGTTTTCTTCCAGAAGTCCTTTGTATCAGAGTTTCAATCATGCTTTTAGTGCATTCTTCCAGGTTATATACTGCAATCTTTTTGTCATCCTTACCACACTCGTGTATGCTAAATTAGGGGGATTCCTTCCTGTCTCATCCAACACTTCCTGAAACCATCAAATAGTAGCTGTAAGGCTGCTTGATCACTGTTCAGGCATCACTTCCACATTAATGCGGCCAGAGAGTTGGTTGAGAGACAATTAATGCGGAGGTCGCAGCCTTTGAAGATATTTGTCTGCCTTTTTATCCTTATCCCTGGTCCAATGTCCCACTCTCAGCTGTGACGTAGCCCTGAAGTAAGTTTGTGATGATAAGGTACTCAGATTCATCTCGGACACATGTTGCTGAGGATACTTTTGTCCTTGGACACTTATTGGACCCATCTCACATTACCTCTACTCATCTCTTAACTTTATTCTGCTCATAGCCTTATTTGGGCCTCCTCGGATGGTCCAACATCCTCGGATAGGGCCATAGGCCCAATTAATACCGCTTTTAACAATACTTCCTGAGTAACTAGCCCCCACAATTGCAAAATATAAATTAATATGTAAGTTTTATATAGTAAAATTTATAGGATGTTAACCACCCCTTAAGAAATATTTGCAAAAATATCAATATATTTAGCAGTTTTCACTTGCATGGCATCCTTAATCCATACATGACAATCCGCATGTCCATACATCCACGTTATCAAGTAGTAAAAAATATTATCTTGGGTAGAAAAAGGACAAAATTTAGTTACAAAATTAGTTGTAGCCTAAGACTACAATCTTACTCAATAAAATAAATATTACTACATATTTAAAAAAAATCTAACAATTGAATTGCATGTTTTTTACGCTCTTAATACATATGTCAAATTTTGTGTCAATCGGATATTATTTACCATATGATCTATAAGCTTATATTTTATGCATAATTTTAAAATACAAAAACTTTCAATTTAAACAATTTATTAATGACATAACTATTTATCTCTAATTTTCTAGAAATTTTGCAAGTATAGAGAATATAAGAAGAAGATTTCATTCAATGATGGATTTGTCAAAATTCACCTACAATAAAAAGATATTAAGTAATGTTGTAGTCTTAGACTACAATCAATTTTGTAACTAAACTTTGTCCGTAGAAAATTGGGATACAAGTCATACAACATATACCTAAAAGATAAATTGTATAAAAAAAAAAAAATTAGAAAAAAAAAAAAAAAAAAAAAAAAACCTAGGTGTTAATAAACAACTTGGAAGAGAATATGATGATCTTGCCACATAATTCAGACGTTTGACAAAGAATACATATTCATCCAATTTCTTCGATGTTAGACAAAACAGAGAATTAAATACATACAAATAAGATGCACAATAATCTAATATCTAAGTAGTGGAAGTACATCGCAGGAATAGTAGCCAGACAGAGACTATATGGACATCATAACCAGTAATCAAGCAATGATACGAGGATGACCGTATGCACATGAGAGGACAAAAGCAAAAGGCTAAAAACAATGAGAGGAACACACTGAAAAGTGGAGAGTTGGCTTAGTCTGCGGGGTTAGTGGAGAAGGATCCCAAAGCTTTGAGAGCTGTGGCTCTAAGAATATATTCATGATATATTGCTGCAGCGAGTGCTCCCAGAAAAGGTCCAACCCAGAAAATCCACTGTAAATCACCATCACCACCTCATGAGTCAACAACAGTCAAACAATAAACAAATACAAATAATTAATTAATTAGTCACTAAAGCCTCAATTAAATTAAGCTACAATTAATTAAACTGACTTGATCATCCCAAACTGGTTGTTTATTGTATATTACAGCAGCTCCAAAGCTCCGAGCTGGGTTTATTCCTGTGCCTGTGATGGGAATAGTGGCCAAGTGCACCAAAAATACCGCAAACCCAATTGGCAGGGGAGCCAAAACCTATAATTTCCACATATAGACATGTTAGTTAGTACTTAGTAGTAGCCACTAGCCAGCACAATAGGTATTTACTTGTAAAATTTAAAAGACTTAATTAGAAACTAGTCAGCGCCAAGAGCTTGTAGCTCAACTGACAATTCCTAGCTAGTTTTGGTAATAGAGTTGCTTAAGGTTTAAATCTCTCATCTCCCAATTAATAGCTACTCACTGGGACATGGGAATCGCGAGCATTTCGCTTAGGATCTGTGGCGGAGAAGACTGTATAAACAAGTACAAACGTGCCAATAATCTCAGCTGCTAAAGCGGTTCCTTTGGAGTAAGTAGGTGAAACAGTGTTTGTACCACCTCCAAAATTATCATAGTAGTCTTTCGCGATGCCTTTCACTATCCCTACTCCACATATTGCTCCCAAGAGCTGAGCCACTATGTAAGCAATAGCTCTTATTAATGAAACCTTCCTTGCCAGGAACAAACCGAAAGTCACAGCTGGATTAATATGACCACCTATATCCAAAACAATAGAATTAAACATATTGTTAACCCAAAAAAAAAAAGGATACAAAGTAAGTAAAGAGCATATATATGAACCTGATATTCCAGCAGTGCTGTAAACAAGGATGAAAATCATGCCCCCAAAAGCCCAAGCAACGCCGAGAAGACCAACTGTTTCGCATGGATCAGTTTGCTTCTTGTAGCCAATAACTGTGAGGACAGTGATGTAGAGAAAGAGTAGGGTAGCAACGAACTCAGCAATAACTGCCCTATAAAAGGACCAGAGACTAAGCTCTTCAGCATCAAAAAGTGGTGCCGGTGGTGGGTCAACATAGTCTCTCACTGGCTCAGAAGCCTGAGCTTCTTCACTCACTTCCTTCGACATCTTAGTTAGTGTTCTTCTTCACTTCTCTTCGTTTTTTTTACTGGTAAAGACACTGAGAGAACTTGAGAGAGTGAGACTAGAGTATGAATTTATGTGCGTGCAAGAGAGAGCATATGCTATAGAATATAATGAAAATTATGCTGAGAAGACAAAGGAATCTTTTATTCGAGTCTCAGGTCTTTTCTGTCTTGTGAGCGTGATTAATGGCAATCTGTAGTGTCCCTCGTACGCTCTCTCTTCTCCAATGATGATAAAGCATCAACTTTTTTATTTATTTATTTTTTTTTATATCTCATCTAAGAATTTTATCCTTTATCAAATGATAATGACGATCAACCCAATCGATTGTGCTAATCCTTTTATAGGCACCACAGTGAATGAGACTGCTGATGGACCTACTGTTGACTGTTATTATCCAAATATAACTTTGATGTGCTTTTATTTATTTATCTTTCTAATGATGAAAAATGAATGAATTTGTTTTTGTGTTTAGTCCGGTATACTTTGCTCAAACGATCCCAAGTAAAACAGTTGGAGAATTGCGATGTTAGCGTGTATTAGGATATGGGGGCTTTAGGCCCACCTTGTTTACTTGTATAGCACACTTACTTGTACTGCACACTTACTTGTACTACACACTCTGCCTCCTATATAAAGGCACTTATGTATATTCTATTACTTGAGAAATACAATACAATCATTCAGTATTTCTAACATGGTATCAGAGCTACTGCTCTAATTTTCTTGTGTTTTGCAGTCTTGTTTTATCGGTATTTTCCGCTCCTCATCTTCTGTGCTCAGTAAACCCTTTCAGTGCCATCTCCCAACTGCTCCGCCGCAGTTAGAGGTCCTCAGGGTTGAATCTCCACCGCCAGAAGCTCTTCCTCGCCGCCAAAACAACTGCCATCATCGGATTTGTCACCTCTGACCTCCGAATAGGACATAAGACCTATCATCGTGTAGATATTCAATCGATCTACACACCGTCGCCAGAAACATCCACATCTGACGATCCACGCGCCGCCACGCGCCGGTCAAAGTTTCTGCAAAGTTGATCCACGCGCCTCACGCGCCACCAGGGTATCTCCGATCTTGTTGCTGTCGACACCATAAGAATCGTCCTTCTCCGATCTACATCACCGGAGAAGAAACGGCATCAGCGGACAGGGCACGCGCTCTCACTCTGCCTCCTATATAAAGGCACTTATGTATATTCTATTACTTGAGAAATACAATACAATCATTCAGTATTTCTAACATGGTATCAGAGCTACTGCTCTAATTTTCTTGTGTTTTGCAGTCTTATTTTATCGGTATTTTCCGCTGCCTCATCTTCTGTGCTCAGTAAACCCTTTCAGTGCCATCTCCCAACTGCTTCGCCGCAGTTAGAGGTCCTCAGGGTTGAATCTCCACCGCCAGAAGCTCTTCCTCGCCGCCAAAACAACTGCCATCATCGGATTTGTCACCTCTGACCTCCGAATAGGACATAAGACCTATCATCGTGTAGATATTCAATCGATCTACACACCGTCGCTAGAAACATCCACATCTGACGATCCACGCGCCGCCACGCGCCGGTCAAAGTTTCTGCAAAGTTGATCCACGCGCCTCACGCGCCACTAGGGTATCTCCGATCTTGTTGCTACCGACACCATAAGAATCGTCCTTCTTCGATCTACATCACCGGAGAAGAAACGGCATCAGCGGACAGGGCACGTGCTCTCACGCGCCGACAGAATCTTCGGCGAAGCTGGTCCACGCGCCTCACGCGCTGCACGCGCCACTGGCTTATTTGCTGACGTCATCTCTGACGTCATCCCTGCTTACGTCAGCCCTAGCTGACGTCGCCCGCTTACGTCAGCCCTAGATGACGTCACCTGCTTGCGTCAGCGCTTCATCATCCCCTATCAGCCTGCTGACGTCATTATGTTGACTTTGACCAGGTTGACCGTTGACTTTTGACCAGAGTTGACTTTTTGCAGTCCAGGTGCTCCTTACCCAGTTTTTCGCGTAGATTTCATTTTTGCAGTCCATTTTTGCATATTTTGCTTCTAAATGAGAAATAAGGACAGGTCTTCTTCTTGTTGCAATAATCGTCGCCAACAATCCAGCAAACGTTTTTGCAGTTTTTGCAAACGTTTTAGCCACAATATTGAGACTTGCTATCATTGCAACAAATCAGCTGTATCAATTTCCGCTGCTACTGTTGCTAACACTGAGAGTGTCCAACCAATGGCTCCCGTCTCTGCACAGTCTAAGTCTTCAGGACGCACTTTCACCATGTCCACAGATGACCTTAAAAATATCATCGCCAATGTCATTTGTATGGTTGGTAATGCATATTATTCTTCTTCTCTCTCAGCTTTATCTGGTATGTCTCCTTCCTCTTGGCTTATGGATTCTGCTTGTTGCAATCACATGACTCCTCACTCGTCTTTGTTTTCTGAACTTAAACCTGCACCACACCCTCTTAATATTCACACAGCAAATGGTTCCACTATGTCTGGTCATAATATAGGTTCCGTTTCGACCTCCAGTCTCTCGGTTCCTGGTGTCTTTAATGTTCCTGACCTTTCTTACAATTTATTTTCTGTGGAAAAATTAGCTGAGTTAGGTTATCGCATTATCTTTGATTATTTTGGGTGTATTGTGCAGGATCCAAGGACGGGACAGGAGCTTGGGACCGGTCCCAGAGTTAGGCGTATGTTTCCCGTGGACAACCTTCGTCTTCCACTTGTTGCTCCTGTTTCTGTTGTTGTAGCTGCTGCAGTTTCTTCTACTCCTTCCCTTGCACTTTGGCATACTCGACTTGGTCACGCATCTTCCTCTCGTGTACAACAATTAGCTTCTAGAGGTTTGTTAGGTTCAGTGTCTACAGAAAATTTTGATTGTGTTTCATGTCAATTAGGAAAACAACCAGCTTTGCCTTTCAATACTAGTGAATCAATATCCACTGATATCTTTGACCTTATTCATTCTGATGTTTGGGGGCCTTCCTCTGTCTCTAGTATTGGTGGGTTTCGATATTTTGTTGTCTTTGTTGATGATTACTCTCGCTATAGTTGGATTTTTAATATGAAACATCGTTCTGAATTATTGCAAGTATATTCTAATTTTGCAAAAATGGTTGAAACTCAATTTTCCAAACGTATCAAAATTTTTCGATCTGATAATGCTCTTGAGTACACTCAATATGCTTTCCAAGCTGTTTTGCATTCCTATGGCACTGTTCATCAACTAACTTGTCCAGGTACCTCTCAGCAAAATGGTAGAGCCGAACGAAAACTTCGTCATATTCTTGACACTGTTCGTGTTCTTCTTCTCTCTGTCAAAGTTCCTGCTCCTTTTTGGGGTGAAGCTGCCCTTCATGCTGTTCATGCTATTAATCGCATTCCAAGTCCTGTTATTCAAAATCAAACTCCATATGAGCGCCTTTTTGGGTCACCTCCAAACTATCACCACCTTCGCTCCTTCGGTTCTGCTTGTTTCGTTCTTCTTCAGCCACATGAGCATAACAAACTTGAGCCTAGGTCAAGGCTTTGTTGTTTTCTTGGCTATGGCGAAACTCAAAAGGGGTATCGGTGTTATGATCCTGTCTCTCATCGTCTTCGTATCTCCCGCAATGTTGTCTTTTGAGAACATCACTCCTTTGTCGAGCTCTCTCACTTCTGTGCCTCCCTATCTTCCTCCTCTGTTTTAGATCTTTTTCCAGATGAGGCACATATTCCTTCTGTAGTTGCTCCTGATCCTCTTATAGACTTCTCTATCCAACCACCAGATACCTTTGATCCCTTTCCTAGTTCACCCTTTAATGAACAGGTGGAAAATGCACAGGTTGAAGACGAGCTACCCAACCCTGAGCTTGGGTCTCCTGCTCCTGCTCCGCCTGAAGATCTTGCACAAGACATTCCACCTCGTCACTCAACTCGGGTAAGATCCATTCCTACACATTTACTTGATTATCATTGTTACACTGCCCTTGCTACACTGCATGAGCCTTACACCTATCGTGAGGCTTCCACTGACCCTTTATGGCAGATTGCAATGAAAGAGGAACTTGATGCATTATCTAAAAACCATACTTGGGATTTGGTGACTCTCCCCCCTAGGAAATTTGTGGTTGGTTGTAAGTGGATCTACAAGATTAAGACTCGCTCTGATGGGTCCATTGAGCGCTACAAAGCTCGTCTTGTTGCAAAAGGTTTTACACAGGAGTATGGGATTGATTATGAAGAGACCTTTGCTCCGGTTGCTCGTATCTCATCTGTTCGAGCTCTCTTAGCTGTTGCTGCTGCCAGAAAATGGGACCTTTTTCAGATGGATGTCAAAAATGCATTCCTTAATGGGGATTTAAGTGAAGAAGTTTATATGCAACCTCCTCCTGGTCTCTCTGTTGAATCAAATAAGGTTTGTTACCTTCGGCGTGCTCTTTATGGCCTTAAACAAGCTCCACGAGCTTGGTTTGCCAAATTCAGCTCTACCATCTCTCGCTTAGGTTACATGGCCAGTCATTATGATTCTGCCTTATTTCTTCGTCGCATTGACAAAGGCACTATTTTACTTCTCCTGTATGTGGATGATATGATCATAACTGGTGATAACCTCAGTGGCATTCAAGAACTCAAGGATTTTCTCAGTCAGCAATTTGAGATGAAAGATCTTAGACATCTCAGCTACTTCTTGGGTCTTGAAATTACTCATTCTACAGATGGACTTTATATTACTCAAGCCAAGTATGCCTCTGAACTCTTATCTCGAGTTGGACTCACTGATAGCAAGACTGTTGACACTCCAGTTGAGCTTAATGCGCATCTGACTCCGTCAGGGGGGAAACCGTTGTCTAATCCCTCTCTTTACAGACGCTTAGTTGGCAGCCTAGTTTATCTCACTGTCACTCGTCCAGACATTTCCTATGTTGTTCACCAGGTGAGTCAGTATCTGTCTGCTCCACGATCGACTCACTATGCTGCTGTTCTGCGCATTCTTCGATACCTAAAGGGCACTCTCTTCCATGGTCTTTTCTACTCTGCTCAGTCTCCTCTTGTACTCCGTGCATTTTCTGATGCTGATTGGGCAGGAGATCCCACTGATCGCAGGTCCACCACTGGTTATTGCTTTCTTCTTAGTTCTTCTCTGATTTCTTGGCGAAGCAAGAAACAAACTCATGTGGCCCACTCCAGTACTGAAGCAGAATATCGTGCCCTTGCTGATACCACATCTGAGCTCCTTTGGCTACGGTGGCTTCTCAAAGACTTAGGTGTATCCACATCATCTGCTACTCCTCTTTATTGTGACAACCAGAGTGCCATTCATATTGCTCACAATGATGTCTTCCATGAACGGACTAAACACATCGAGATCGATTGTCATTTTATCCGTTATCATCTTGTCCATGGTGCTCTCAAGCTGATCTCAGTTTCTTCTAAAGATCAACTTGCAGATATCTTCACCAAGTCACATCCTAAGGGACGTCTTCGCACTTTGGTTGACAACCTCAAGTTGGTCTCACATCCACCTTGAGTTTGAGGGGGGTTGTTAGCGTGTATTAGGATATGTGGGCTTTAGGCCCACCTTGTTTACTTGTATAGCACACTTACTTGTACTACACACTCTGCCTCCTATATAAAGGCACTTATGTATATTCTATTACTTGAGAAATACAATACAATCATTCAGTATTTCTAACATGCGATAAATTGATGGGAAGAATAGGATTTTATTCACTTTAATTTCTTTACTATGAATGAATCTTTAAAGATGCAAATTCAGAAAATACAGGTGATCGATCTATCCCGAATAATTTGTTGAAAACTCGTAATTGAGCTCAAAATTTGTTGTTGGAAAGTGAACTATATGATTTACACAACATCATCTTTCAAATTTTTTTTTTCAATTAAGATATCAAAGATCAATCTTATTAGTCGAGGTCAGAGTTCATTATCCTAATCTAGGTTCATTATTCTAGGACCTAATTGTAGCAAAATTCATATTTATATATAGTAGCCTTACTTGTAATGCAAGTAAAGTAATGCTATGGTTAATGGTCTGAGGTTAACCTTAGGTTTGGTCTACTATATTTATCCTTTAATGTCATTAATCAATATAATAAACAAGTTTATTATAGTGAAGATGTATTTGTTAAGACCTTCTACGGTGAATTTAGGCCATCAAGTCGGGTCATGTTAATTACACTTCTCTTCTCTATTTCTCTCACTGACAACCCTAACAACATTACAAACATAGTATTGAAACTATGTTTCAACAATTTTGACACTGTATGAGTGTTCTTTGACCTCATTGTAATATAAAGCTTATTGATGTTCCTTGATTTTTCAACAATTTTCTTTTCCAGTGTAGATGTACGACTTCCAAATGTTGATTTCCATTACCAACCACCAAATTCACTCACTTAGAAGCAAATCTACAATATATCATAAGAACAGTCAAAAAATTACCCTTCATTTGGCACTGCTGGTCCTATCATGGAGCCTGAACAAGCCTCCACACAATCATTCATTCATTTACCTTGTCCATATCGGATGTCATCATCTTGGCCATTATCTAGCCATCCACAACACTTTCATTTACCGATGTTATCGTTCAAACCACTGGTGTAGCCATCCTTTAGCTATTGTCTATTGTCAGGCCAGAGGGATTTGAACTAAGAACATCTTTATTGGAAATACTATGAGATACCAATTAAGCTATAAAGCTCTTGATTAAGTCGGACCATATTAATTATACTTCCATTTTCAATTTCCTCTTTCACATTTCTCAACAATTTTTTTTTTCTCTCTTTCACATACAATACCAACAAACCTTTAGATTCTCTTAAGAAACTACATGCATGGAGACTTGGAATCTACTGATACATATATGTGAAGGTATTTGGTATCAAATGATACCATATCAGCGGTATCAAAATCTAATAAGTGTGAGACACGTCAACAAAAAATAATTAACTCACTGACAATTGAAAGACATGTGTTAGTGAGTAGTTATTTTTTTGCACACATGTCTCTCGTTTATTGAAATTTGATATGGATGACGTGGTTGATACGCCTACAATGGACACACATTCAAAGGCCGAAAAAGATTATAAGTCCGCTCACATTTATTTAGTTTATTCCTTATTTCTTCTTGATAAGAAAATTTTCAACTAAAAAGGGTTTGTCAATGGATTAAAATCAAAGCAGACTTTTTATTCAATTGGATGGTTCCCGCTAATCTCACACAATTGTATGGTCATAATCTTTGAGAACATAGCACAAATGTGGCTAACATAGATTTCTTAACGAAAGAAGCAAAAGATATTCCTATTTCCAATCGGCATATTCTCTTCTACAATATGCTTAATTATATTTTCAAAAAAAAATATGCTTAATTATCTCGTCTAATATTTATTTCCAAGTTGGTATGACTAACTTTAATCATTGATACCCAGAAGATAGAGATATAGAATATGGTGGGCCGTGTGGCATCTTTCAAAGTAAACATTATGATATTAATTCTATGAAATTTCAGGAGATCTGTTTTCTAAACTAAGTGGAACATTTGTTAGAATTTGTGATGTCCCGTATTGATTGGATATTAGTTGAATTTATGTTATGCGAGTTTGTTCTCAATTTCACATCCGGCATATATAGCATTTTATAAACAACTACTAGTAATAGTCTCAATTGTGCTTAGATTAGTCATTTTGGGATATAAAGCAAATATGATTAAAACTTTTTCTTAGGTCATATTCATTATGTGGGTTCATAGATTTAAGTTTTTGTCTTTTTCATGACTTTTGAGGTTTGCCTCTCACTTTCAAAACACTCTTGGTAAATTGAAACTTCTCTCTCAAATTTTCGAAATTCAAGTTTTTCAAGTGTGTATGAGGTAATTTTCTTCAATCCCATTTAATCTTCTCCAACATATATGTAGTTTCATATTAAGGTATGCAACATTGGGGTTTTCGACATATGGCGGGATTTTTGCTTAAATTTCGAAATTTATTGTGCCCAATGAATTAAATCATGGGCTTTGTTCCCCTTTGTTGCCATGAAGGCATTTGTATGTGAATTTTTTGGCCATTTTCATGGTTAACCTATTGCTTAGTCCTTGGTTGTGTTGACTATGCACATCAAGTGTTACACAAAATCAAAATGTCCAAGTGACAATTTTGTCATGTAATCACCGCCAGCGTGGCATGATTTCGTTGTGGACTATGTCAAGTTTTTTTTTTTTTTTTTTTGCTAAATAGCAATATTATTCAACTAGCCAAAGAGCTAGCAATCAGCCATACAAGCATCAGCAATTTCTACAGGGAGACTACACTTATTGAGACAGAAAGACCTAAGCTTGACTGCATACTTTGCAGCCTCATGTGTAGCAGTATTGAAACATCTTCTAACCCAATAAAAATTACAATTCAAAAAGAAGTTACGAAGTTCAAGTATATTATTACCAGTAGTAGCAATGGACCAGTCAGATTGAATTTCAGCTATGGTTAGGGGGTCAAAACAGGACTTTGCATCTCCCTCAATGATGTTTGCTCCCAATTTTCAGTCAGAGCTAGCTGGATTGCGCAGAGCACAGCTGCAGCTTCAGCTCGCGGTGGTGAACACAATTTGTGCATGTTAGCCGAAAGTGTGTCTCCCTCAATTGCATTGCATAATTTGTGCTTGGCTTAGGCCATCTCACACACTTGCATTTGCCTAGACATTCCTACCCTTGCATTGCATAGTGTTTTGATGTTCATTGCATGTCTTGCATTTTTGTCACAGAGAGTAATTATCAATGAAGTCGCTCCGTACGTGTTCTTGGCTGAAATGAGCTTATTAAGAAATTCAATTTGGACAAGGCCATTGTGTTTATTTTCAATGGGGCAGGGGACTTGATTGTATGACTTCATATTTGCTGAAATTAAAAAATTTTACACGTCGAGATGATGCAATTTGTGAGTGAATTACTCGCTATATGCACAAAATTTACTGACATGTTCTAAAAACTCATGTGGGTGCTGATGCTATTATCTCATGTACTTATCAATTAGATTGGTGATATAAACCGGTTGTATAAATGGTTTGACGAGACTAGCCTCAAAGAATACGAGAAAGAGAGGAACTTTGGATTGTAATTCTAGTTGATTTCTTATTCATTCTTTACTAATTTAATACAGTGCTTCTCAACTCAGCTAAAAATAAACTGAGCACTAGCATCAGCTCTTTTAAAAAATTTAGCATTTGACGTATTAAAAAATTATTTTATCTATTTTAACACATCATTTTATAATTTATTCTATATCACATCTTCTATTTTAAGATTACAACAAATTAAAATAATTTAAAATAAACCTCATCTAAATTAAAAAATTAACAAAACAAATATATTTTGTCATGTGGCCCCATCTGACAAAGAGAGAGGCGGAGAGAGAAAAAGATAGAGAGGACCTAGGAATGTATCGTGGGAAAGAGAAAATGAAATAAAAAACACCAAAATATGTTTAGCACATATAACATTTTCTGCTAGTATAGTTCCAAACATGGCATTACACTATTTATCAATGTCAAATTTTTTAGTATTTAGAACATTTGAAATGTGAGGTTTTTTGGTCTTTGGTATGCTAAATTCCAAATGCCAAATTTTTGACATTTCACACACTTGATGCTAGTGCTATGCTCAATTATAAGATTATTTATGATATAAAGCTTTTTATTTTATTTTTGAAGCTTTTTATTTGATAAGCCTATCAATAAACTTTAGATTATTTATTTTATCAATAAACTTTATACTTAATCTAAATCTCTATCATTTATCCAAGGCGATAGCAGATTGGACACCTTCAGCTGTTCTGCACTCAAAGACTCTTCAAGCCTTATACCTACATCTCGTTACATCAATTTTCCGCCAATACAAAAATTAAAGAATTCAAAGTGCGAAAATTAATATCTTGAAAATGTGTCAAAAACTCAAGTTAAATTTTAAACAACATAAGAAAATTTAACCCCAGTTGAGTTTACTATTTATTAGTCTTTCACGTACCAAAATAGTTTCTGCCTAACTTGTGTGTATAATTTTGAACCCGTATATATATTTGCAACAGCAATACCAAAGCTTCATTTAGTCATGATATTCTAAGAAAATCTCCTAATGGTACTTCTTTCCAATTTATAGGTGAATATTTTCAATAAAATTTACTAAAGTTGTTTATTGATTGATACAATTATTGATTATTACTGGCTCTCCTTTTTTTCCTCTCTAATTTTGGAAGGTACCTTTTGCAGATTCGAGCATTTTAGAAGTGTTGACAAAATATTTTTTCATATGAAAGTTGTGAAATAATGTTGATAAAAAAAAAATTCCAAAAAATTTATTATAGAGCTAAAATTTAATACAGAAGACTATTGACAAAGTTGTGAGTGGTTCTTTTTCAACCCATTTGGTTTTAAAATATTGAAGACTATAGATTAACTTTTTATAGTTTATTATATGATATAATTTACTTATTAATAAAAATCTAGCATATTGCACTAGTGTCATGCACATGACATATTAGTAATGAAAAAAAAAGCAGCAATAAAATCCAAACCCTTCGATAATACTTTTTATATTTCTTAGGAAATACATATAAACAAATACTTTAGGTGTCTAAAGACTAATACTTATAACTTTTTTTTAAAAAAAATTATACAAGGCACAGGGCAATAACTACTATATCTAGAAGTTTAAGTGTAACATTTATTGTTGCTAAGCCTCTATCGAGCCACATCAGCCTTGCATTTTGCCCAATTCGATTCACTTCGGTCTTATTTGATCCACCTTGGTCCATTTGGGTCACTTTAGTCCTATCGGTCTTTTCCGTCCACTTTGGTCATTTTAGTTCCACTTCGGTTCTATTCGGTCATATTCGGTTCTATTTGCTCCACATTGGTTCAATTTGGTCTAATTTGGTCATAATCGGTCCACTTTGGTCCTATTCAGTCCATTCGGTCTTATTCGGTTTACCTTGGTCCATTTGTCTCACTTTAGTCCTATCGGTCTTCTTCTGTCCACTTTGGTTATATTCAGTCCACTCGGTCCTATTTGTTCCACTTTGGTTCTATTCGGTCATATTCGATTCATTCCATCCACTTCAGTCCTATTTGGGCGTACTTGGTCCAGTTTGGTCTTATTTGGTCCACTTTGGTTACATTCGGTCCATCTCACTGTGGTCTTATTCGATCCTATTCAATCTACTTCAATTTACTTTGGTCCTATTCAGTTCACTTCGGTTCATTTTGGTCCTATTCAGTTCCCTTTGACCTTATTCAGTTACTTTTGGTCCATATCGGTCCATTCAGTGTGCACTTACATAATGGGAAAAGACAAGTTTGAATTAAGAGTACCTCTTGTTTCTGTGTATATATATAATTAGTGCAAGCATGTCATTGCATCGGCCACTAGATGATATCAACGGCTGAGATTAAAAAGATTTCTCAATCCTTTCCCAACCACTTTGGCGGAGCTTGCAACCTGCCATTTGGCCCATTTCCCTCGTTTTTATCGTACACTCACCTTCAAAAACCTCCTCAACTCTCACACTTCTTTCTCCAACTCTCTCTCTCTCTCTCTCTCCAGCTCACATTCTCTCCGAAATCTCCCTTGATTTTGGATCAGAACACGTCCATTGTTGTTCCCATTCCAGAGGTAATTTTCACACTTAACGCTTGAATAAAATTGATGCTAAAATTGATGTTAATTTTGTGTTTATTTCAAAATGGGCTTGTTTTGTTTTAGGCATTTTCTCCTTTTGCTCTGGAAACAATGGATGCCACACTGCCTTTTTGCAAATCTGTCACCTCAACTCCTGTAAGACTCTCTATAATACATTTTATATTCGAAAGCAGTTTTTTGTTCCAAGTGTTGGGTTCTGATCAAATTAGTGAATCTTTAAATGGGTCGCAATTGGATCTTCAATTGGTATAACTCATTTTGTTTGAATGATATTCCTGGTTCTACGTGTTGGGTTTTGCTTAAATAAGTGAATCTTGAATTGGGTCACAAATGGATCTTTAATTGTTATTATCGTTGTGATTATTATATTCAATTTTCTTTTGGGTTTTGTGAATGCAATGGAAGGGTTTATTTGTGGGGACGAGTAGAGGAATCAGAGCTGCTTCCCAATGTAGCTTTATGGTGGGAAATAGTAGAGTGAACTTTCCAAGGCAAAGAGCTGAGGGTGCACAAGTTGGAAGTTACAAAGCTAAGAAGCGTGGAGGAGCTCTCCATGCTACATGTCGTGCTGAGAAAATTCTCATTGCGAATAGAGGAGAGATTGCCGTTCGGGTCATTAGAACTGCTCATGAGATGGGGATACCTTGTGTGGCTGTTTACTCAACCATTGACAAGGATGCACTCCATGTGAAATTGGCTGATGAATCGGTTTGCATTGGTGAAGCACCAAGCAATCAGTCGTAAGTGCTCTATGACATGATTGCTTTTCTTGTTCTTCTTTCTTAATCATTTGCTGCCATTATAGATATTTATCATTCAATTTAGGGGTGTGCATGGGTCGGGTTGGAGGGTTTTTTCAACCCGACCCAACCCACATGGTTGGGTTGGGTTAGGTTGGTGGGTTGTACATATTTTATGCCTTGTGAAAAATTGGAATTTCATCAATTATTTAAACATTTTTTTTCAATAAGACTACAATTCATATAATATGTTTAAGTTATATTCCAAATTTATCAAACTAATTCAGGTTGGTGGGTTTGATGCACACCCCTATTTATCATTATGCATGTCATCAACTCCTTGTAACTTTTTTATTTCATTTGTTAAGGGAATGGGAAATCTTATTGGGAGAAATGATGAAGCTTAGTGAAAAAGTGATAAGAATAAAAAAAGTTTTCTTTTGAAAAAAAAGTTTTAGATTTCAAGCTGGTATGGAGTGTTGGATTTAAAGGATAAAACATAAAGTTTGTTATTTAATTATTTATTTTTAATAAGTAAATTTGGCCCTAATGGGGAAGAGGAGATTTGAACTAGTGGCCTCTATTTCATGGGGCGTAGTCTGCAAGACTGCAACTGATTGTGCTACCATAGATTATGATGGAAAATAATGACATTGAATGAAAATTGAGATGTTTCTTTTTTTTAGGAATCTCTCTCTCTCTCTCTCTCTACTTACACACACATATATATTTCATTTATTTTTTTATGAGCATACACACACACACACACACACACACACACATCATCATCATCAATATTAGCTGACACCAAAAATTTGGGGCTAAGGCTTGGTTTTTGTTGTATATTTCATCAATATCTGTCCAAATTTTTGTTTGTTTTTTTCTCCTCTTTAGTTCTTGGTATGGTTGATAGTGGTGTAACATGCATGCTGATTGGCCTTTTTACAGGTATTTATTAATTCAAAATGTTCTATCCGCTGCTATCAGCCGTAAGTGTACAATGCTGCATCCTGGATATGGCTTCCTTGCTGAGAATGCAGTATTTGTTGAAATGTGCAGAGAACATCGAATCAACTTTATCGGGCCTAATGTAAGTAGTGCAAATGTTTCCTCATAGAAAGGATATGAAGTTCATCCACTAAATCCCAATAACCTATCTTTTAATGGGTCAGAATATTTTAATTAATTTGGCATTTCTTGTCAAAATTTCACATAAACTGAACAGGAGACTTAAGGCACCTGTCTTTCTAAGAACAAAACCAGACAGGGACATATCCATAGCTGGGGCGCATAAGAGGGTTTGTGGGGTTTATGTAATAAATCCAAAGTGTGTCTTTCCATGGATCCATGGCATTTCAATAATACATTTAATTGACAATAAATTTGAACTTCCAACAGAATTTAATATTTTACTGTAAAACCACACTGGTTCAGTACGTATGCAGATTGATACAAGGTGATGCAGATTGCAATCAGCTTATAGGAACAACTTTAAATCAGAATTTTTTTAGTGTATATTAATATTGAGCTCAGGGAAAAGGATACCATGTGCCCTGTTAAACCTGTGCACCTAAAGTTGATTGATATTCTGTTTGAGTGGTCTTCATCAAACCCCATTAGGAAACATGAATTGCTTTTGGCTTATTGATCTAGAAATTGAGGCTTTGTCCCTGATGTTCTACACCGATGCTTCTATCTAGATTTTTAAGCAAAATTCTTCCTGTATGTAATGTACGACAAAAACAAAACAGATTTGGCAACAAAATTGTAGAACAAAACATTAAAAAAAAAAGACATAAATCTAGGAGCCAGCCCCTAGGCTTGCTTGGAGTTAGCACCAAGCAAGAGAGAATAAACCTAGGCATCAGAGTCTAGGTGCATCTAGGGTTGGCTGGAGTGAACACTAGACCATTTGAAAAATTCCAACAGAAATTTCATTAATCAATCAAATTGTAAGCTGTCTTCATAGTAAAACAATATTCTGTATATAGACTACCATGACTTAACCATAATTCTAATTATAATCGACTTGGAAAATCCCATTGATTGAATTACAAAAAGACCTTTTACTCTAGGAAATTAAATAAGATAATAATTAACCTAATTAACTAATAAGTCCTAAAATATAATCCAAGTGACCGATAAAAATACAATTGACTTCCGAAATTAGAAAAAAAATTTCTTCCTACTTATGATGTTAGGGCTTAGAAAGATGGAGTAGAAGGTTTAGGGTATGTGATAATAATATATATTTTTTTTGTAAGTAATAATAGTCAATTAAAAGTGCGAAAATGGGTGCAACCCTAGTACATGGGGAGAATACATAGGGTATGTAATAATTAGGGTGCGGAAGGATAGGATTGAAAGGAAAATAGAGGATGAAGTTGATAAAATATGGCTGGATTTTCTGTACACAGCAGATAAGTGGTTCTTTTAGAGGCTGATTTGATGGGATAATGGATGCTAAATCTTCAAAGATAACTTGGGGGTTTTAGGGATTAAAAAAGGCAAGGCATAGGGGTATGGTTTGGGATTGTTTGGATGGGAAGAAAGGGTATGTTCAAGGTGCTGTTCTCCACTTGTGATCATTGCCTGTGAACATTAAGTCGGTAAGTCTGCAAAGAGAGGGAGAGAGAGCACTGGGCAGCCTTACATCAATACTCAAATACGCACCAACTTTAGAGATTGGTGTATCTGTTTTTCTTCCCCAGTTATAACTTATAAGGGTTTTCTCTTATAAAAGACCCAAAATTTAATTTGTTTTATGTATGATTTTTACTGTTGAAACAGATGGATAAAGTTCTGGTTTATACGTAGATATTATAGGGGGAGTCCATGGTTGAAGCCATTTCTTGAATTCCAAAAGTTTGGGCAAGAAATTTAAATTCTTGGTTACATTTTGCAGCCTGACAGTATCCGTGTTATGGGTGACAAGTCAACTGCTAGAGAAACAATGAAGAAAGCAGGTGTTCCAACTGTACCAGGAAGTGATGGATTGTTGCAGGTATCATGTGTGACTCATGGTGCTATACTATTTTACATCTTGGGAAAAAGTTGTGATATCAGTTTTTATATCTTTTGGCCAATTTTTTTTTTTTTTAAATTAATTGTTATCACAGAGTACGGAAGAAGCAATCAAGCTTGCCAATGAGATTGGATATCCTGTTATGATCAAGGTAAATAATCTTTCTTAGTATTTTTTTTATAGTAGTTATAAAACACTGCCTAGTAGTTATAACACTCTGCCTTATGTGGCTGCTGGAATTGCAATGCACACCTATTTCTACCTTTTACTGATTAACTTAAGAGTATTAGAAATTTTGACCTGGTCCTGACTAGAAAACATCTGCTCTAATTTTCTGTGGCTTGATGAGTAACCAAAATGAGAATTACATGTTATTTTTTGCCATTTATTTCTATACTAATTTGGTTATAAATAATGATATTACATGACCAAATACATGTAAAGCTACTCATGAGATAGAAATTTTAAGTTGTTTTTCTTATCAAGAGAATAATAATGTCACAAAACACTTCAATGTGTGATCACCTCCTTGGAAAATATTGAAGTTTACTGTGGAAGGATGATTGTGGAAGACCTTACTCCTATGAGTTAGAGGCTTCAGAGACTAAAGTTTGATAGTGTGTTTCAGTGCTTTCATAGTGTTAACTGTTAAGTTTCTTTTTCTTCGCATTTAAAACTATTATTTTAGATTGAAGGTTACAAGCTCATAGTCAGTTCATTCTTTCTGGGTATCTTACTAAAATCTTATCTTTATTTCTTATTGAATTTTCTGTGAACTGATAAACATTTATACTTTCAAGGCAACAGCTGGTGGTGGTGGCCGTGGCATGCGTCTAGCTAAAGAACCTGAGGAATTTGTGAAGTTGCTACAGGTATTGCCCCAAATGCACGTATTTCCTGTAATGTTAAAAGGGGGATGACTGCTATGTTAAAAAGTGTTTGATGTTTGAACTTCTGTAAAATTTTAGTCACGTCTTCCTGATCTATCTCTTGCAAATAATACTAATAATGTTATGTTAGCACCTCCTCCCTACATAAGAATGGTGTGGAGGGTGAAAGCATGGGCTCTGAATCCTCTTGGTGCTTGTATGATTTTAAAAATTAGAAAAAAAAAAAAAAAATTGTAGTAGATTATGAAATTATATTTTTGTATTGGCGTAATAGATTCCTATAGCTCTTCCTCTTTTGACTGATGGAATATAAAATAAACAATTTTTTCTGACATCTCTGGTATTTGCTAGTTACTACTATTTTGTTTGGTACTTTTACTTATCAAATTTGTTTTTTTTTTTTTTTTTTTTTTTTTTTTTTTTTTTTTTTTTTGGGTACTTATAATAAAAAGATACTTGTCCACAATGCAACATGTTTGAAAAGCTTAACCTAAATTGGAAAAGAAACACAATAGGTAACAGTTCAATTTTATAAAAGCTTATAGACAGTAGTAACAAGGAGAATACAATGTAAATAAATAAAAAAGAAAAAAAGAGAGACACGTAGCACTAGCTTGATGCAAAGTTTAAAGCTGAGATCTCAATTGTATTATTACTTAGACTTGACATTCATGACAAATAAATCTCAAATTACTGACATTAAATCTGATTAACAAATTGGAACCATCAATAGAAATTAGAACGACAGTAAAAAGAATACAGTGTCTGTTTTGCT
This sequence comes from Quercus robur, assembly GCF_932294415.1. NCBI lineage: Eukaryota > Viridiplantae > Streptophyta > Magnoliopsida > Fagales > Fagaceae > Quercus > Quercus robur. The sequence continues at coordinate 13,320,886 of NC_065535.1, read as the reverse complement.
AACTTGTGATAATACAGTGAACATAAGCTATTATGTTAACCTGGAGTGTGTACTACCTAAAGACCCAAACGTTACCATGGACATATTTAAAGAATCAAGAAGGATATTAACTGGCTTGACACCCACAGACTATATTTGAGTGTGAGACTAGTCCATATATATGGGTTAGGTTTAAGTTCCACCTTGCATAACTTTTGTTAATGTTCCACTGCTCAATACTTCACATATATAAATTTAAATTCCTAAATTGCATTTTAGCATCTTGTACATTCAGAAGTACCGTAAATCTTTGGTTAATGTCTTGATTCTGTCTCTCCATAACTATCCTGTTGCCGCTGCCGCTGCTGAGGCTGTTGCATCACTTGAAATTGGTCATATTTCTGTATAATGAATATGCCATTCTTCTTCTAACATTTTCACTTACATGCGTTAGTTAATGACATTTTCTTTTGATTAAATTTAATCAATCTATTTCATGAGTTATGATTTACACATTTTCCATGATGATTGTCTGCTTTCTCTTAGATGCTTGATTTTTATATCATATTTGGTTTGAATTGTGTACTGAAAACTAAATAGCACAATTTAATCTTAACAAATATTAACAAATATTTGCTACAAAGAATTTTATAGTTCCTTTGAAATTTGTATTAAATGGGGTCTGATTTGATTTGCAGCAAGCCAAGAGTGAGGCAGCAGCTGCATTTGGAAATGATGGAGTTTATTTGGAGAAGTACATTCAAAATCCAAGGCACATTGAGTTCCAGGTAACTGCTGGGTGCTGGGTGTTTTGATGTCTTTTCAAATCTATGATCTCCTGAAGTTCTCAAGGAATTTCATTTAACTATGTCATAGCAAGTAACTCAAGAAAGGCCATCCTGAGGAAAATAAGTTTATACTTAATGGAAGACCCAATTAGTGGAGTGTTCTTTTATTGAAAAAATTATACTTGGCATTTCTGTTCTTTAAGCTCAGTTGGAGAAAACTAATTGATTCATGGACCAGTAGGAGCATTCTGAGTGCTCTAGATATGCCCACTAGGCTCTATGTGAACTTTAGTCTGTGCTACTTTAGAGTCAGTTATAATCATAAATTCAAATAGTAAAATGTTCCAAATTCCTAACATTTTATTGCAGATGATTCACATTTGTGTAAGCAGTACATAACAGTTATCCATTCAATAAAGATAGATGCACATATAAATAGTTTCAAGGACTAGGAGTCACAGTGAGAAATTTCATTTTATATTTAAATGAGTATAAAGATAAGTCTGATTAGCCCTTTTCATGCCAGTCTTATGTGTACAACTATGAGAGTTCAAATAAATTCTGGGTTGTTGATTCAGGACCAATTTTTCAATACCATAAAGGTGTTTGAAATCTGAGTCAACATGGATAGGTTATTCTGGGTCTGAGAAATTTTTTTTGGGTGAAGTGCAGAAATCATGTACCTAACTCTCACTACTATTGCTGCCACTTCCCCACTCCCCAAAAAAAATAAGAAAAAGAAAACTCTCACTACTATTGATGCATATATTGAGTTGTTTGCTAAACATCATTACATATTGTCTTGTTGACATATGGTTTAGTAAAATAATATTGGCCTACCTACTATATGCAACTTTTGCTTCATCCCTGGCATGCTATATGGTTCTACAGGTTCTTGCAGATAAATTTGGTAATGTCGTCCACTTTGGAGAGCGTGATTGCAGCATCCAGGTACCAGAAGCCCCCTCATTTCTTTTATTTTTAGGACAGTTTGTCAAAATGGTTTTGGAGTGTTCTCTGAATTCAGCTATGAAAATGGATTTTGTTTCATAATTAAAAATGAAGAACCAAGTAAAAGATCTATAGGCAAATGGAAATTTTAGATAGAGGACTTATGTCCAACTCTTATCCACATATTGGCTTTTGTTTTCTTATGGTTGTACAACAAATTTCTTAGGCTGTTTTGAAAGGATTTTTGTTAATAAAGTCTCTTTCAACCACTTTTGAAATGCAAGTAAAACAAAGTAATAAGCTCTCTTGACTGTGGCTTTTGTACAGAGACGGAATCAAAAGCTGCTGGAAGAAGCACCCTCTCCTGCATTGACCCCAGAGTTGCGGAAAGCCATGGGTGATGCAGCGGTTGCAGCAGCAGCATCTATAGGATACATTGGTGTTGGAACGGTTGAGTTCCTTTTGGATGAAAGAGGTTCCTTCTACTTTATGGAAATGAACACTCGTATCCAGGTAGAAATATTTCTCGAAAATGTGGATTTACATAAGTGTCTAAAAGCTTACCTGTTTTAGGTTGCACTAATTGCAAGTTATGCTGTATAATTTTTTCCCCTTTTTTGGATTTTTTTTTTGGTGGTGGGATTCAGGTTGAGCATCCTGTGACAGAAATGATCTCCTCTGTGGACTTGATTGAGGAACAAATTCGTGTAGCTATGGGAGAAAAACTCCGGTACAAACAGGTAATGAAAAAGGGGTACCTTAATTATAGGTCTCTTTATTTTTATTTTTTCTAAGTGATACCTTAGCCTTAAACATAAAATACTTAAACACCCCTGCTTCCCCCCCCCCCCCCCCCCCCAAAAAAAAAGGTTCTAATCATAAAATACTGTGTATTTAATTTATGACTTGGATTTCTTCTACAGGAAGATATTGTGCTCAGAGGACACTCAATTGAATGCCGTATCAATGCAGAAGATGCCTTTAAAGGATTCCGACCTGGACCAGGTATGTTCAGATAATGTGCCTGTGAACTATTTCTTGCATGCATGTGAAAATTAGATGATGCACCAAACCATTCTGATACTGTCTTCTCAAGTTTGTTAGATTACCTAACTAGCCTCATTTGCATACAGCTGGACCTTTCAGTTACTGCACTAAATTTTCCTTTATTTTTCTGTATTATAACATAGTTAACCCCTTATCAGTAGGAGGTTTATAGTTCAGCGCATACTGAGTCAGAATATTAAATGAAGACAGTTAGCATCATGGTTTTCAATCACCTTTTTGGATAAGTTATTTATATAATACACACACACACACACATACACAAGGTTGGGCCTTGGTGTGATGGCAAGTGCCTTCCACCAAAACCGATAGGTTGCAGGTTTGAGTCCAGGAATATGCCCCTCCAAAAAACATTGGGGGTAAGAATGCCTACCAATCACTTCTCCTAGAAAGTAGGAGCTTTGTGCACTGGGTATGACCTCTTAATTAATTAAAAAATATATGCAGAAAAGGGACACAAATCTCATACATGGAAGTATACAAGGGAAACCCTCAAAAGGAACAACTAACATATAAAATTTTAAAAAATCAATAACCTCTTACAATTTAGACAAACAACTTGTAGCTTCCATCCAATCATTTGGAGCAAGAGGATGGGTAAATTCACACCCTTCAAAATTCTGCACTTTCCTTTCTCCAAGTACACCACACAATAGATGACTACCCTCCGGATTTCAATATCTTCTAATATATAATTGTTATCAATCTTTTCTAAGTGCTCCCAATCTTTGTTTGGGCAACAGGGAGAATAACAGCATATTTGCCATCTGGGGGTCCATTTGTTAGAATGGATAGCCATGTTTATCCTGACTATGTGGTTCCTCCGAGCTATGATTCCCTTCTTGGAAAGGTATGCCACACTTCTCCTTTTGTTAGAATATGTTTGTCCTATGAAATGTGTTGTAAATATGAACAGTTGATGCCACCAAGCATTAACATGCATGTGGCTGATTTGTAGGGATGTATGAGATGCTGTTGTGTCTGTGTATTCTATGTCTGAAAATTATTTGTGTATCGGTATTCAATATGGCTCAAATCATGCAGAAGTTAATAAAACAGTTGCAAATGAGGGCCTTCTTCTCCCTGGCTAACCCTCAAATTTCTATAGAGTTTTAGTTCATTGATGGTGGGGTACCCAGGCTTATGGAGTGTGGATACTTGGTGAAGTTTACAAAACTTGTTTGGCAAATCCTTTCTTCTCTAGGCCGGGAACTGGCTTGTGAACAGAGAAGTTTCCTAAATTATGCAAGTAACATTTTAATTATTAATTTAAACTTCTTAATAAGTTTCATTTGGACTTGCTAATGAATAATGGAACTACATAAGTAATAAGAAAAAAGATTGTTGAATAAAGGAATAAAAAGCACACATTATGGCTTCAGGTCTGAGAGTTTCAGTCTTTATCATGTATATAGTTCAAAATAAAGAATGTTAGTATTCATTAATATTTTCCTGTCACCTGAGCATTGGTGTAGGTGATGGACAGCTTATGCTTATGTTGAACATGATATTATAAGCATTCAATATTCTTGGGGCTGCTCATCTAAATTGGAAGTTTTTGCTACAAATTGTTGTTCTAATTAGTTTGGCAACTTTGGCACTATATTGCAGCTTATTGTATGGGCTCCAACTAGAGAAAAGGCAATTGAGCGCATGAAAAGAGCTCTTGATGACACTATTATTACAGGTAATTGTACTAGTTCTGGATTAAGATTCTCTCTCTCTCTCCTACCCTTTTTTTTTTCACTTTACACTGCAATTTCTGAGTGTAGTGCATGCTAAGTATTCAGTTTATTGAGTGTGGGAGGGTGGTACGGACCCAGAATATTATCCTTTAACAGTTTGTGTTGCCAATTTTGAGCTTTTATAAGGACTAAGTCTTCAAATTTTCTTTTACTAGTTAATGGGTTAGGTACTTTTTGTAGAGGGTTTTCCCCTGGCTTTTGCCTTTATTTGGTATGATCTAATTTGATCGCACTTTAGTTGAGATCTTGTAGTTGAGAGGTGTCCATACTCTCTATTGCATTTTCATTCATAGACCCTTTGATTGTAATTGTTCTGTGCTTGAAATCTATAGGATTTCTTGATTAATCCTCTCTTGGGATTCTTAATTAATTTAATTATTTTAATTCTGAACGCTGTTCCACAGGGGTTCCAACGACCATTGAATACCATAAACTTATACTTGAAGTGGAGGTAGGCAACCCGAATATGGATCTTTTCTTTTAACATCTTTATTTAAGTTGTCTTTGTTTGTTTCTCTGTATGTTTATGTTACTATTCTCTCTCAGTGATATGAACTCGAAGAAATTCAATTTTTTTTTTAAATCTAATTTGCAAGTTTTTCTGGTTTATCATAGGATTTCAAAAATGGCAAAGTTGATACTGCTTTTATCCCGAAGCACGAGCAGGAATTAGCAGCGGTAAGAAGCTGATTGACCCTGAATATACATGTATACATATAGATGTACATATACATATACATCTACTTTCCATCCATATATATATATATATATATATATTCACTCATGCATACACACTATCACTTTTATCTGGACCGTTTGGTATGTTATACATGTAGTGCAGTAAACAATAACATTCTCCCCTCCCCCCCTCCCCCTCCCATCCTTCTTCCCCCTTATCTCTCCTAGACTTAATGGCTTGCATTTGGCTCAGGCCACATTTACTACTTTAGGTTTAAAAAAATCTCATTAAATCAACTCCTGTTTGATTCTTTGCTTTCAAATGTTTCACAACAAGTGTATGCTGTTAAAACGAATTCCTAGGCTGCCCTTGATTTATGTACTTTGTTCAAATTCAAACTCCAAATTATTACAAATAAAATTTCATAAGAAAAATGTGAGAAAATGCATTTTGCCATGAATTTCAGTTTTTAATTGATTTCATGCACCAATGCATGTGTCTCGTGTGTGCTTAATTTTTTTAAAATATATATATATATATATATATATATTTATAATTCCATTATGTAATACTCTCTGTTCAAAATAAGTAATTGTCTGGATGTGAAAGAGTTGTGAAAGTTTCGTTTGTTATAACTATGGAGAAAATATGGGGTATGAAGTTAAATATATTTTTTCAATTTGACTGTTTTACGCCTTATCGTTTTATTTTATTCCAATTTGTTCTTTAACCATTTGTTAAAATACTTTTTTGTCCTTAATTTATGTTTTTGGGAAGATCAATTTCAACAAAATAAGGGTAGTTTTGGAAACAGTGAAAAGCGAACACCAAAGAGTCATATTCCAATTAGATATACAGATATCAGAATATTGACCATCCCTCCAATAAACTGATGCCACCAGAAGAAATTAGCCATGATTTAGATGAAGACACAAATACAATTACTGTTGGATTACTGAATTAGTAAGCACACATGCTGTTATAAATATATAACTAAAACCTACTAGGGACAAGCTGGAGATATTACGCAGCCCAAGTGGTTCTCAAGGTCTCATAAGATCCATGGGTCCTGGATTAAAAACTCCTAGCCAACATCTTGAGGCTGCCCCCAGGGAATCCTCCCTATAATTTACCTAATACGTGGGACAGGGGTACACAACTGGCTATTAGTCAAGTGCTCAAAGAAGGCTGGACACCCGCATTAGAGGAAAAGAGAGAGAGAGATTAAGCAGCCCCTAAAACTTTGTGAGGGATAAGAAATCAACACTGCATATAGATGGGTCATTTCCGTGTTGCTACATTTGATAGATATTCTCCTTCAGCTAGGTTGTGTGTGTGTTTGTGTGTTGGGTTAGTTTTTTGTGAAATAATTTATATACTTGGACATTGGTTTGTGTGCCTGCAGCCCCAGAACCTGGTGCCAACAACTTCAGGCAAAGAACTAGCTGGCACAGCTGCTTAGATGGATTGTTTGCTCTGGTATTTCAGTCTTTTCTCAGTTCCAGTTCTAACAAATCAAAATGGTTGCTTGCTATTGGTATTGGTGGAAGGAGGAAATACCGAGTGTTGTCATGATGATGCAAAAGCCTAATGCTAGATGTTGAATTTTTTCCATTGAGCATCCTGAGTGCAAAGGTCCTTGTTTTTTGGGATCTAATGCACCTTTTCTGACAGGAAAAGCATGTAAACTTGGTGTGCTTCTTGCCAGCTTTGGCTATAACTAGGCTTGTATCCTCCAATGTTTAGCTTCATACCAAATTTAATTATTAACGTTTTGTTTTTGAGAATGAAAGGAAATTATAAAGGTAGCAACACTTTATAGAGCCGCATTAGTGTTCAATAATATGAGCAAATATTCAATACACCTCGACTTGTCTTTTTGGCACATGATATGAGGCTATGAGTTCAAACCTCCACATGAGCAGTCTCTCTTCTGAGTCCTTTTGTTTATTTATTTATTTTATATCAGACTCATCTTGGTTGAGTCTGATATATATGTCTTTCTTATGTTACTAATTATGATTACAGATGCCAAGAATCTTATAGCACAATTATACTGTCTAGTTTTCTCTATAAGAAAAATCATAGTTTGAATATTCTTTTCCCCACTTATAATTATAATAATTGAATTATCAAAAACTATGATTTCAAGATAACACCCCTATCAAACACAAAATAAAAGAAATATTTTTGACAATTGAATAATGATGATGATATATTTCATATAAAGAAAATAAAATAAACAGAGGATGGTTCAAATCCATCTCAATCTTCCGTGAAGAAAACTCAAGAGAGAAGATAGAAGATGCCCACGGGCCTATCTTAGATACAACTTGCAGCCCAATGGACCAAATTATGTTCTAAAAAATTAACATCTCTAAGAACCCAAAAAAAGTCAGATAAAGAACTGGGAGCAGTCTTCAACTCAGGAAGACATACTGATCCAATGCATAAATCAGATGATAATAGAAGCACAAACCCACAAAAATAAACAAACAAGAACACAAGGAAATAGAGAAGATGCAAGACTCCTACGCATCTAATTAAAGAGCTGCAATGTCTATGACAAAACGATACCGAACATCATTCCTAACAAGGCGATCCATGGCCTCGTTAATATTGTCCGGTTTGATAACCTCGATGTCACAAGTAATGTTATGCTTGCCACAAATGTCCATCATCTCTTGTGTCTCTCTCATTCCTCCTATCATACTGCCCTTCACAACTCGCTTTCCTGTAAAAATTTACATATGGGGGGGGTCTTGCTTATTTTGGAGCAATATGAATATTGTATAGGAGTATTTATTTATCAATGCAGAACTTCAAATGTTACCAAATATCAAAGGAAAAGAAGGCAATTCAATTGGCTTCTCTGGTGCACCAACAAACACCAAAGTCCCATTCACTTTGAGCAATTCCAAGATGGGACCGAGGGAGTGGTTAGCTGATACTGTATACAAAATGAAGTCTAGGCTCCTCCTGGCTTTCTGTCACCACACAATTACAAAAAAGTTCATCAATATCGACGAAAAGAGTCATTGGTCTGGTTTGGCCTTACTTTTCCACATGATTTGCTAGATTATGAAATATTTTTTTTTTAATCAAACTACTTAAAGGGACAATTTATTAGGTTCTAACTAGTTCAGCTTATAATAAAAATCTCTTATCCTTTGCTTAAGGAATCTTCATTTGAATTCGCCTACACCAGACAAAACAAAAAATGGCACAATACTGTGACATTGTGATTCATCCCTAACTATCGTTTTGAACATATTGTGTTTTATTGCGTTGATTTTTTTTTTTTTTTTTGGTATTGTTTGCAACAGCCAAAAGGTCATTTCGTATTGGTCAGAGCAGAGTGATGCATTTTGCTACTCTATTTTTGTCGAACTCCACAAATTCATGACGTCCAGTGAGCGAGTCGTTTTGTAATTTGTGAAACTATACAAGTTTTAATTTATAACCCTAATACCTAATATATGATTTAAAATATAATATTTTTCAAAAAAACATTATTGACCATATCCCATTGAAATAAGACACCAACACAAATAGGAATCTTAGATCAAACATAATGGAGTAAGTAATGCTATCAATACAATAATTTTTTCACAACAGTTTAAGATGACAAATATTTATTAGTTCTTATTTTGATTCGCTATTATCTATCATTAAAATTTTAGAATATTATTCCCTTCTCTTGTTTGGGACTTTTAATAGAGGGAATGAAAAATTTATTCCATTATTTGGAAGTTTAGTGGGAGGAAATGTAATGGGTAGAAGGGAACACTCATTCCTCTCTATTCCCTTAAAACCTCAAATTGTCATTCTCCTCAAAATTCGGAGGAATGGGAGGGAATGAAATTAGATTTAATGAATTTTTTATTAAAACTCCCAAAATACCCCTTTATTTTAAAATAAAGGTCTAATAGTAATATTGTCATAAAATGATTCCATTTCATTCCCTCTATGTTAATCTCAAACAAAATTACTTACATTCCATTCATTTCTATTCCTTTATTTTAAAACATCTAATTAAGATTACTTAATTCCATTTTTTTCCATTCATTTCCCTTGCTTAAATACATCCATTCGTTTCCATTCTCTTATGATCATTCTATTCCATTCTATTCCCTTATGAACTCCTAAACGAAACCTAAAGAGAAATGTTAACAAATGTTCCAAGAGCGTTGGTTTTGGAAATATTTTTATAAGAAATGTGTAGATGTACTTAAAAATGAGAAACTAAAAATAAAAATCATACTTTTAAATTAAAAAAAAAGAAAAAAAAAAGCACATATTACATATACAAGATAAAACATAGGACGCTGTGGTGGGGGTATACCCTCACTCCTAATTCATTCATTCCAAACTCAAAATGTGTATTTGTACTTAAAAATGAGAAACTAAAAATAAAACCAAACTTTTTTTTTTTAAACTCAAAAATAAAAAGCTAACTAAACGAGCACATATACAAGATAAAACATAGGATGCTGCTGTGGGGGTATGCCCTCACTCCTAATTCATTCATTCCAAACTCCAAAACCTTGAAAATGTTTATCTCTATCACAAATGGTTCAATTTTATAATGTAAATTAAATATTATAAATTTAAAAATAAATTTTAGTATCACGTCATTTTTAAAAAATTAAATTTTCAATTATGTTAGATTTCTATTGATTTAATATTTTGGGCCTTCTTGAAGAAGGAAAAAAAAAAGAAAGTAAAACTTATATTTTTTTTCTCTCTTAAAAAAATCAGCTATCATTCTACAATTTTGAAAATAATTGTACAATTTTGAGATCTTTTATTTGTTTAATATTGGTGCTTTAGAAAAAAATTGGGACTAATTAATAGAGGCCTAAGGCTATAGCCTATAGGCCTTGAGCCAGCATGGGCATGGCACACGCAAAACTAGGAGAAAGTCTTTGTTTTTGTTTTGTCTTGTTTTGTTTCTTTTGGGTCTGAGAGAAAAAGAGAGAGAGCATAGTAAGTACAAGTTCATTGTCCGGTGCCGATCAGAAGGAATGCGATTCTCAGAAAAAAAAAAAATATATATATATATATATATATATACTTTTATGGACGCAATAATTCACAGCCAGTCATGCATGCACATTGCACAACTAAGAGATAGAGATAGAGATGAGCACCCACCTGCATTTGCTGATCGTCGGTGCTGACTATGAAATCATCGGAGCCCAAACGAGCTTTGGCTTCATTTTGTTTGGATGGAGAGGTACTGATAACAGTAACATGATGACCAAATGCCTTGGCAAATTTGACAGCCACATGTCCAAGTCCTCCCAAACCCACTATCCCCACCTTCTTCCCCATTGCTCCACCGACCAAGTTATTGTCTTTCATGGGGCAGAACACTGTTATTCCCGCACATAGTAGCGGTGCTGCGGCGTCCATTGCCAGATTTTCTGGTATGTGCACCACGTATCTTCATAGCAATGATTCCCATAGTTAAATGCATGTCATTGCCAACTAGAAATAAATAAAAATAAAAGACCTTTTAGGTAAAAATAAAAGTGATAGGACGAATGTATTGAAGGACACGTCCTATTATTCTAATATAATGCGCAATGGATTGGAGAGTTGGAGACTGTTGTTGTCTATTGCCCTACAAAAAGAAATATTTAAAATTTTTGCTGACCCCAACTAATTTTCCTCCTTTAGTACCATCATTGTCAATCAAAATTAATTTAACCTTAAGATATCCTTGAAGTTACAATTTATCTTACAATTCGAATCTTTCCACGAGTTTTTGTTCTCTGTTTTGTTGAGAAACTCTTTCCTCGAGTATTTAGTTAATCTTTTAGATTTACCTTGACAAGTAGCAGCATGCGCGTACATACGTACATATATATATATATATATATATATAAATCGGACTTCAGAATTTATAAAATAATAATAATAATATTAATATGACGCCTATAGGATTAATTCAAGTGTTCCGTGATAGAAAATACTAAAAACTAGGTGAAGTAAAATACGTGGAATTTTTAAATTTTAAATTAAAGTATAGTAAAGATTGGGCTTGTCCAAGACAACTCGGTAACTTGACCCACTCGAAATTCCGACCGACCCGATTCGGAAACCGCCCGATCCGACTCCGATGATGGGTCGGAGACGGTTTTTGAGATACCCAACCCGATTCTGACGAGTCAATTGGCAGGTTCTTGCATTTAAACACAATTTCAACCGACCCGACCGATTCTACCACCAAAAAGGCTGCCGATCTCCACCACCTATACATTTTCTTAGTCGATTCTTGTTAGATCTAGCGAGATCTCGTTTAGATCCGGCATGATCTCGTCAAGATATGGTAAGATCTCATTGAGATCTTACCATAAAAGTCCATTTTTGAGCCAAATTTGCCGGATTTCGGCCAGATCTCCCCACTTTTGACCAGATTTGGCGAGTTTTGGCCAAATCCGACCTCAACCAAGACTCGACCACCTTTCGACGAAGAACCGTCCAATTCGACCCGATTCTTTGACCGATCGACGGCGGGTCTGAAAATTTTTAACTCGACTTGGTCGGGTCAATCGCGGGTTGGGCACAAACCCGACCCGAATCAACCCATGGTCACCCCTAGTAAATATAGAGTTCAAACTCAAAACACTTAACTCTGGTACTATAATAAAATATCATTGGTTTTTAAATTTTCATATAATAGATGGTATAAACTTGAAAGTAGATGATAATATTCATTTGAAATGAATCATTCCCGAGTGATTCTATTGTTTTTATAAATAAAAAATTGATTATATATGTACGTAAATAGAGGTTCCAAATCTAATTCAATAAACGTGATTGAAAATAAAATTTTCACTTTTAATCTTAGCTTTTGGATTAATTTTTTTTTTTTTTTTTTTTTACCTTTCAACCTATACCTCCAAATTAAAAGTTACAACTCCATTGTAAGATGCAATTATTACAATCCCAAAATTAATGCACATGATATTCGCATTAATTGGGTTCCACATCTTATCTTTGATGTTAAAGATTAAGACTTGAATGTGGAGGTGGAAGATGTAGATGTAGATGGGCTGGTCCCTCCAACATTTTTTGTCCCAATAAATTATTAATTTCTTCAGTTTTTCTTTTCTTTTTTTGGTTAAGATAGGCCCTAGAATTTAAACAAAAAGTAGAAAGTAGAGGAAAGGAAAGGATGACTGAAGAGCAATTCAGAAGTGGAAGAACCACGTTGATTTTATTTATTCTTTAAACAGTAAAATGTGATTTTGGGATATTTGGGGTTAGATTAGACCACACTAACCTGTGATCTGCAACCAACATTTTTGAGTAGCCACCATAAGTGATAGTACCATCCCAGAAGATGCCATTGTAAGTGAACTGAACTTGGTCACAGTAATTCTCCTGAGAGTTGTTGCAAAACTCACAATCCAAACACGATGCTGCCAAGCACCCTACCCCTACTTTATCTCCTACTTTGAACCCCTTTACATTGCTTCCCACCTTCGTTATCAGCCCAGTAATCTCATGCCTAGCATACATAAATAATTGTCAAAAAAATAAAAATAAAAGTCTACACTTTTGGGCAAACAAACAATTATTAATGTGACAGAAATGGAAGGTAGAGATGTTACATACCCGGGTACAATAGGATACATGGTGATGCCCCAGTCATTCCTGACTTGGTGGAGATCAGTGTGGCAAATCCCACAGTACAAGATTTCTATGGTAACATCGTTTACGCCGTTTTCTCTGTATGGCAAAAAAGGTTAACCTCATGTTTTATGCGTATCTTAAACCTTATGAACATTGAGAAGACTGAGAATATATGGAAATTTGTGGTTAATTAATGGACGAAAATGAATGAATTCTCTTTTTTTCTTTTGGAGATCACTTTGTTATACCTTCGTTTGAAGATGTAAGGGGTGATCTTGCCCGAGGTGTCATGAGCTGCCCAACCGGACACAGTTTGTGTGTGGTTTGGAGTAGTTTGAGCCATTAGAGAGAGAGAGAGAGAGAGAGAGAGAGATTGTTTAACTTGACTTGAGGTGATGACCGACTCTCTCCTGGCTCTCCTGTATTTAAAAGCCTCATTGCGATGGGAGGATTGGTTTGAACATTAATTAATATGGAGCATGGTCTTTTCAAATGTTTTAGTACAAGTGGGGATGCCAACTCACATGGAGAATCATTTGGCAAAAGGAAAAAAAAAGGGGGAGAATTAAAAAAATAGGAACTCGTGGAAGAAAGTTTTTTTTTTTTTTTTTTTGGAGAAACGGTTTGTTTATTTGTTTGTTTAAATAACTACTATGTATATTTTATAACAAGTGGGGAATGGGAATACGAACTCATGGCATAATCAAGAAGTATTGATAATATATCTTTCTCTTTCCGTTTATTATAAGAATCTAAAAAAAAAAAACATGTATATTGTTAGGAAAATAATTTATCTATATTTCAAATGGTTCAATTCATTGCAGACACCAAACACCCCCCACAAAATAAAAAATCTTAATTGGAAAATCACTTATATTCATTTTTATTTTAAGTAAAAACAAGAGAATCTCTCATTGAATGATTATCTATATTATTTCATCCCACATATTCCAAGTAATTATATGAAAGAATCTCTCTTCACTAGACCAACATCTTGAATTACCTCTTTCTCAAAAAAAAAAAAAACATCTTGAATTACCTTAATTATTTTGTTGGTATAGTTCATTGGGTCCAATACTATTTCTATTATAGACTCAATACTTCACATACAAATATATTATATAAAAGAATCTTTCCTATTACGCACATTCTTTCTTTTCTTTTCTTCTTTCTTCGTCGTCATTATCATTGTCGTTATCATATGTAAGCTAAATATTAAAAAATAATAATAATAATAATAATTGTGGAGACTTTTTGCCTTAGCTCGGCCAATAACTTGCTTGTAACCGATTTTGGCTTGAATCCCACATCGACCCCCCCACTTTCTGCCTTATAAGCTGTGAAGCTAAGGGAGTAGTGTACCACCAAGCCTCTGATCAGAGGCTTGGTGGTACACTACTCCCTTAGCTTCACAGCTTATAAGGCAGAAAGTGGGGGGGTCGATGTGAGATTCAAGCCAAAATCGGTTACAAGCAAGCTATTGACCGAGCTAAGGCAAAAAGTCTCCACAATTATAAAAGAAAAATAATTACATATAAATAGTAATATAAATTATAAAATAAGTTAATAATTTTAATAAAAAATTTGCTTTCAAGTTCTAACTGTTTAGAGTTTAGACTTTATCAGTATTTATCTATTTTTATATTTGAAAATTCTCTTTGTGCTTTGTGTTAATTTCTTAATATGAGATATGGAATGAGTTTGGTGATTCCTATTTGAGTAAAGTTTAATTTATGCTCTAGCTAACTTAAACAATAATAAACAAAATATATAGTTCCTCAATACAAATTTTTTCCTAGTGATAGTCTAATTTAAAAAATCAACACACTCACAAATTAAATATAATAACCACCCAAAATAAAAATATACACAAAAGAGTTCAAAATATGAGAATATAAAAAAATTTAAAAAACTTACATAAACCAATAACTTAAATAAACTTCTTTTAGCATAATATTCTACGCCCAAATTCAAAAGCACAAAACAATAAATAAGATGAATTTATTAGATTAAAACATAAGCGTCAGTTGCATCTTAGGAGAAAAAAGTGAAAAAAGATAAAATAAAACAGCATGGGGTGCATTGTGTGGGATATAATTATAGGATGACTCTGTTGGTTAAGAGAGATTAATTCAAAAAGCCATATATGGCTTTATATGTATATATATATATATATATATATATATATATATATATTAATAGACTATTAGTTGAAGTAGAATTTAAATTTCTAAAACTTAGATGATAAAGGTTTATCTAAATTAAATTATTGTTAAATCTTATCCCTTAGTCAAGAGTCTCATAGTTTATATCCTAATAAAATATTAATTTAATAAGATACAACTTGAGGGAAAAATAAAAAATAAAAATGTGAGTTGTGTTGGATTTAAGTTTAGAAAATTTTGATGATAGACTTTTAGTTTTATTTAAATTAAACAATTGGTAAATGTTATCCCTTAATTTGAGGAAATATATCATAAAAAATAATATAAAATTAATTTACTAATTAATTATTCTTAAAATGCTGAGAATAGACTTTTAATTGGAGTAGAAGTCAAAAAGTTTTTTTTTTTTTTTTTTTTTTTGAGAAAGAAAACATAGCTTGTTTTCTGGGATTGAAGTTTAGAATTTTTTATGATTGACTTTTAGTTTTGATAGAATTTAAATTTGTTGAATTTTAAATGTATAAAATTAATTTACTAATTAGTTGTTCTTAAAATATTGATAATAAACTTTTAGTTGGAGGAAAAGTCAAAACGTGGATTTTTTTAAGAAAGAAAATGTGGGTTGTTGTTTGAGGTTTAAGTTTAGAATTTTTTATAATAGACTTTTAGTTTGAATATAATTTAAATTTGTTAAAATTTAAATGATAAAGTTTTATCTAAATTAAACAGTTGTTAAATTATTGATGATGGACTTTTAGTTAGAGTAAAAGTCAAAACATTGGTTTTTTTTTTTTTTTTGTAAAGAAAACGTGGGTTGTTATATGTGCTTTTGGGGTTTAAGTTTATAATTTTTTTGCTAAAATGCAAAACTAACACTCTAAATTTCATTTTTTGTCATTTTAACTCTCTAAGTTTCAGTTTTGTCATTTTAGTCCCCTAAGTTTCAAATTTTATCAATTTAGTCCTCCGTTACCTTTCTGTTAAGTTTGCCATTTACTAAATCAAAACGACGCCATTTTGGATGAATTTTTTTTAATATTTTAATTTAATTTTACTTAAAAAGTTAATTTTTTTTAAAAAAAAAAAAAAAAACTAAGGATGTGTTAATGGCAATTCAACAACAACCTCCTTAATCTCCTGAATCTGTGCATCCAAACCAACAATATCTGCATACGATTCCATGGGAGCTTTCTCAACTTTCATCACATAGGATCAACCTCATCTTGCAACAACCCCAGAACATAAAACACCTTGTTATGCATTAATATTGCACAACCAGGCTCCAGCTGATCCTTATCCACAAAAGACAAAATCCCCACATATTATTCCGACCCCATCGACTATGAAACAATCATGTGATTCTCATCTATGAGTTCTTCCAGATTTCCAACACTCATAGGTGAGCCTTTGAGATCATTGACTTTAGATTTGTCTTCCTCGACTTTTTCCTCTTGGGGTTTGTGTCTTTCTTGGTTGCTTACTAACTCTTCCTTCCTTAACAGATATTCTTTGACACGCTCAAGCTTTAGGAGTCAGAGATGGCACTTTGTGTGTGGAGTTAACGCCTGACAGTCGAGAATCGGCATCTAGGCCTTTCTATTTTCTTTGTTTGCGACCCACTCAAGCTTGTGGTGCCGCCGGCTCGAATTTCTTCTCCTTCTTGTTGGATCCATTGGGTTTTCAATCACCTGGTAAGCCTTTCCGGTTAAGACCGCTCGGAGTTCCTTGACCCATTAGGTTGATTTGATTGTCTCAGAGACAGAGAAGCTAGATAGCGTTGTTGTACGTCATTCCCTTAGTTTCATTTTTTTTTTTTAATTAACATTTTTCAGTAAAGTTCAATTAAGAATATATATTTTTTTTTTTAAATCATCCAAAATGGCATCGTTTTGGTTTAGTAAACGATAGCACTTAACAGAAGGATAATGAAGAACTGAATTAACAAAATTTAAAATTTAGAGGACTGAAATGACTAAATTGAAATTTAGAGGACTGAAATGACAAAATGTGAAACTTAGAGGGTCAATTTTGGATTTTTGCATAATTTATTATAATAGCTTTTAGTTTGAATAGAATTTAAATTTGTTGAAATTTAAATGATAAAATTTTACCTAAATTAAACCGTTGTTAAACAAATGTACAATTCATGTGAGAGAGATGTTACGTGGATCTAGGAGATTTGGGGATGTTTGAATGGAAATCAAGTTTGGGTTAGAAGTTAAAATTAGGTCAAATGCTTATGTGAGACTTTTTTAATATAAAATATGTTGTCATGCAATAATTAAAAAAAATGTTAGGATCACAAAAAATAACACAACTTTTGCCACTCATAACTCACCACATGGCAAATTGTGGCAGAAGTGTTATTTTTTGTGGTACTAGCATTGTTCAAAGTTATCTTATCGCTCTGTTAGACATTTAGGTAATGGAAGTTAATTGAGGGATTAGTAGCAATTTTATTTTGTGACCAAAGGGATTAATAGCGCTTAGCTTTGAAATTTTAGGAACTAATAATTCTCATTTAAAACTAGCGCGATTGTTATTCCACAAGTATAAGTGCTTGTGAAGAGGTTTAAAGTTTATATTGTGTATCCAAAAGTTAGGCCATTTTAGATATACACCACTGTCAATTTCTTTAAGACCTTCTCCTCTCTCCCCGTGTGTGTGTGTTAAATACTTAGGTTATGTTTGGTAATAGTTTTTGTTTTCTATTTTCAAAAACTTGTTTTTGGGAATATAAAGAAAAAAATATTTTTTTTTGTATTTTTTAAATTAAAAACATGTTTGGTTGGTTGAAATTAAAAAGATAGTTTTTTGAAAAAAAAAATAGAAAATACTAAAATATGTTGGTATTAGGATTTGAATTCTAATACTAACTCATTAAATAAGACAGATTCATTAAATTAAATGTATGTTTTTATTAACTTTTGAAAATTAGAAACTGAAAATAGTTTTTATTTTCTGTCTATTTTGGGTGCCAAACAAGTTTTTTAATCTTAAAAATAGAAAATTATTTTTGGAAACAAAAAATAAAAGGAAAAAACAGTTACTAAACATACCCTTAGTATTCTAAAATATATATATATATATATATATATATATATAAATATTTGTAGGGTGTAAGAGAGCAAGGGACGGGGTTCAAATCTTTAAGAAGCAGCTTCATACACATATACACTTAGATAATACTATAATAGAATTTCTATCTAGTATAAAAATAAAAAATAAAAACCTTCTTATTAAAAGCGCTCATTTAGTAAATTTCATGGACCAACAATGTTTTTAAGCCGGAAATAAATCATCATCTAGATAAAATAAAAAATAAATAAAAACTGAATACAGGATTAACGACCATATATTTACACTCACAAATTGAATAAGTTTTAGGAGAATTCTTATGAAACTCTATTGCTAATAACATTTGGATTTTAAACTAAAGCAGATAGATCCTAAATGAATTATTTTTGTTCCTTTTATTTCCTTTTCTCCCTCACGAGAGAATTCTTGATAATTAAAATCCAACACCATTTCAACGTCATATGTACATATTGTAGGCATTTGTACCCATAAGTATTTCTTTTTTCCTTTTCGCTGCCACACAAATAAGCAGGGACGGGCCCAAGGGGGCCCGGCCGTTCTGGCCCAAATTTTTTTTTTTTATCTAGTTATATTTTTTTATTTTTGTAGCTGAGTCACCTTCTTCCAAAACTTCAGGTCATCTCTTCTCTAATTAGTCTAGCCCAATTAACAACTATCCAATTCAAAAACTTAACAAAAACAATAACTTAAATAAAAAAAATAAAATAAAAATAAAAATCCTAGCCAACCTAGCATTAAAAAAAAAAAAAATTATTTTATGTTTTTTTTTTTTTTTTGTCTTTGTTGATAGATGATTATATCTTAATGTATTAAGAGATAATAATTTTGTATATTTATAGTTTGTTAATACTATAAATATATATATATATATATATATATTGATACAATTTGTTAATTCGCCTATTTGATTTTTTTTTTTTGCTTATACTTCGACATCCTTAACTTGAAATCCTAGGTTCATCCTTGCAAATAAGTACTTAAAAGGGTGCTACAAGTTGCATTGTAAGCTTTGCAGTTTGCACCAGTGCAATTATAACTTATAACTCAGAATATTTGAAATGTCTTTTTTTTTTTTTTTTTTAATCTCTTGCTTAACTCATCCCTAGAATAATGAATTACCAAAAAAATTCACTACAAGAGCCAAAATGATCATGCTAGCCATTTAGCATCAATCTAATCCTGGTATGAGGCACACAAAATAACATTTACATACATTTCCAAGAGAATAGGGGAATTTGGGAGACGATAATCTAGCATAAATGTGATATCACTTAAGTAAATTGTCTGCACAAGCAATGAAACTCATATCCAATGGGACTAGTTGAACAATATGCTATGAATGTAATCTTGTTATGAGGTACACAAAAGAACAATTACATGCATTTCCAAGAGCATAGGGGAATTAGGGGAGATTCTAGCCTAAATGTGGTTTCACTATTAAGTAAATTGTCTGTATTAATAACCATAGAAGATAACCAAATTAGAGGCCGTAAGGCACAAAACAAAACCACCTAACAACAACATATTTTGATGGCTATGAAACTCGCACACCCCATGCGACTTGAACCCATAACCTTACCCAACATCTCATTCTTATGGAGGCAAAGGTACACATAATCAAAAGACATTTTGCACGAAGTAAATTTGATAGTAAAACACGATATCACTAGATTCTGTACAATAAGCAGAAACAGCTTTTATTTTTTTTTTTTTTTGTTGTCATTAAAAATATGATTATTCATATTATTATTTTATAACCTTTCTTGTGTATCAATCGATAGGAAAAGAAACCCTTTAGCATCAAATGACAGTGCTAAAAGAAATTTGCAGTAAGTATTTTAATGTTTCTGTAGACTATTAACTTTTTCAAGGCATGAACTATATATACGTCTATTCCTTTCTTTCCTTTCTAGTGTAGATCATATTCCCCCTTGGTTACACTGCTTTGCTGCCCTGCAACCTTCAGCTTGGTTATCTGGCTTGCCCTCTAGCATATTCTATGCTTCTTTCCCCAAACCAAAGAGTTCTTTTAGCTGAAAATAACTCCATCATCCTTGGAGTCTCTTTAAGCTTTTGTGACTGGAGTTTCCCTCCTTTGGTGTAATTTTTCCCTCTTCTTGAATCAACCTAGGTAGACAACCCATTCTGGCAACGGTATCGTGAATATGTACATTCAGCAGTGATGGCCCCAGCAGATTTCCTGACATGCCTTGTAAAAGAAAATCCTGAAATATGACAATATTCAGGTACCAAATTCAAAATGAAAAAAGGAACTCCATGGCATACAGTCATACATCAACCTTGAAGCCACAGTAGCACCCTATTACATTAAAAGGTAACAGAAGACGAACATAAGTTATTTACATAAATCATCAATGTATCCGTAATGAGAATAAGCTATGCACCAAATTTATTGAGGGAAAGTTTGCTATATGAATATATATGCTATAATGCAACTGCAGAGCAGTAGAGGGAGCTGAGCTGCATAAAGAAGCTTTAATAAAAAGGTTGATATGGCTAAAACCAAATTGCTGACCAAATCAATAAAAGCTTAGAATTACAAACAGTTTCCAGTGGCAAATATTGAGCTGTCGACAAAATGAAATAATCTGGAAGTGTGATCTTCCTCTTCTTCTTCTTTTGTTATTGTGTAATTAAATACTCTGGGAACACAACAAGGCCATTTCATTATGGCATAGGCGAATCATGGAGTAACAACATTCAAAAACATGTCAACAATGAAAGAATTGGATTTTCGAAAAACAAGTAGGGTAGGAAATCAAACCTTAAGAAATGTGTAATCATAGTGATCGAACATTTCAAATTATTATCTTAAAACAGGTTGATTGAACTAGTATCAAAAAATTCTTCTCAATCTTCTCTATGTCAGCAGCTAACGGTAAAAGAGTACTCCATCAATTTAGTAATCTTTATACATCCAATTCGATGATAATAACTAGATTCCACAGATCAATATACAAATGTCATTTTACTTTCCCACTCTCACTACAGAGTCTATCCTCAACTTACCTCATCTTTTAGCACCACTTTACATCCTTTACAATGAACACATAAAACTATCTCAACAGGCGTGTTAGGCCTCCTTAGGTTTCTGAAGTATATGATTTAAGGGAAACTAAATCAACAATCCTTTATGTTACAACCTCAGAAATTTACCTCTGGCTTTATAGTATTAACAATTTAATCAAGAAATTCTCTAGCCATTCAAACTGCATGAGACATTCAAAATCACTGGACCATACCTTGGCCCATTACTGTGAAGGTCAAAGAAGGTGTGATTGACATCTAGGGTTCGACGAAAGTAAAGTTCCTATAGTATTCAGGACAACCTATCAAAGAGATTTGAGTTCAAGCATCTAAAATTATTTTAGACAAAGGGAAACATATAAGAGAAGTTAAAAGAACAAGATAATCAGTTTTAAGAGTAATAGAATTGGTCACATTTCTATCAGTATCGACACAAGGTCCTCAAGCTTATAAACACAAGGAACTATTAGTAGCCATGCCAACGCACTAAATTACTATAGCAATTAAAGCCAACTAATCACTCCACTGAATTACTATAGCCTCAGATTTTAAAGGTTCTAAACACGGTAACGTTGATTAAAGACGTCAAAGTATCATTCAATAAGTCGGAGAAGCAACTAGAAATTTCTTGTCTAAATCATTAGTAAAGTTCATTCCTTTTTTTTTTTAAAGTACCGTAATGAGTTTTGAATTCATGTCCTCACCTTCTATCTCATTCTTATGCGAGGAGGGCGTCAGTTGAGCTAGAGCTCATTGGGTGGCTTGAACGTTCAACTTCCAGAACATCCAGCAATAATGACGGTGAGCTCTCTTTCTAATTGTGGTTCAAATCCAATTGTTTATAATAATCTAGGTGTTATCCAATTAGAAAATGTTATAATTTTTGTTTAAATTCCCATTGAAATTGAGATTAGGGTCAAAATTTTGACTAATTTGCATCTCCACATAATAACATTTCCTATTCTCCAATTTAAATTGTTCCATCAATTCTCATTCTTCTAGAAAAATTACGAATCATTCAGTAGTTGGCATGTACACATAGCACGAAAAGAGTTTATCTAAAATCAATGAGGACCACTTTCATACAAAGACAGTAGCTCAATTTGGAAAAAAACACACACAAATTTCAAGAAAAAGCAATTAATACTAGAAAATTTCAAGCTAAGACCCATTTATGAATCAATCAGAAACTACAAAGTTATCATTATTAGCTCTAACAAAAACACATATCACATGGACATGTACTAAAATTTTCTTTTCCATAGTCAATGGTATCTCAAATTTGTTTATCCTCTGCCTAAAGTAATGCATGTAATTCATCAAATAAAAGATGTTCACTCCTGGAGTGTATAACGAAACAGAGCATTGTATTCCTTGGGTAGTTCCTTGAGAACCATATGTAGCAAATCTTTATTTATTTATTTATTTTAAAAAAAAAATCACTTCAACAGCTTTGTGTTTGTCTCTTCCTTCTTTGATTTTCCGTATATATGTGTCACATAGTCATTCTTCTCCTTGATACTGTGTAGTTCAATCTTGAGATTTAGAATATTTGACCGGAAAAATGAGGTGAATCTCTTTTCAAGAGTTCACCAGACCTCCAAAGTCCAATATTGAATCAACTCTCACTACAGCAGATACTACTGAAGGTGAACGTGTTGAATTGATCAATGGTAACAAGTGTCAGATCCCTAATCTACTAAGTATGATACTCTGGATTCATCTCAGTCCTTCATTATCTTTAAAAAAAGGAGAAGGGCAGGGGATTTAACCATCAAGGTGTTCTTCATGAAGTAAGTCACGGGGATTGAAGTTATCTGGTGCCTCCAAAATATATAGTTGTAAACTTGTAGTTGAAGGCTTGTAGCTATAGGTGGAAACATTGATAAGGGATTGTTTGTGCAAGTGGAATTTGAAGATAAAGACAATTGATGGCTATGAGCCTATGATATCCTGAAAATGAAAATGGAATACCATTTGTAATGATCCAAGGAAAAGTACATGCCACACCTATGTTATACTACCTCAAAAGGACTACTTATAATTAGAACTCCTCTCAATCACTTATAAACCGAAGTTACACCTAATAAACACCCGATGTGAGACTCGGCACACACTCACACAACACTCAACACATATTGAAACAATCCAGACCACACAATTTGGGGTACCACATTAACTCAGCTTATAATAAGACATGTAGCACAACTGAGTTTTCTCAAACAATTGTTTTGGTCTGCTTGTCAATAAATGCAAATGGATGAAGCCAAAAGCCAAGAGATTGAAAAGAATTCTCTCCATTTCACAGTTAAGATCCTGTTCCATCAAACCATATGTTCAATTTTTTGGTTCATATACATCATTTAGTACATATTATATGGGACATTAACTTTCTGTAAATTCAAATTACAGTTTGGTTACACCAATTGGAGGTAATGCTGGTGATGTTTTGGAGTACGATTTAGTGGGAATGTTAAAAGTTTTTGTGTATAAGCTTCCACGAAGAAGATGCTGCGAAACGATCCGGCGTGCCTCACCCTATGAGTTCGTACTTTGTAGTTGAGATCTGTATGCATCGATTGCTATTATCTAGCCCGGTTTGAATCCTTGATCCTAAGGAAGTTGATTGGGTTGTACATAATACATATGACATATCCTAATTACGGACTCACATTTGGTTTGTTAGACCTCTATATAGGAGTTCAAATATTCTTAAATCTAAACAGGTGACGACTCCCAAGCGGGTTTGGGGTGCTCATAGTGCAAGTTATAATTTAATAGTTCAAATTTAGATTACAAGAGAAAGAGGAAAGTCAATTTATTGTTTGATGGGAGTCCATGCATATTAACCTTGACTTCGCAAGTGTAACGAATCAGAAGATGGACATATGACCATATATATACTAATATACACATATATCACATACATATATTTGGTAACACAATTACCATTTTATTGATGTCATAGTAAATAAATAATTTCTGAAGTAGCACCAGAATGGAAATTAGAAGTAAAGAGCTCACACACCTTATAAAGTTTATTTCATCAGGATACATCTTCCAATTCGCCCAAAAATACTATGACAATGGCAAACAAAAGCTTATTACCGTGTTCTCTTGAGAGTCCATTGCCATAGCTTTTGTTTTTGTTCCATAATAATTGCTGCTGCATAGGCAATGCATAACCTTATTACCGTCAATAACCATTAGGGGCACACTTTAACACAGCAAAAAACTCAACTTGTCCTCAAAGTCTAGAGGTATACCTTCTATATAGGAAGCAACCATGTTGTATGGGTCTAAGCAGTAAGCCTCTAGATCCAAGAAGATTGGAAAACGGATTACTTTAAACTGAAAGATGTAACAAAAATTCATAACTATTACAATGTTTGCTATAACTGAGTTTCATTAACCTAGGAATGTAACCAAGCCTAAGTCTTAGCTCAAGGATTAAGATTTCAAGCTACCTAATCCAAAGTTGAGACACCAGAGAAGCACTCAACAATTAATTTTAACCCCAAAAAATACTCAAGAAGGAAGATGAATAAAAATATGACTCGACAATATATACTAGGAAATATGCCAAACATTGTTTAGATTCAATTATGAGAAAGTCTAAGGACACAACTTTTGCCACAACTTATTAAAGTGGTCGATTGTGAATGGTGGAAAAGATGATGGGTTCAATTGAAAGTCATTGTCCATCAATCATAGTTGACTACTTCAGCAAGTTGTAGTCATGTATTCAATTATACTTTTTAGATGACACCAAATTGAAGATGGAAGAAAATTTTTATCTTCAAATAAGATCTCAACCACCATTGTAAATGCACGTCATTATGCATGATAAGTTTTATTTGTCTTGTAAACAAAACTCATTTTCTAGGTAGATTCAAAGCTCTTAAGCCAGTAGTAACAAACTGTTTAGTTTTTATGTATCAAAAACTATGTAGGGCAATATAGAATTATCAACTCATTCATCCATTTCTATGGTAAATATGAAACTTACTCATCACAATTAGGCTTGTGAAGACTGGTTTAGACTCCAAAACTAACATGCAGCAGATATATCATCAATTAATTGCAATCAAACCAATTATGTGATCAACAATATTAATATTAGTAGCCACAAAATAACAAGCATTAAATCAATAAGCAAAGCAATAGAACAATAAGCATAAGATTTGGTGATGTAGTGAAAAACTGATAGAGATCATCTGAAGGAAAAACTACTACGAGGGTGACAGCAGTTTTAGAACCTTAGAACTTATTATATATGGACCCCTTCACAAACAATCTGTCTGTGTTAACAACCATAACCTCAAATCGACTCCAACGCGCCTCTTTTTGAAGATTTGAAACCACAATGAACTTCAAGGGGATATAATTTCAAGCTCTTTGATCACAAGTTTGGGGCAAACTGATATAAATATGTTCTTTCATACTCACCGGTTCACCAAAATGAAGGCAACAATATTCTCTCTACTGTCTAGTTCTCAGTTTTTGTCTATTATATGTCCTTATATATAGTTGACTAATGCAGTGTCCATTTGGTAAAGATTATTTTTGCCAATTTATTTTATTATTTAGCTTATTTTTGCTATTATTCATAAGTCCTATTGTACATTTTAGTAGTTCATGGGTCTCACTTTACTATTTCAGCTAACTTTTACCTTTATCTACAGTACTTTTAGTAAAAAGTTTTCAATTTCAGCAAAATAAGCGGATCCCAAACGAACCGTAAAGTATAAAAAACCGGAGCACCAACTTCAAATTTAAAATACATCACTAAGTATGATTTTTGATTGATCGAGTAACTTTCAAAACCTTACTTTCAATCGATAGAACATTTGTTGAATTTTGAACTTTGATCGATCAAGCCTCAATTGAGTGTCTGTAGACTTCCTCACAAAAATGTCTTCTCAAGATGCTTATACACACTTTGATCTTGAATACTTGAACAACAGTTTACAGGCTGTATAGATAAATTGCTGTCAAACACCAAAAAAAGGTGTTTAACTCCTAGCTATGCAAACACCAAAAACCTCATTTTGTCCATTTTTATTTATTTAATATGATCCAACTTATCCAAGCACATGTTAATCTTCACAAAACCCCTTAATATAATTTAATATACAATATGAATTCCTTTTGAATATTGAAAAAATTAACAACAGTGCCTGAGGCCCCCAAACATGTTCACTGCGTAAGAATGGTGATGGTCAATCTATAAGAAATCTATAAAGTAAATTACAAAATCTCATTTGTAACAAATGAAGAAGATGACAACAGGGATGAATTGCGTTTCTTTTCATCAATATTAGCATTAACATCTTCTCTTTTTCGCTCAAGCATAAGCCTCAAAATGGATTATAAATAGTCTACAGGTGAATTGTGATAGTCAATCTATAAAAAAAAATCTATCATTATAAAATTACAAAATTTGATATGTAACTAATGGAAAAGTTGTGGTTTAAATAATAGACCAACGATAATGACATTTTTGGTAATGTTTCATATCTGTAATTTAAATCTCAACTTCTCCTCCATCACTATCTATCTATAATAATTATAATAATAAGTCAATATTTTGCAAATGACATAAAACACGTATGGAGTGAGGCAAAAGTTGAAAGTGAGATAAAAGAAGGATAAAGCCAAAATCAACATAGCAGAGAAAAATAATAATAATCTACAAGATTCAGAGTATAAAATTATCATCAATTCAGGAGAGAAGAATAGTTTATATATGCCTTTGTCCATTCCACCATTTTCCATTGACAATGACTCATCTACCAATTACGTTATGAGTTGTATTCAATCCCAAAAATTGTTGTATTTTATTTATTTGTACCCTTCTATACATTGTTTTTAAAAATGGCATCAATTTAATGTAAAAGAAATTTTTTAGTCAACCTCAACCCGTGTACTTCTTTGACCTAAGAATTAGAGAGATCACGAAGACAGAATAATCATATGGCCACTGACATTTAAAAATTATGTACAGGGAATTAAGGAGCACCAAAAAAAAAATGTGTAACAAATTAAATACACACATTTCTCAAAAAAAAAAAAAAAAAATTATATACACACATCTTTGCGAGTTATATAATTAACTTTGTTTAAGCGAACTCATGTGTTATTTCTAAAGTAAATTACTAATATCTACGACACAAAATTCTGAACTAATATTTGCTACGTGAATGATGAAAATGAAAAGTATTCTTCACAGAAGGATCACGATAACAAGATGTTGATTCTTTAAATAAATAAAAATTAAAAAGAAAAAGAAGATAACAAGGTGTTATAACAAGATCATTGTAAAGACGCAATTTGAGTCCTAAGCCCAAAAGGTAAAAGGATCTAGGCCCAAAGAGCCTAATACAATAAATTTGTAGAAAGTGGGTTGGAAAACTAGGCTCTAATGAGTTGGGTAGCAATTATAGTGGATTCAAATGACAATAAAGTAAAAATAGACTGGTTTTATCTAAAGAAAATCGTCATCGGCACAGTCCGAGGAGATCAGTTCTTGTATATAATTCTTGAAATTGATTACAAGTACAGCTCTTATTGCTACAGTATTTCTCTCTCAATTCTCCGATCCCTTTCTCTCAGAACCTCCCTTCTATTTTATATTATCTTCCTCCTTTCATCTTTGTCCTCCACATGTAGATTAGATTGTTAGTGTTGATCTATGTCACATCAACACCTTCCTGAAGTCTTTGGAGAGTAGCTGTAAGGCTGAAAACTACTGTTCAAGTATCACTTCCTCATTAATGCGGCCAAAGAGTTAGCTGCAGAGTATTCAATGCGGTGGTAGCAGCTTTCCCTTAGATATTTCATAACCTCCCTCTATTCTGTTCCTTCCTGATACTTATCCTCACTAGTGGAATTGTCCGGAACGTTACTCTTGATGACAGACCGCACCTTCTAACCTCAGGTTTGCTCAGCCGAGGAAGCATTCATCCTTGGACCGCCCTCTTGGACAATCATGATCAGACCTCTCCTCTTCACTCACTAATACGGATTTTTATGACAGTGTTTACTAATCCTTGGACTACTTAATGTACTCGGATTGGACCCCCGGCCCAATATATACATAAATATATACTACTGGGCCTATCACCCTTACAATCATAATACATGCTAATCACCATTTAATATACTTTTGATTTTTTTTTTTTTTTTGGTATTCAAAGGTATTGCTCCACTGAAAAAATGAATTATTTTCCAAAAAGCATTAAATTTATTGCATTTTGCAATATTTGGTAATAATTTTAAAATGAGTTGAAAAACTACCATTTTACTTTCCTTATATAGCTTAGAGTGAGATAGAGTTGTTTTCAAGAATTTCTTTTTCAAAACAACTTTATCTCATACCAAACTAAATATGGTAAGTCAATAGATAGATTTCCTTTGACTTTTTTTTTCCCGATACTACCAAACACAAAAAAACGAATCTATCTTCACATAAAGATTTTCATTGAAACAAACGGACTTGATAACATTTTTCCTTCTCATAAGAATATGATGGAAAAATAAAATTATAAGCTCAATTGTTTTAATGTTATATAAAGTACCCAAAAAAATCAAATAATTTTATGAGATATAATTATAAGCAATCAATTCTCCTTTTTTTATAAATATAAATAATATAATTTTTTTAAGTTTAATTAGCTAAAGAAAAATTACTATTAGGTCTCCTGAGATTCATAGATGTCATTTCACAATGCCAAGAAGATATAACAAAATTATAATAATTTATCTTGTTAATCACCATTTAACATAACATCTTTGGATTTTTTTTTTGGTATTCAAATGCATCTAATTATAGTTTGATAATACTTTTTTTCTTCTTGTAAGATTATGATGCAAAATAAAATTAAAAGAATAGTTTAAATATTAATGAAACTTACCGATAAAAAGACTAAATGAATTTTACAAGAGAATAGTAATCAGATCTTTCTCTCCCCCCTGCATTAAAGACAAATCTCTACACCAAATCAATACAAAGAACAAATTACTATGTTTCTAAACGGATTTAGCTTGGATCCAGCGCTCCTATACACTGAACCCATCAAAATCATGGCACATGATCCAAAGTAGACACGTGTCATAAGCAAAACACTAGCACCATTGTACCAATAACACTTTTTGCAAATAGTATAGTTCATTGCAAAAAACTAGAAATCTATTTGAGCTCTAATATCTCTTCCAATGCATTTTAGATTTTGCTTATCTTACCGGATTGTGCTAGCATGCACAATGACATTCCTTTTGGAGCCATATATGGTAGAGATAACCACCAAACCAATTTAAAAAGAGATTCAAGTTTTTGCCTTTTACGTGAGTAAGCACCCGTGCTACTAGGTCATCCCATTCAAATTTGGGATATTGTAGAAGGTAGAAATTCATAACACTATCCTAAAATCTTTTAGAAAATGGATACCCAAACAATAACTGATTCCTACCTTCAACACAGATTATGCAAAAAACACACAAAAGCAATCTTCAGTGAAACCCTATTTTGCCAATTAGTTCTCATTTTTTATAAATATAAATTATTTACTTTGTTTAGATTAATTAGTAACAAAATTTATTACCAGGTCTCATAATTTCTAAATCTTCATAGTCATCATTTCACATTGCCAAGAAGGAAATAACTTTAAGTATTGGAACTACATAAGAGTTAGAGACTTGGAGTGACTCTTATTTTTTCCAAAATTAATTTAGTAAAAAAGGAAAACCCTAAATACTTAAATTTCTAAATGGACTTGGCTTAGGTTTAGTACTCTTGTATACTAGACTTGTCGAGATCATGACACATGGCCCAAAGTGAACACATACCATAATCCTAACGGGTCTAGTACATAGGAGCAATAGTCCAATCATTGACCATTCCTAAACAAAAGTACAACATAAACAAAACACCAGCACCACTACACCAATAACACTTTTTGCAGATAATGCAGTTTATTGTAGATATTGGAACTTTGATTTGAAGTCTAGTTGAGCTCTAATATCTCTCCTAAAGCTTTTAAGAATTTGCTCATCAAACCAAACTATACTAGCATGCATAATGGCATTCCTTTGCAACCATATAGGAATTTAAAAACAGAGACTATCAAGCTTTTGCCTTTTACTTGAGCAAGCTCCCATGCTACTAGCTCATCCCATTCAAATTCAGGATGTAATACAAGGTAGAAATTCATAACACTATTCCAAATTCTTTTAGCAAATGGGTACTCAAACACTGGGTGATTCATAAATTTAAGGCAATTTACGCAGAAAACACAGACAATTACCAATTTAACCCTTTGCCAATCAGATCTCATTTTTTTTATAAATATAAAATTTTTACTTTTTAAAGATTAGTTGGTAAAGAAAATATTATCTTTAGTTCTCTTGAATCTTCATAGATGTCAATTCACATTACGAAGAAGGAAATAACTTTTGCTTTTATGTGAGAGAAATCCACCAAGCCAATTTAAAAGCAGAGAACGTCAAGTTTTTTCCTTTTACGTGAGCAAGTTCTCGTGCTACCAAGTCATCCCATTCAAATTTAGAATATGAAATAGGGCAAAAATTCATAACACTATCCTAAATTCTTTTAGCAAATGAGTACTCAAACAATAAGTGATTCCTCTCTTCGAGATAGTTTATGCAGAAAACACACAGACAAACTCTACTGTAACACTATTTGCCAATCAATTCTCATATTTTATAAATATAAATTATTTATTTTGTTAAGATTAATTAGAAAAAAAATATTATTATTAGGTCTCCTTAATCTTCATAGATGTCATTGCACATTGCCAAGAAGGAACTAACTTTTGCTTTTACATGAGAGAAAACCACCAAGCCAATTTAAAAACAAAGATCGAGCTTTTGCCTTTTACGTGAGCAATTTCCCATGCTACAAGGTCATCCCATTCAAATTCGGAATCGATACAAGGTAGAAATTTATTACACTATCCCAAATTCTTTTAGCAAATGGGTACTCAAACAATAAGTGATTCATATCTCCAAGACAATTTATGCAGAAAACACATAGATAGAATTCGGTGTAACCCTATTTTGCCAATCAGTTCTTATCTTTTATAAATATAAATTTTTTACTTAGTTGAGATTAATTAGCAAACAAATTATTATTATTAGGTCTCCTAAATCTTCATAGATGTCATTTCATATTGCCAAGAAGGAAATAAATTTTGATTTTACGTGAGCAAAAACCACCAAGCCAATTTAAAAACAGAGATTGTCAAGCTTTTGCCTTTTACGTGAGCAAGTTTTCGTGCTACCAGGTCATCCCATTCAATTTTAGAATCTGATATAAGGTAGAAATTCATAACACTACCCTAAATTCTTTTACCAAATGTATACTCAAACAATAAGTGATTCATATCTTCACGACAGTTTCTGCAGAAAACACACAGACAGACTCCAATGAGCAAGTTTTCATGCTACTAGGTCATCCCATTCAATTTTAGAATCTGATATAAGGTAGAAATTCATAACACTACCCTAAATTCTTTTACCAAATGTATACTCAAACAATAAGTGATTCATATCTTCAAGACAGTTTCTACAGAAAACACACAGACAGACTCCAGTGTAACCCTATTTTGCCAATCAATACTCATCTTTTATAGACATAAATTATTTACTTTGTTAAGATTCATTAGTAAAAAAAAAACTTATCATTAGGTCTTCTAAATCTTCATAAATGTTATTTCACATTGCTAAGAACAAACGAGAACTTAAACAATAAATGATTCCTATCTTCAATATAGTTTTTGCAGAAAACACCCGGACAAACTCTAGTACCAACCCTATTTTGTCAATCAGTTCTCATTTTTTATAAACATAAATTATTTACTTTCTTAAGATTAATTATTTAAAAAAAATTATCATTAGGTCTCTAAAAATTCATAGATTTCATTTCACATTGATAAGAAGGAAAGAACTTGAAGTATTGGAACTACATAAGAGTTAGAGATATTAGAGTGACTTTTTTTTCTTTTTTTCAAAATTAGAAAAAAAAACATAAGCAAATTCCTAAACGCGTAAAAAAAAAAAAAAAAAAAAAAAGGGTGATATTGTAATTGTGGTTCGTACAAAGCCCTTGAAACCAATGGGGTGTGGTATATATAAATAGAGTGGTCCATAACAGTATGAAAACCAAAACCTA
Source organism: Quercus robur (assembly GCF_932294415.1). Taxonomy (NCBI): domain Eukaryota; kingdom Viridiplantae; phylum Streptophyta; class Magnoliopsida; order Fagales; family Fagaceae; genus Quercus; species Quercus robur. The sequence continues at coordinate 13,288,529 of NC_065535.1, read as the reverse complement.
TAGCCTCTTTTCGTAAATTGAAGTTTTTACAACAAAAACCTGCTTCCCAAAACAAACATCACCAACAAATACACCCCCACCCAGAGAGAAAGAGAAAGAGAAAGAGAAAGAGAGAGAGAAACAGAGAGATCGCTGCCTTTTCTTTTTGTTTAGACGGCTGAAGCTCGTGCGTATCACGTGCAAGATCCGTCATAAGTCTATCAAATATTGTGCATTCTTATATTATAAGAGCCCTAGTTCTTTCTCTTTCGCTCTCTCTCTCTAATTTGATTAATTAGTTAATTAATCAGTTAATTGGTTTTTTTTGTTAAACTATTTATTTTTTCCTTGTTATATACTAAATCAATATTTTCTTTGCAATTTTGTTGTATTTTTAACTTTCAAACCCTAATGGCTACCACCGCCGATTCTCCGTCAAGTCCTCAAATTCCCGGCGGCGGTGAAAGTATTAACAGTCCACAGTTCCGGCGAAAAAATGCGTGGGCACAAGTTGTACGAGGCGAATCGGAATCAATATCGGCCGTTCATCATCATCAAACTCAGCTTTCGGTTTCTCAACCGGAACTAGTGTCTCCGCTCTCCGATTCCTCTCCTCCGAAGATGGCTTCACCGTCACCACCACCGGATGCCGGCGAGGGCTCCGATGGTGGTAATGACGGCAATGCGGCTCGCCCAAAGAAGCTCGCTTGGAACAAACCCTCAAACGCGCCCTCAAACGGCGGCGTCGTTGAGGTCAGTCCTGTAATGGGCGCGTGTTCTTGGCCCGCTCTGTCTGAGTCCACTAAGGCTTCGCCTAAATCGTCTGCCGATTCGACTTCGAAGACTCTCTCCGATTCACCACTCTCTACTTCTCAGGTTTGGATTTCCAATCAATGTTTGGCTCCCGAGAAATCTGAGAGAAAAAAAAAAAAAAAAAAAATAGAATCTTGAATATTATTATGTTTAGTTTTTTTGATGTTTGGTTCCCCAGAAACCAAAGGAAAAGGAAAGGTAACGGAATATTGAAGATTATGCGTAAATATTTTTTTTTCCTATTCTGGGCTTTTCAGTAATAAAAAGTTTACCTAATTAAGGAAAATAATTGTTGGGGACGTTTTAGGTTAATAAGGAATTAGACAAGGCAAATGTACATATATTAGATTTTCAGAATTAGAATTTTACTTTGCAACTTGATATTGTTGCTATAAAAAGAGTGTAAGTTTTAAAGATTGAGGTTTAGTTAAACAGTCATTTCACATTTCCGAGAATGACATCTTGTTGTTTTGAACTAGGGACCTGTTGTTCCACATTCGCCGAAGAAACAAGTTGCTACTACTACTACTAATGCTGCTGGGAATTCTAATTCTAATTCTAATGCAAACCATCCATTGCCAACTCGACAAAGATCTATGAAGCGAGGTGGTGGTGGTGGTGGCAACAACAGGAGTGGGCCTTCACAGAGCGGCTTTACTCATCCTCATCCTCCACCACCACCACCGCCACCACCGTTTCCTGTATATTCGATACCTCAGAATGGCTATCCTAATATGGTGCAAGCAGTGCCTGATCCTTCTCATAGGGAGTTTCCTTATCGGGGTAGTAATTGGGAGAACAGACCAGCTGGAGGATATGTGTCTCCATCACATTCCGTGAATGATCATCGGAATCCCTCCCGTAGGGGAAACTTTGGGAATCATCAACGTGGGGATGGCTCCTACCATAACAATCATGGAGGTAGGAGGGATCAAGAGCGTGGGAATTATTCAAATACCAGAGATGCTCACTTGCAGCCACAGAGAGCTCCTTTAAGGCCCTATGTTAGGCCAACACCACCTAACACAACTGCATATGTTACGCCTCCCCCAATGAGACCCTTTGTCAACCCCATGGGTTATGCAGGTGAGTTTACTTTCTTTTGTTCCTAAAACCTTCATGCTAGGAGGTTTTTTTTGTTTGATAAATCTGTTTTTATTATTTGTAAATGTGCAACTAACATCTCTACTCTTTTTCAGAGTTCTACTATATACCTCAACTGCCAGTGGAACCCTACAGCCATAGACCAATAATTCCTCATCAACCGCCATTATATATCCCTGTTACAGAACCTCTGCCCGTTTTGCTACTCAAGCAGATAGATTATTATTTCAGGTACTTATGAATCTAGTTAACCAGATAGGCACTGTCAGCCTTTTTCCATTGATGATTAGTTTACCTTATCTATGTACTTTAACTTCTCTTCTTTAGTCTATTTTGAAATTAATTAATGTACCATTGTGGTTTGTTCATTACAGTGATGCTAATTTGGTAAAAGATGACTATTTGAGGTCAAACATGGATGATCAGGGCTGGGTACCAATTGCTTTAATAGCGAGCTTTCCTCGAGTAAGTTTTCTTATGGTTGAGCAATTCCAATATTTTTATGACTGTCTTGTTCTTGTGTTTGTGCTGATCATTTTTGTGTGCCACATCTCTTAAGGATATTGACTTTATTCTGATTAATTATCAATTTTGGTGGTAGTTGAGCATGTCAACTATCAAAGGTATATAACTGTTTCTTAAGTATTGGAATTTAAAAGGTCTTTTTTGAAGCTAATGCATCAGTTCTTTTTTATAATTTTATGTCTTTATTTGAACTGGTGTAAGAAGGTTCATTTAGAGGCTTATGTTTTTAGTTACAAGAAACATACAAAGAATACCATGATAGTTCACTCTAGGAGACCTGGTCTGAGTAATTGATTATGTTTGGTAGTTGCAGAGATTGGCTTTATCTGTTAAACTAAAGAAGAGCCTTTACTTGATATATTTAGTAACATGTCAGGACCCTTAAAGTGTAATGCTCTCTCCAGTCAAGATGCAAAGACCCCAATGTTGGTATGGAGAATTTGTCTCCTTTTCAATTGCTGAAATCCGCTTGTTTCAACAATCATTATGCTTTATGTTAAGATCCAATCTTGATATCAGGTATTTTTTGAGCCATTGAATTGCACTTTACGTAGTGAGAATAAGAGCTCTTAAATTATTATAAACTAATGAAATTGAGAAAGTTTGAGAAAGCTATAAAAGGTAACTTATCCAAAAAAAAGCTATAAAAAGGTAACTGTGACGCAGGAAATAAATTGGTATTAATAATGGTATGTATAGAAAAAGATGTAAAGGGTTTGGTTTTCCTAAAAATGAAAACTAATTCTTTTGCTTTTATTAAATTTTAAAATTCTTTAGTGGCTCAACCATTTACCCTTAATGATGTTGCTCTAATCTGGTTACAAGCTTATTTAAAATGCTGCTTTTGATCTGGAGAGAGAGTGAGATGAGTTGACAAGACTTTCTATTATGCTCTGTTTGTTTCGAGGGAAAATCTTGTGTAAAGATACGCTTTGTTTGTTTCATTGGAAAACCTTTTATAAAAATAGTTTTCCATATTTTTCAGTGTTAAGGGTCAACGGAACTATCTTTAGTCAACGGAAAACCGTAATTAAATAAGGCTTATTCTCTATAGGTTGTTTTCCATTTTTTTTTGGAAAACAATCTCTCTTAGGCAGCACATAACTCTTATAAATATTATCTTCTTCTGGTCCAGGAAAAAATATTTTCTTTTACGCCTTTAGTCTTTTTCACAGTAAGTTCTCTCACTTTTTCTCTTCCCTTTGTTTTTTCTCTCTTCTCACACCCTCATTGACTCACTGTCACTCCCTCTAGTCTCTTCCCTCTATAACTGTACTTTGATAAGGTTTTTATTTTTTTCCCCTCACAAATCGGTTAACAGTTCTATAACAATTTGGCATTTTGGTATTTATCAAACTATTTGTATTAGATTATTTTGCCAGTTAAACTATTTGGCCTATGTGGCATTTTGAACTATTTCAAAATGGAGTTCCTGTTTATTTTGAATTATGAGAATTATGGTTGATTTATATATTTATATGTATATTATTTACGTTCTCATTCATATATTTGAGCAAGATAAGTGTTTGAGATCATAAAAGTTGGACAACTAGTTATGATTGTATCTGTTGTCAAAATTTTAGTTTGAAGCCAAATTCATTCTTGGTTTTTTATATATTTATATTGATTACATTAGGTGGTTTTACACAATACACATGCTATATATACATCTTTTAAATTATACAAGAAATGTTATAAAAATTTGTGCATACCAAACACTATAAAATGTTCTCAAGCTTATTTTCAAGGTTGTTACCAAACACCGGAAAATGAGATAGTTTTTCAAAAAATACTTTCTATAAAATGAACCATTTTTCAGAAAACATTAATGCTGAAACAAACAGAGTGATAGTTTTTCGTGTTTTTGGATGTTTGGTAGCATCATCATCAAAAAAAAAAAAGGAAAAAACTATCTTTGATCAATAGAAAAGGTATGACTTAATTTTAGAGATTGTTTTTCACTAATATTTTTTGGAAAACAACTTTATCTCATGGCAAGCTAAATAAGGGAAGTTAAGATATTGCTTTTTAACTCATTTAATGTTGCTATCAAACATAGGAAAATGAGGTAGTTTTATAGAAAATATTTTTTGGAAAATGACTCATTTTTTAGAAAACATTATTGCTGAAATAAACAGAGCTTTAATGTTTTTGGATTTAGTTATTCTTATGTTACTGACGTCACAATTATGATTTTGCTATGTCTGTAACCACAGAGCATGTTTATACTTTTTGATCGTAATGGTTAGTAATTAATTTTTTTCTCGATTTCAAGCACCTTACCTATATGGCAATATAATTTTTTAGCATCTGTAGTTTAAATCCATCAATGCTCCCCCAGCCTCTTTAATGCTGGAAAAAATGACAAAAAATATCTGATCAGTATGAGAGATATTAAAATGGATAAAATATTGCTTTCATCCCTAAATTTTACAAGAATTTCTCCTTTCATCGCCGAACTTTAAAAAATTTGTTATTTCCTTTCTCGTCTCTAAACTATTGTAAATATTGCACTTACCAATCTTCAATTCAAAAACTTTAAAACTTTAGGGACACAATATTTTAGCCTATTAAAATCAAGGAGGAAGTAATAGAAATCAAAACACAGCCAAAGGACTGGTCTCCCATGCAAGACAGCTAGGGAAAACAATAAAAATAACCTTCATTCTAAATAAAATTTCACAGTTTGAATATTAATGATATGCATACAACCCAAAACCCACTTTTATGCCTTATAAATCCTAATTAAAATTAAATCCTAGCCCTTTTGCACACTTCATTATTAAAGTTTTAATACTGGTGCAAAACCGTGACATTTTTATTTTTAAAATTTTCTGTTCATGTTGTGCTTTGGACACATGGAAAAACCTCTAGTTCAGGATCTGAAGAGTGTAAATTGGTTTAATTCTTGGTACATGCCTTATTTGGGTCATTTTTTAATTGGGTCTCTCTCTCTTTTTTTTTTTTTTTTTTTTTTTTTTTTTTGGGGGTGGGGGGGGAAGGGGTGCAGGTTGTCTTGCAGTGAATTTCTTAGTTTGAAAATTTAGGTTTTGCCTGATAGTTTTCTTTCCTGTAAATAAAATTACAGGTTGGAACTCTGTGTTGTGCAAACTAGTTTTCCCTTGTATGTCTTGATCAGCTTGTTTGAAAAACTATTTCTTGAACAAGAATTTTGAGATAATTTGTGTAATTTACATTATAGTTGATTATGCTGAAACTGTATGAATTTGGCATTTTTCTTATCATTGCTTGTTTCAACGTAAGAGACATTTTTTACAGTTATATATGGCACATTTTGCCATACCCATTATGAGAGAAAGTAGCTTTGTTAACAAAAGTCCTCCCACCAGGCCACAATTCATTTGCCAGTTTGAACTCTTGACTTGACACCACTTACTGGGTACCAAAATTGTTTAAAATTGTCTGAGGTGGTAGCAAGTTACATGATATAATCTCTTGTTCTCTCTCTTTTTTTTCTTTTTTTATTTTTAAATCTTGTGTCATGTCTCCATTTATCTTGTAATTTGTTTGTGTATCAATTACAGTGGTTTTGCTTTGTATGTGTAGATTTGATGGCAATATTGTAAAGGATAACTTTTATGCGATGATGATCTTAGACAATCCCTATAGTTGAACCCTTTGATGGTGGTTTCCAAAGGACAGACACTATATTAGTTTCTGTGAACACTTTAGTATTGGTCTGAATGATCTAAGTTGAAGATTTGTGCAGGCATCTTGAAAATTTGGTGTATAAACTTGTGCAGGGTTATGTAATGGTGTCCTGCACTTGTTGACGAACTTTTCATGTGGCCTCACATGATATCCTCTACTTAGGGGATTAGAGGTTTTAAACTAGATATAACTGCAAATAATTTTTTAATTTAAATCTAATTGATGATAGTAAGGAGTCAGGGCCATGATTAGATATCTTCCAAGTCCCTTTTTGGCAGGACCAATTTTTGCTAATGGCCATGTAGTTTCCAGTGGACGATCTGATCATATATCAGATATAAGGAAATGTCATTAATTTTATTTTTGCTCTCCTTTTACTTTTCATGCAGCCCTCTCAGTCTAAATTGTAACATTTCTCCCATGCTTCCTGTTTTACATTTGAATCCAACTTATTTCCCACCTTTGGCTTTACATTTTTTTTTTCCAGTATCAGTTGCCCTTACATTTGACAAACTTTTCATGTGGCCTAACATGATATCTCTACGTAAGGGATTAGAAGTTTCAAGCTAGACCTAACTGCAAATAATTTTTAAATTTTAAATCTAATTGATGATAGTAAAGATTCAGCCATAGTTAGATATCTTCCAAGACCCTTTTTGGTAGGACCTATTTTAGGTAATGGCCATGTAGTTTCCAGTGGACAAGCTGATTTTGTATCAGATAGAAGGAAATGTCATGCTTTCCTTCTACTTTTCATGCAGGCCTCTCATCCTGAAAACCCTCCCCCCCCCCCCATGTTACACGACCGTAATATTTTGTTACCGTCCACCGCCATTATGCCAGAAATAAAAGGTTCTGATTGTAGTTAACGTTGAGGCCCATGGTCTCAAAGATGGATAGTCTTGCCCCCCCCCCCCCCCCCCCCCCCCAAAAAAAAAGATTTCCAAGCTTTGGCTTTCCATTTCTTTTCCCAGTTTCAGTTGTCCTTGCATTGATACATTTTGTTTTTATGGCTTCATGCAGGTAAGGAGTTTGACAACTAACGTCCAGTTAATATTGGATTCCTTGAGATCTTCAACCATTGTGGAAGTACAGGTAAATTTCTTTATCATTTTAAACTTCTTTTGACTGCATCTTCTGCCATTTGTTATATTGGATTTCTACAGTCTGTAACATAATGTTGGAGTCACGTTTTTTATTCAATTAAAATCTAGAATTCATCTATTGGAATATGGACCGATGCAACAGAGACACTGCACCATCTTGGCAAACAAAAAGCAACAATTTGCTGAATTACAGTCATTTTGAATTGCTGCTCTGTCTCTTTATTGAAATTGCTGTAGGATGACAAGGTGAGGAGGCTCAATGAGTGGAACAAATGGATACCAGCTTCTTCTCGGATTCCCTCTGACTCAGGCTCAGTGTCTCCTAATAAATCAAGTTATGATATGCTGGCAACTTCTTTGCAGAAGATCACAGTGGAGGAAGTGGATACAAACCAAAGTAGTGTGACAGGTAAAGCAGACCCTAACTCTGACGCTGTTGCAGGAAGTTGTATAACAGAATCTATTGGCCAGTCACAACTCCCCAATGGGGAGGATACTCAAAACACCGACTCAAGCGGGAACTGATCAATATATGTCCCCCAAAAAAATTCAAGAAAAATCTTTTCAGAGTAGTGCGCTTCTATTTTTGGAGGGCTTTGGGAGGAAATGGGGAGTGAGGGTTTTAATGAAGTTGTGGGATATTTTCTTTTGTTACTCAGTCACTTGGACTGGTTTTGGCAGTATTTTGATGAGGCTAGTAGAGGAATACAGAATAAGATTTATCTATAAATTATTGTCTAAAGATAAAGAATGAGAAGAGAGTGAGACAGAGAGTACTTAGATTATTGGTTCAGGCAGAATGATGAGGTTGCTGGGTTGTATAGCTTGGTTTTGGTGTGGATGTTTGTCTTTTAAATTTCTGGTGCTTTCCGGTGGCATTGGTGGGTAAAACATTCTGGATATCTAAATTTAAGATGTTTCCCCATGAACGTGTCCTGGATTCAATCAAAACAACTGTCTAGTGAAACAGAGGAAGGGGGGATTTGAATTGCAGTGCATACTTTGGTTGCCAGAAACAGGGTCGTTGGACCTTGCTTGAATTTCTCCTATCTGTATTTTCCCAGACTTTGACTCTTTTTTTTCTTCTTTTTTTGTCATTTTTTTTTAATTTATTATTTCTTGTCATATACATAATTACATTTTGTTACCTTTTTAATGTAACCTTTTTTCTTTTTTTTAGGAATTTTGCCAAGCTTTTCATTTAGGCTGAAATTTGTCATGGAAGGTTTGATAATTTTTTAGCTTAAGTTGTGATTGTCAGTGGTCTTGGATGTTTGTTTCAGGCTGCAATATTCGTGTTTGTTTAGTGTATTTATTAGTACTTAGATGTATCATGCCCTATGTTCCATGGTTGCTATATGATTATTGTCAAAGCTTATCACGTTTTTCTTCTCTGGTATACAAAACGTATCAAGTATTTGCAGGTGATAATGCTTATGCTCAGGCCTAGTTTTGTTCTCTGGTCTTTGAGTATTTTATTCAAGTTTTGAGCATTAATTTTTTTTACTGGTAAGTTACAGGCATTCAGTGGGTTTTGAACACATTACAATTTTCTCAGCAGGAAAGTCTCATTTGAGATATATAGAGCTAATTCACAAGTTTTGGACTTTGAGTCTGTTTGGATACTGCTTATTGCTGAAAATTAAGAATTTATTACTAAAAACACTATATATAGCAAAATAATTTTTAAACTAAGAATAGTGTTCATGGGACTTAGTTTTAAAGTTATATTTGCGTTTTTTCAAACTTATTGGTCCGTATGTGGGACTAAGGAAAAAAAGCAAAACACTTGCCGCGTTTGCTATGCAAATGCACACTTCATGTATTTTTTATGAAGTTGGTTGGTTTAGTGTGTCCTCATGTATCTCGAGTCTCAACAAAGTAGTTCTTAGGTGTTTTTAGGTATTCTCAGAGTATGATAAATGGTGTTTTCTTCTTTTACATTTATAGTGAGGTTTATTCATTAAATTCGTTGTGGGATCTATCATAAATGTGAGAGGAATAAGTGTTATTTCATTATATTTCAGGAGTATCTAAGAATTATCCTTCTCAATATTGAATTTTCTTATGTTTCTTATGGAAACTTTTTGTATTTAATATTGCTTGGTGCAACTAAAATTATTGGACATTGTTCAACAAAAACCCTTTTTCTACGGTTAACAGAAAATAACTTGATAGAGGCATAAAATGCAAAATTACTCCTTTGGTGACTCCAATGGATTTTTTAAATAATGGAAGGCGGGCACGACAAAAAATAAGCAAGGAAAATGGCTTCTCTTTAATGATACGTGGACCATGAATGTACTTTCTGTCTAGGCTTCTTGTAATGGAGGGCAATTAGCTATGAATAAGCTTAAGTGCTTTTTTCATGAATGCACTATTTGTTAGAGATAATTACAATATACTACTAATCTTCAACTCAAATATTTTTCTCTCCTAAATCTCTAAGAACTTTGTGCGTAGGGATGTCAAAATCATCCAAACTTGACCTGTGAAACATTAGGGTCAAGTTTGGGTTTTAATTATCTAACTTGAAGTGGGTTCGGATTAGGTTGCGGGTATTAGTAATACCTGTCTTGAACTTGAACCCTAACTTTATCAATTCTTTCTCAACCCATTTAGTTGCCCCTTACCTTTCCCTCACACACTCTCACTCTTATTTTCTCAATTTTTTTCTCTCAGTCACCCCTCACCCAATTACCCTCACTTTCATTCACTCACTGACCCACCCTCACCCCCATTCTCATCACATGGTGGTTGCTGTTTGTCACGAAGAAACACAGAGGTTAGATCGGAGAGAGATGTGCGAGGTTTAGGCCAATAAGAGACACTTTGATGATGATCAGAGGAGCTCTTGGTCGTATTGAGGTTAGGCCTAGGCTTCGGCCTAAAGGTTGGATTGATGGCTACAATCACCGTCGATGATGGCGATAGTGATCGAAGATAAAGACTTGGTGGTCTGAGATAAAGAGAGGCCGAGTAGGAGAAAGAGATGGAGAATAGAGAGGGAGAGCTTAGGCCAATAGTTCTCCATTTTATTTTATTTTTATTGGGTTCATTTCCTCTCTCAAGGCTATGAATCTCAAGGTTTTACTTTTTTTTTTTTTTAATTTCATTAATGAATGTTTATTATTTACAATTTATTTTATTGTTAAATGTTAGTTTTTGTTTATGTTTGTGTTTGTGATTTTGAAAGTGAAAATCATAAAGCTGAAATTATTGGAAGAGAAATCAGGAAAACATAAAATTGATTTTTTTTTTTTTTTTTTTTAAGATTGAGTCATGGATTGGACCACGGACTAGGGGCTTTAGATTAGGCCTTGAAGTGGCATGGCAAGGCCCGCGGGGGCCTAACAAGGCAAGTTTAAGGGGTAAAAAAAAAAAACTCGTTTAGTTAATGGGGCAAATTCGGGTTTTGAGGGTCAAGTTTGGGCATAAAGAAACCTGCCTCAAACCCAATTTGTTGCCATTCTTATTTGTGCATGAGGAGGTATCAATTCAGTTACGAAACCCTTAACTTTTAAAGTGAAACCTAGCCATTGATGTTTAGTGAAAAAATAAAAATAAAAATAAAAGAAGAAACCTTAGTCGTTGGTAGCAATTTTGGTATATGTAGCCATGTTGAAAATCTTGAGTCAACAAAAACAAGCAAAATATGAAAAAGAGAGAAAAGTCGGTTTTGTAAAAAGGAGAAATCAAGCTCCAATAAATAAATAAAAAGTGGGTATAAACAGTGTTCTCAGTTATCCTCGCAATTTTTATAAAGCAACATTTTTATATAATATCTTTCACCCAACAAAGTAATAGAACTCAAAATAATAATAATAATAATAATTGAAGAATGAGATGTAATATGTGTTGTACAAGTGATTATGTAAAGTAGAAAATGTGAATTTTTGGTGGTCTAAAATAGAGAATTTTGCCATAACTAATTGTGAATGCTTATATTGGGATCAAAATCCGTATACTCAAAATTCTTTCAAAAGTGATTGGTACGTTTGTTCTAGATTTCAAACAAAAATATTACAAGGAACCATTGATTTGGCACTTTATCTAACCTTTGACAATAGTTGTGTGAGCATGAATACTTCTAACACTCTCTCTCATGTATGGGCCGAAACTACATTTTAATAGGTGAGATCCAACATGTGTGAATCAAACTCAGGATCTCATGCTCTGATACCATGTTATATTACCGATTGTCCCAAGAGTTTAAACTGTTAGTATATGGTAAATTTATCATTTAACCAATAATTCTAACACTTTCATTCTTCACCACGTTTTCACTGCATGCAATTGACAGAATGAGTAAAACTAATGCTCTACTTGTTTCTTTGTAAAAATGTTTTTAGTTGGTGTTTGATTGCATTCTTTAAAATGCTCAGAAAAACATTCAAGTGTTTGGCGTGACGTAAAATGAAAAAATAAAAAAATCTCTTCTCACAACCTAGTCCATTATTGGCAAAAACTCACTAGATCCACCAGCAGAAACCCAGTAGATTGAAGCAAACCTGGCTTGTAGGATTGAACTTGAGTCAAGTTGGGCTCAACACTAAGAAACCCATCCTCAAATTGCCATCAATTTTAGTAGCGATAGCACCCCATTCCACCACCATCGACTGCAAACTCTATGTCAACTACCAAGCCTTCACTTCGCCTCGCAACATTGACTGTGAATCCTTCATGCCATCCCTCAACTTTGACCACGAAGCTCAACGCGCCAATGATTTCTACTCGTGTCAATGATCGCAAAACCAATGCCATCGCAACAACAACCATTGCTCACCACCACTTACATCCATGTGTGTGAGAAAGAAGGAAGGGAGGGGAGTTCTGTCTGCGAGAAAGAAAGAAGCGGGGGGGTTCTATGTCCATTTATGTTTTGGAGAATATTTTACAAAAAATTTGGCCATAAAACATTTTGGGTTTTACTAAGGTGTGCTCTTGGAACATATATTAATAAACCATTTTTGAAAATTTTTTATGAAAAAAAAAAAAAAAAACTAATTAACTGTTATAACAACTTTTTCAATTTCTCAAAAAAACATTACCAAAATTGATGACCAAACCCAAACATTTTTCCAAACTTTTACATTATTGGTAAACCAAAAATATTCAATTTGACGGACTTTATGATGAAACAAATATCCAAAAAATTTAACAATTTTTTACAACGAAACAAACAAAGCCTAAAATTGAACTATGATATTTTGATTTGTGACACAATAACAATGTGATGTACACAATTTTTGGGTCTTTAATCTTTACATACTAATGTTACTTAAATATATACACATACTTGTTGTTAGATTATTCCACCTCCTAACCATGAGAGATCTTGAAAAAACCCAATAGACCAATAATGTGCTAAATGAAATTTACGAACTTTGGATTTACAACATGTACTTCAAGTACATTAAACCCACCACCTAGGTGTTCCCATAAGGAGTTTAATGTTACATTTGATTTGACACAAATTGGGCCATATTTTCCTAACAGACAAGCAAAGACTATTGGGGAAATGCTCTTGACAGTGCTAATGGAGCCTGTTCATGACCTCTTGGGTTAAGCATTATGTTGTTGCAATGTCCCTTAGTCACCAATGAAAAAAATGATATTCTCTATTGAAAATGAATTTATTTCATGATTCAAATTAAATATTATAAATCTAAAAGAATATGTAATATCATGTCTTAAACACCATATTCTGTTAGATTAAAAATAAAACACAATTTTAATTGCAAAATGGACTCTGATGCAAACGCCAAGAGTCTCTAATGCATATCATACTATTTATCTATATAAAGAAGGCCACAACTTAACAGTTTACAATTCTTACCACGTATAGCTAGGCTCAAAAGCGTGCACACCATTTTTCGATTTATTATCTTGTGTACCAGATTCAGATAATGCCAATGGTACTGTCAATGGGTGTAGACCTCACATGCACAAAACCCGTTTCAATGGAAGAGAAGCAATATGTAGAGGCCGTTTGGATTGCGCATTTTGCCTGTTTCAGTTTCAGCGTTTTTTTTTTTTTTTTTTTTTTCCAGCACATGAACAGTAAAATCACATGAAATTACTATACAGAGACAAAAATCACTGTTCACATACTGTAGTAATACTGTTCATGTACTGTAGTTGCACTGTTTACACATTAAAAAAATATTAAAAATGATCCCATAGTACTATTTACATATTTAAAAATTATTTTGCTACAGTGTTTTCAGTTTTCAGTTTCAGCAACAATAAGTTCAATCCAAACGGACCCAATTGTAAGTCTCTAAGAGTTTAAGAGTTTTTGCAGTAATTTGTGCAAAAATTCCTATCCATTTTAACATAAGAATTTTTTATTTATTTTTTTTTATACTCATTTTTCAAAACACTTCACATCAAATTATCTATTTTACACTACATTTCACTAAATTATCAATTTTTTTTAATTGTTTCTTTTTCTTCACAAGCAATAACTATCATTCACTCTTTTTTTTTTTTTTTTTTAATTCTCAGAACATGTAAAAAAAAGAATAAAAAAAATGAAATGCAAAATAAATAGTGTTAATATAAATTTACAAAATTGTTGTTGTAACTATACATTTTTACACAACTTTGCATGATTGATATGAGCAATGGCGGCGCCACTTCAGGGGTTCAAATGAACCCCCTGACTTGTGATTTTTATTTATTTTTACATATAAAATTTTAAAATATTTTTGTTTTGAATACCTTAAAATAAAATTTTGAACCCCCAAAAATAAGTCCAAAGAACAAATGAATTCAATACTAAAATTTATCTTGGCCTTCTTAAACAAAAAAAAAAAAAAAAAAAAAAAAACCAACATCAAATCAATTTAAGGAAAAAAAAAATAGTAAGTCCAACAACAAAAATTAGTAATTTGTTGATCTTAAATCTCAGAAATAGACAATTAAATGAGCTGCAAAGTGTAAACACTAAAAAAAAATTAAATGTAAGGCAGTGGAAGTGGGGCGTAAGACACTAAAGAATGAAGACATTTTTTTTTAATGATTATATTGTTGCGTTGAATTCTTAATAGAATAATGTAAAAAACACAACAAAATTCTCTTTAATGAATTACAAAGACCTGTAAGTTGTCACAATTGAGTTGAATTGTTAAATAAAAGAATTGAAAAGAGTAAAAAAAAAAAACTGATAAATAATGAATTAGAGTATTCTAAGTAATAATAATTAAAATTCACTTAATAACAATAATTAATAACTTTATTATAGTAATAGAGAATATGTAATTTACAAGATTTAATCTTAGCAATAATAATTAATATCTTCATTATACTAAGGAAACATATACCCAATGAACTTATAATTTATTTTTAATTCTCTTGCTAATACTATGAATAAATTTTTGATAAGGAAGTCACATATACCGCAAAATTTATCTCCTACCTCATATTTATTATCTAAAAGAACACGTGTTGACTTAAAAAAAAAAAAAAAAATCTTCCTTTAGATCATAGGTTACGAAAGATCTCATTAATATTATCATAATGATCAAGATGAAAAAAAATTATTTACAAAGAGGTCCTTGTTAACCTCTTTAACACGAATTTGAATGAGCCCCCAAAATATTCCTAGAGCCGCCACTGAATACAAGTGAATTTATTTTTTTATATGTACAATATAGAAATTCTACTCTAATTTAACCTAAGTGTATATATGTGTGAAACTTCCTCCTGAAAATTTTCTCACATTTCTTATCCTCTCACACTTCATAAATACTTATATTTGTGAAGTGACTATCACGCAAGACACCACAGTAATACGATAAAATTTTAACGTCGACTAGCATTCTGTGTAGGTGCTCTGACACAATAAACCCCCACCACTTGAGAGAAACGGGTGGACCTTTAGGAGAACCTCCACTTGGTATCAACTGGTTACGAGGAGGAGGAGCGCCCTTTTGACATTTTTTTTCCTAACTTTTGTTGGTTGTAACTTAACATTTTAGTAGTTAGTAGTTACATCAATTTATAGTTATTTGTAGAAAAATATACGTAATATTTAACAAAAAAGAATAAAAATATTTTTCTTCTCCATACACGTGTTAGGGAGTAAAAGCACTACGGCGGTTCATACACGTTGCAGCTCACAAAAATGTCAATATTTTATAATTAAATAGACACAATCACATCATTCTCAAAAAAAAAAAAAAAAAAAAACTAAACACAATCACATGGGACTTAAGCATTGCATAGATTAGAGACCATACCCCTTTAGAGTCAAAACAAACACAGGCCTCTCTCTCTCTCTCTGTAGTCTTTATCATCTCAGTTTCCCAACTCTCCGTCTCTCTCTCTCTCTCTCTCTCTCTCAGAACCATGTGGACATCATCAGGGGGAAACAACCATAATAACAACAACAACAGAGTCACAAGCTCACCCTCCAAATCCTCCACATGCTCTTCTCCCTCACCTTTTTCACCTTCCTCACCCGGCAATATTTCAACCCCACAACCCAGAAAATGTATGGAAGAGGTTTGGAAAGACATAGGCCTATCCTCTCTTCATAACCATCCCAACAACAACAACAACAAAAGCCTCTCCCATTCTACCACCTCCACCACCACTTCTTATCGTGGTATGATCCTCCAAAACTTCTTGGCTCAACCTTTGAACAAAGACCCACCAACAAGAGCTCCCTCATCATTACCCAATGACCCTTCATCAGCCCAAAAGACCCTTTTTTTGGCTTCTCTAGCTCCACATCCAGCGACTATACTGAGCTTGAATTCAGGGTCTGATTTCCTTGAAACCTGTACTGTTCCTATCAGGCCAAACCCACAATTTCAAAGTCATGCCAGTACTACTGTCACTGCTACTACACCTTCGTTTGTTTCTTCACTCATGAGCTCTCCCTTCGATGTTTTAGCTTCTTCTTCAGTATTCCCTTCTTATTGCAACAAAAGGGCTCAAGTGAATGATGATAGTCCCAGCGATCGAAGACATAAGCGTATGATCAAAAACAGAGAATCAGCCGCTCGTTCTAGAGCAAGGAAACAGGAACCTCTCTCTCTTTTTACCTTTTTTCTATCTCTCACTGTGTTTGGTACAGTTAAAACAGTCATGTATATATCATATATGGTTTATTTTCTGAATGAAGTGGTGTTGTTGACTTTTCTATTTTCGTTTTTAGTCAGTATGTGAACTTTTTTTTTTATCGACTGATGTGTAGCTGTGATCTTCACTCTCACTCTCATCCTAGTTTGAATCTTTTGCAGGCTTACACGAATGAGTTGGAACTTGAAGTTGCACATTTACAGGAAGAGAACGCTAAGCTAAGAAGGCAGCAAGAGAAGGTAAAAATTAAAGTTATGTTTTTGTTCTGCTTATTTGGGTTTGTAGAACTGGTTTTTGTTGCATACCAAATCAAGGGGATTCAATAATGTATATATGTTTGGTGTTTTTGTGATTGCAGCTGTGCTTGGCAGCCTCTGCTCAGCTCCCGAAAAAGCGTGGTATCTATAGAACCTTAACTGCACCTTTTTAAGAATGATGATGTAAAAGCGCTAAATATTCTAGTGTTATCTTTCATGCCTTCTTTTCTTCCATAACCAAAGCTTTACCACATTTCTGTTTGAAAATGGAGTGAGAGAGAGAGTGAGAATTGGTTGAAAATAGGCGTCAAATGGGGTTTCATTGTTTGTGTTAAACTCATCTCCAAGATTCCATCAAGTGTAAAAAGAAGAGGAAAAAGAAGGAAAAAATAAAAAAAAAGGTGTTCGGGAACTTTGGATCCTCGGCTACAGGACCAATTGTAGATATTCTTTTACTTTTAATATTTCGTCCCATGAATGAATCTTTCTATTTTGTCCGTGTAACTTTTTCTAGCCCAATGAGGACAAAAGTTGGTGGGTATGAGATAACGCTGGAGGAAAAACCTAATTAGCTATTTTATTTGCATGCCCATAAAAAGATCTGCAGAAGAACACGATGGGACATGTTTGGCCAACAAGATAACACATCCTACAGTCTAAAGGCCAATGCTTTCTTTCTCTTATTACGCGATTTAGGAGGTGTTTGGTACATTATTTCAAATAACAATTTTCAATTTTTAAACAACATTATATGTATTTTTAACTATATATTTTTACATATGTTTTCAAACAATAAAACATATATTTTTGGTACATCATTTCAAATAACAATTTTTAGTTTTTAAACTACATTACACGTATTTTCACCTACATATTTTACACATGTTTTCAAACAATAAGACATATTTTTAAGTGTATGCATCAAACGCCTCCTAATATGTTTTAATGAGTTATGTGAGTCTTTTATGGACTTGTTTTTCTTTTAGGTTCTTATGTAATTGTAGAATAGATCCTCCAATGGTCTTTAAGGCTAATTCTATATATGACTGTTTATTGAAAGCATAATGATTCTCTCACATCCATGTTTTGAATATAGGTATTTTCTTTTTGCCTTTTTTTTTTTTTTTTGTTTTGATCTTTTGGGTAGATTCTTTTCGCTTTTTAAAATGTGAAATTTAGAGCATTTTCATCCCGTGTTTTAAAAATTTTAGCATTTAGTACCTAAAAAACCAATTTTATAGCATTTAACACATCATTTTATATAATAGACCTAATATTAATACTTCTATTTTTTTATTACTTCATTAAAATATTATTTATATATTCTTTTTTATTCATTTTGAGAGAGCAAAGAGTGAGATATGAGGGGAGAGAGAGAAGGGGAATAAAAAATAAGTAGCAACTGGCTACAGTAGTGTTAGTAATATCAGTAGGTAATCAAGGGGCTAAAAAATTTAAAATTTAGCACCATTGATATAGGAGCATTTTAGTGGTTTTGTTGTTAAAAATAGCTTTTAGCATTTATCCCACACTTGATAAGAATGCTCTTAAGAAAACAATTAATCAATTGTGGTTTGTGGATATTCGGTAAAACAGGAGGTAAAATAAGTGGATGATAAACTTATAACTATTAATGGATCAGATTTTGTCACATCATTGTATCTTTAATGAATATCAATAATAGTGTTAGAGCATTCTCATTAAGAATACTAAATGCTATAAATGCTAAATTTTAATATCAAATTTGTAAAAAATACACTTCATCAAAAATGTTAAATGCTATTAATTTTGACATATAGCAGCCCACTGTAGCAAGATGTAAAAAATAAATGATTTGTTTAATAAAACACTTGTGTTCCCTTTTCATTTTTCCTCTCACACGCTCCACCTTTTTACCTTTTTGCACCTATCTCCTCTTGTTTTGGCTCTTTTTTCTTTTCTTTTTTTTTTTTTTTCTCCCATGCCTACGCCTCTGCCTCCGCTCCTTTTTTTATTTTCTTCGTTCTCCCTTAACCCAAGCCGCGCTTCCCTTTCCTCAACCCATGCCGCGCTTCCCTTCCCTCAACCCACACCGCCAAACCCATCTCTGCTTCATTACTCCCTCTGACCGAACCCAACATCACAAACACAACCTCTTCTCTTCTTCCTTTGAGTGAACCCACAACAAACCCAAGCATTCCTCTAAGTTTCTTCTCCAAATCTCTCTCTCTCTCTCTCTCTTTCTTTCTCTCTCTATCACTCTATCTATTTGATCCTAATCAAAAGCCCTAAAATTCCCAATCTTGAAATTTCAAGAAAATTCTCGCTCTCTTTCTTCGAATTCCATTAGATTTCTATTTGTACAATCCGATCATTGTGAATACTTCAACTCAAAACCCTACCCTTTTCATCATCTTTTCCTGTTTGTGTGATCGATTCTCAGGTTATTAGGGGAATTAATTGGTTTCTACAAAGGCTTTGGAGCCGTGAAATGCTTTTGATTCAAAGATGAAGTTGAAGAGAAGGAGAGCATTGGAAGTGGTCAGTGTTTTTCTTTCACCAAATTCAAAATTGTTATTCGATTTTTGCTTATTTATATAAATATATATGCTTTTATGATCAATTTTGTTTTTCGTTTTCTAGGAAATTTTTAATTTTTAGTTGTGTGTATGTTTTTGCTGTGATATTGGAAGTACAATCAGTGTGTTTGTATTTGGGTTTAGGCGAATTTGATTGGTTTATGGTGCTCTACGACTGATTTGGATGGATTAAAGATTTGTTCTTTTATTGGTTTTTTTATGGCCATGCCTTGTTTGGTTGCTGAGAAAGTCCAGGAAAGAGTTCAGAACTTTGAAACTGATGTCTTTTTTTATTTTTATTATTTTGAAGTTTGATTTATTGTTAGGGTGTGTGAGTTTGAAAATGTTCAGTTTATTGCTGGGTATAGTTTGGTGCATGTGAACAACAGGGCATGTAGATTTTTAGCTAGGGACAAGTCCACCCCACAATTAACATGGTAGCTAATGGTAGTTGATTGAAAACATAAAGAAAGAATAAAAAAAAAGAATATTTAAATGAAGTGGTAAAATAATAGAACCTTTGATGTTGGGTATATTGTAAAGTGAGATATTAAAATGAATAAAGTAATTTTTTGAGATATTAAATGCTATATTTTATAGCATTCTTGATGAGAATGCTCTTAGTATTTGTTTAAAATTAATTTCCTTTAGATGACAAAACCTAAAGCAAACCAATAATTGTGAATGGTTACGAATTTTACAATTCCATAATAAATTGAGCCAATATTGGTCGGTTGATAATGCTAATCATATTATAAATTTAATTTTATATAGCCTATATATATATATAAATAAATAAGACTTTTAATTTTTGACATTTATTTTATAATGATTGTTCTTTATTATTAGGTCTAAAATGATAAGATTTTTGTGCAAACGAGATTCAAACTTGAAATTAGAACGAATGTTTTATTATGATGTTGAAGTAGCATCAACTAATTTTAATGTTAAGTGTTTATAGTAAAATTTTATAATATTTTAAACATTTTTACATGTTGGTAGTATTAATGCTAGGCTGGTTACTTTGGTAGTGGGGTTGACAAAATTGGACATAACCTACGAACTCGACACGATACAATACGAAATTAGTAGGTTATGGGTTAAGGCTTAATGGGTTCGTGTCATATTTGGGTTGACACAATTGACTTGTTTGATAAATAGGTTGGGTTAGTATTCAACCCATGAAACCCGTTTGACATATACCCTTCAAACTCTACGTATTTAAACTTATTAGTTGTTGTGGTTATTTTCTTTGACATATTGTGATTGATTATTTGTGATATTGATATATGTTATAGTTTTGAATGATTATTTGTGTTGCAATTATTAGTTAGTTATGAATTTTATATTAAAAAATATATATTTGTTTGTTTTTTCATTATTTTTTTTTTCATTTTGATAAAATCTAATAAACAGGTCGACACAATTAACCAGTTTAATAAATGGATCGTGTTAGGCTTGAAAAATATTGACCCATTTAATAAACATGTCGGGTTAGTGTTGACTTATATAGTCGGATATTCGTAACACGAACCCGACACGCAAACATGAATTGGCATCTATTTGGTAGTGAAAGCCGCTTTTTGTCCTACTATATAGGGAATAGGGGGAATTAGGGATAGCAATTAACACACTATTGAAAGTCTAATTTAATAGGACAATTCTACTACATTGAGACATAATAAAAGTAAATAAATAAGGAAAAATTTTAATGAATGCTTTAAGTGTATTGATTTATGATATATTTTTAGAAATTTTTTATGGAAAAATAAAAATAATAATTAATTTTTTTGATAGTTTTTTATATTTTTCATAAGATTTGTGTCAAAATTTTCCTAAAATAGTTTATTAACAATTGTTTTAAGGCACCCGTTAAATAAAAAATTAATTTATTAATGCTTCCACAGAGAACTATATTTTGAGACATCTTAAAATGGAATAAAGAAAAAAGGCAAATAAATTGAGACAAAGTGAGTAATTTTTTAGCATACTACACACTATTTTGAGTATTATCTCTTTTATATGTTAAAATTTATTCAAAATATAAAAATGAAATATTTCCTATTTTAACAATGTCTTTTTAACTTTTTAAGGTTAAAAAATTATAAAAAGAAAACTAAGGAAATAAAATAAATATAATATAATAAATTTAGATGTCTTCAAAATATCATTGTTATAAAGTGATATAAAAAAAAAATATGTTAATAAGATCTCATATTTTTATATAATAATTTATGAGTAATGCTACAGTCACAAATTATTTTACAATATTTTTACAAACTATTGATGTGACAAATTCTTATTGGTTCTAATCTAAATCCTTACTAATATCATATTTTTATTTACCAATAATTATTTCAAAAATGCTAAAGCCATGTCAGCAGTTTTTAAAAATGTTGTAAATAATTTGTGTCTATAACATTACTCATAATTTATTCTCCTTTATAAAAATATCTATAATAAGTAAAATTAATTTTGGGATAAATATGTAACAATATAAATTTACGCAAGTTTGTACTTATTGTTTATCTAAATATAAAAAGAGTTCAAATTTAGTAAGTATGGGGTGTGACTGTAAACCTATGTTTTACATCATCTAATAAAAATTGTCACATAAATTTTTTTACTTAAAACTCAATACATCTTATCACACCTAATAACATCTTAATACACTCCCAATTGGATTGGATTTCAAATGGGTATTAGAATTGATTGTGTGTGGTTGTGCCTATTGTTTAATATGTGATATAATGATGTGGTATATTTAGATTAGTGGGTGTAAAACTTGAGTTTTACACTGCATCCTTATAGAATTTAATCTCGTGTAAAAAAAATTTTCACTAATAATTGAAATTTTGACTTAAAAAAATATAGAAAACAACTAATTCATGGAAAAAATTCCTAATAGAGAAACAAAATATAATTGATATACTATCATTTTGTAAAATTTTTACATTAAAATGTCATAAATATATAGGTGAATGGATTTTTATACTTCATATTGGCCTCGAGTAATACGTGTTTGAGTGCACTTGTATGTGTGTATGTGTGTGAATATATATATATATATATATATATATATATTGTTCATGGAGTCAAATCATGGTTCCATAATTGTATATAAATAATGCTGGAGATCTTACAAATTTTATTACATATGACAAACTGATGCGTCAAGTTTAAACACAAATAAACAAATAAAAGTAACATAAAAAAGCTATTGTGGGGGGAAAAAAAGACTAATAGGCCAGTTTGAATATTTATACTGGGCCAGGGGCCCAGTCCATGGAAAAACCCCTCATTGGCCACGGAAAAATCCTCCTTGGATGGATAAAGCCGAGGGCAAAAGAGGTAACAGACCATCAATGGCAAAACTCCAGACCATTCCACAGGGCAGGGAAAGCACGAAAGTGGAGAAAGACGACAGATAGAATGAAAGCGTACAAGGGAAGGCAACCTTTATTGTACTCAGCACCTTGTGCCTGACACAGCCATACTTCTCTGTCCTTACAACCACTCCCAACAACTGGAGATAAGGGCGGATAGGACAAGTACCTACCCTAGGGACTCCAATCAGGAGGAGAAAAATGACTATAAAAGGGGAGTAAAAAGGAACAAGAGGGGGATGGCCAACAGAGGGGAGGCACCAGAAAAAGCTCCTCGGATCCTGCCGAGGACCAAATTTTCTCTGTTAAACTTGGCCCATAAGAAATACTGTGTTGGTCGTTGTTCATACATTCAAACCCAACTCTTTGGCCCACTCTCTACAAATTCATTGTATTGGGCTCCCTGGTCTAAGGATCCATGCATCCTGGGCTTGGCCTGGAAAATGTGTCCCTACAATTGGTGCCGTCTGTGGGAAGAGCTTGTGTGTTAGCAAGTGCAACGACCAATCACGATGGGGTTGAGCTCTTGCCACCGGGAGTCCATCAGAAAGACCGTCATGGCGGTGGTACGAGCTACACGAAAGCCTCCCCCTTGTTACCTCAAACACATCGTCGTTGTCGTCACTTAGCCTCCACTCAAGCCCATACTTCGAAGCGTGGATTACATGGGAAAGATTGTCGAGTGAAACGTGATCCTAGGGGCTTCTGACGTTAGATATTTGCCCAGGACGCCAGACGAGGGAATAACTCTCGTGGGCCTAGTAGTCCAGTCTATTGAATCCCCTACGGAGAAACACTCTGAAAACAAAACCTAGAGGCTAGACAGAACCAAGGCCTTGCATGGTCTTCGAACTCAAGCCTATGGGGAAACTAGACACTCTGAAAACAAAGCCTAGAGGCTAGATAGAACCAAGGCCTTGCATGGTCCTCGGACTCAAGCCTATGGGGAAACTAGACACTCTGAAAACAAAGCCTAAGTACTAGACAGAACCAAGGTCTTGCATGGTTCTCAGACTCAAGCCTATGGGGAAACTAGACACTCTGAAAATAAAGCCTAGAGGCTAGACAGAACCAAGGCCTTGCATAGTCCTCGGACTCAAGCCTATGGGGAAACTAGACACTCTGAAAACAAAGCCTAAAGGCTAGACAGAACCAAGGTCTTGCATGGTCCTCGGACTCAAGCCTATGGGGAAACTAAACATTCTGAAAACAAAGGCTAAAGGCTAGACAGAACCAAGGCCTTGCGTGGTCCTCGGACTCAAGCCTATGGGGAAACTAGACACTCTGAAAACAAAGGCTAAGTACTAGAAAGAACCAAGGTCTTGCATGGTCCTCGGACTCAAACCTATGGGGAAACTAGACACTCTGAAAACAAAACCTAGAGGCTAGACAGAACTAAGGCCTTGCATGGTCCTCGGACTCAAGCCTATGGAGAAACTAGATATTCTGAAAACAAAGCCTAGAGGCTAGACAGAACCAAGGCCTTGCATGGTCCTCGGACTCAAGCCTATGGGGAAACTAGACACTCTGAAAACAAAGCCTAGAGGCTAGACAGAACCAAGGCCTTGCATGGTCCTCGGATTCAAGCCCATGGGGAAACTAGACACTCTGAAAACAAAGCCTAAGTACTAGACAGAACCAAGGCCTAAGTACTAGACAGAACCAAGGTCTTGCATGGTCCTCGGACTATATACAACAAGTTAAAGCTACGAATATCATCAGAAACTAGAGGAAGGACCCTAATGTCGGGCGACCCTCTCGGACAGTTTATTTCAGATTACACATCCCTAGGTGGTTACTCTGTTCGCAATACGAAACATGCGGCTGTTATCCCGGTTAGTCCTGTATGGTTAACTTATTTAAAATCAGCACTATTGTGCTTGTCGATTTTGGTCAATAACTATATCATTGAAGTCATCGATTCTAAATACGATTCAAGAGAAGAACACCAGTACATCCGTTCACACGATAATTATTGCAAAAAGAAAGGATACGTAAAATGCGGTAAGATCATCTTTTATTAGATAAAGAGATGGTACAATATACATAAAGGAGCTTAGACAAGCCCGAAATCAGAAGCTAACTAGAAATAAAAAATTATAACATAAAAATACACGGGGATGACACCCCTTCAATTCTACTCTAACGATGACTGGGCAAGTCTGGGCGGCACCAGTGATCGAAGAGAAGAAGAAACAGAGGCACCCGGGTGGCGCCAGTGAGGGAAGAGGGGAAGAAGCGGGGATGCTAAATCCCCGTACCAGCTCTGACGGTAGTCGAGCAAGTATCATATTAGCTACAACCGCGTGAGAGCAGATGCACCGACGATGGGAAATCTCAATGTTGTCGCACAAAAAATCTGATGCGACATCCACCTGCTTCGGATTTTGGCTGAAGGAAAAAGAGGCTCCTCCCTTACACTGTCCAGGAGAAGGAGGGCCTTGAGCCTTTGTCTCCCTTGTCCTGACCGGGCCATTCTGAACCTCGGAGATACCCAAGGCTTCCAAAGAGGGAGTTGTTCCTTCATCCTCATCCTAACCATGATCATTCCACTCCCAAGATCTCAGTCACTCTCACAGTAAGGACTTTGGGAACGTTTGAGGAGTTAGAAATCTAGAAACTCAAGGCTCTGCTAACAAAGATGGACTATCTCCCACCGCGCGTCTTATATAGGGGACGAATCTGGAAGCAATCAATTCGCTCCGAAACCCCAGGAAGGAATTACAAACGAGATTAATCTCGCTCGAATTCCAAAGTAATCTTCAGCCATTGAATTTATGTCACCTCGTGAAAGAGCCCTAATTAAAAGCGTGCCTCGTATACCAAAACAACAGGGATATGTCGGGGATAGATTAAAAGAATGTTTCATAGCCAGGAACGCGCCTCGAGCAAACGAAGAGACTCTGGCATTAATGGAAGACAAGGCTTGGGAAACCGTGACAGGGGCTCAATGTCACCAAAACCCTCCTGTCCATCCAAGGAGCCGAACAACAGGATTTTGAGAGGCTATTGTGGGGGGAAAAAAGACTAATAAGCCCGTTTGAACATCTATACTGGGCCAGGGGCCCAGTCCATGGAAAAGCCCCTCCTTGGCCACGGAAAAATCCTCCTCGGATGGATAAAGCCGAGGGCAAAAGAGGTAACAGACCATCAATGGCAAAACTCCAGACTGTTCCACAAGGCAGGGAAAGCACGAAAGTGGAGAAAGACGACAGATAGAACGAAAGCGTACAAGAGAAGGCAACCTTTATTGTACTCAGCGCCTTGTGCCTGACACAGTCATACTTCTCTGTCCTTACAACCACTCCCAACAACTGGAGATAAGGGTGGATGGGACAAGTACCTACCCTTGGGACCCCAGTCAGGAGGAGAAAAACGACTATAAAAGGGGAGTAAAGAGGAACAAGAGGGGGATGGCCAACAAAGGGGAGGCACTAGGAAAAGCTCCTCAGATCCTGCCGAGGACCAGATTTTCTCTGTTAAACTCGGCCCATGAGAAATACTGTGTTGGTCGTTGTTCATACATTCAAACCCAACTCTTTAGCCCACTCTCTACAAATTCTTTGTATCGGGCTCCCTGGTTTAAGGATCCATGCATCTTGAGCTTGGTTTGGAAAATGTGTCCCTACAGTTATTATTGAATTTTGATGTAGCACAAATCACATTCATTGTCGTGTAAATTTGTAAATCTTTTATAGTAAAATTTGTAGTAACATTTGTATTTTCCTTAATATATTTGGTATATAATATGCAAGTGTTCAATTAAAAAATTTGTTAAAAATATTTCGCTTTAATGGCATTGTCCAATTCTAGTCATAGGAAGAATTTAGACTTCAATCCCACTAACCCCAATTATTGTAAGCAAGAGGGAAAAAAAGGATTTTTTTTTTTAAATCGTAAATATTATCTAATAAGAATTATAAGTTCATCCAAACATATTTAATAATAATAATACTAGTTGATTTTTTTCTCTTTTGGGAGAGTTTATTTCATTGCTTATGGAGCTTAAAAAATAAGTTTGACAAAAATATAATTGAACCTGGACAAAGTGAATTTAAAAAAAAAATATATATATATATATATATATTAGTTAAATAAATGGGATAATTACAGTAAACCCACCTATGATATGACCTGTTTTTACTTTGCCTACCTGTGTTTCACACTTTGCCCACCTGAACTTCAATCCGTTACCCATCCATTACCCACCTCACCATTAGACGTTAAGAAAACACATTTTTATTCAAAATCAGAACATAACACGGATCAAAAACACGAACCCACTCTTCTTTTCCTTTCGAGCCCTAGAAACAGGAAAATCCCTTGTATTGAGCTGGGGTTTGATTTTTCTGATCGTGCTTTCATGTGAGGGTGAGGTTCTAACTTTGGGTTGTCTTGA
The DNA here is from genome assembly GCF_932294415.1 of Quercus robur. Taxonomy (NCBI): domain Eukaryota; kingdom Viridiplantae; phylum Streptophyta; class Magnoliopsida; order Fagales; family Fagaceae; genus Quercus; species Quercus robur. The sequence goes on along the minus strand of NC_065535.1, from coordinate 13,261,637 downwards.
GGCATTGAATATTTGAAGATAGATCATCACCAGGTACGACATTTCTGCTTTATGTGGGTTTTGGGGTTTAAAGTTTTGATGGTAGCTTTGATTCACAAGAAGTTGATAATCGATGTCTTCTTCGAGTGGAAATTATTCGGGTTCAAGTGGGCATATGTATACATATGAGACTTGTGTGCTGAGAACAAGTCTGACAGTGGATAATTTAGGGAGAAGGTTTCTAGGTTGTAGCCGATATAAGGTAAGTATACTTTTTACTTAATCTAGTTGATTCATGTGAGATTGGAATGTGATGTATTCAATTCAATTTATGAACAGGTTGGTCCCAAGTGCTCTTTTTTTAAATGGCTTGATAATCCCACTTGTATGCGTGGGAATGAAGCTACCCATTTGGTGCAACAAAAGCTGGATTTACTACGGAGTGAGCTGCAACTTGCACATGAAAGGGAAAGAGCAGCTACCCAGACAGCAGCAAAAGCTACCCAAATGGCAGAAATTGCTCAAGACAGGGCAGCAAAAGCTACCCAAATGGCAGAAATTGCTCAAGACAGGGCAGCAAAAGCCACTGAGAGGGAGAGAAAGTTTCAAGCTTCCTCTATTCAAGCCAAAGAGATAGTAGTGAGAGCTTTAGAGTAAGAGAGAAAGTACAAAATTGCACTAATTTTGTCATGGTTTTTTTTTTTTTTTTTTTTTTTTTTTTTGGTTATGTTGTTTTCATGTTTTGGCTCAAGTGAGAATGTTGGAATGATGAGATTGAGTCTGCCTGGTGGATTGTAATATAAGCTGGTCCTCAATTGTATTGTAATAGAACTATGTAAGGTTTTTTTGAGAATGAGAATTATGTAAGATGGTAGATGTTGTTGGCTTGAAGCCACTTAATAATATAAGCCTTTTTAAGAGAAAATGTTATTTATGTTAGATGTTGTTGGTATTTTTGTTTTGTTTAAAGTGAATTGGCTACTTGTGAGCTGTGAGCTATTGGTGTTGGTGTTTTGTTGGATGTTATGAGCTGTATTGGATTGTGTATAAAGTGCATTGTGTGAAGATAAATGCGCTGAAAGTGAATTGATTAAAGTTTAAAGGGCATGACAATTATCTGTCAACTTATAAGAAAAGACAACAAATGCACACACAAACCTGTTATTCAACACATACACCTACACACATAAACAAACTCATATATGGGCAACTGCAATAATCAAAATAATAATTTTGAACACCTGTCATTAAGTTGGGAAATTGTATACATATGTAAGGTGGTATTGAATAGCCTTTCATTAATCACCAGTAAATATAAGGCATTTGGTACAACAACAACCAAAACAATTGCACCTGCCCATTGTTTACAAAACTTACAAAAATACAAAAAGTGTTTGAACAGCTATACAAAAAAGTGTCTTGCCATTGTCTGTCATGTCATTGTCTACAAATAACATATAACCCTAACACTACATAACCCTAATACATAGCAACAAAAGTGTCTTGACTTAGTCTTCATTTACTGCCCCTTCCCCTGCCCCTACCCTTGCCTCTCCCACCACAGCTGACCTTCCCACCTCTTGTTCTACATTTTTGAGTCCTAGCTGCATCACCCCTTCCTCTCAAAGCAACTCCTCTGGTAGCAGGTGGTCTTGTAGGCTACAAAGTACAAAAATTCACATGTTTGCTACCAGTATCACAGTTTTATGAATAAAACATCAAACCTAACATGACAGTACCAGTGATGATGGTGCTCTACTGTCCTATGTTTCTGTAAGGGTGTGTGGTGCTGGCTAGCTTGAAGAGAACCAAGGAGATCTTCTAACTGTGTACCTAAAGTCTGAAGAGTACCACTGACTTGGGTTCTATGACCATGGAGCTGGTGGTTGTGACCATGGAGCTTGTGGTTGTGGAGCTGGTGGCTGTGACCCTGCTGCCTAGTTGGATGAGGATAAGGCCTTAATGTAAGGTTGATGTGTTGGTGGGGGCTGAGATGATGTTGGGGCCTGGAATCCTTGTCTGCATGCAGAAGCCTTCCACTTCCCTGCAACCATATATAAGCATGTTTTTTTACAGTATTAGTTATTGGCATTTTGCTTTTAAATAAATAAAAAATTGTAAAAACTTACAGATTTTCCTTTCTGCAATCTCTGCCTCCTCTCCCATGGTGTCTCACTAGTGACATTAGCCTTACATCCCCTTGCATTGTGCCGTTCCTTTTGACACCTTCTACACCTCACTGGCTTGTTTGCTCTAGACACCTTATAGGGGTTCCTTGGCTCATCAACATCTCTCTTCCTCTTCATGGTTGGCCTGCCTGGTGGCTTATAGATAATATGTGCAACAGGCTTGGGTTGGCCACTTGACATCCACTCAGACTAGCCAGGCATGGGAGGTATGGATGTCTTGTATGTCTCCACATAAGCATCCTTGTAGTAGCATAGATGAGTGTAGTCTTCTAGTTTCTCACGATTCACAAAAATGGCTGCAACTCTATGCTTGCAGGGGATTCCTGTTAAGTCCCATGCTCTACAATTGCATGTCTTCCCTACCAAGTCCACCACAATGCCTTTCCCATATGGCATTGTACAGAAGCCCTTAGACTCTAATTTTAACTTCTCCAACTTGTCCTGTATGTTTGGACACAACTTGCCACGATACTTTTCTATGCCAATCTTCTTTGTATACAGCCTGGTCATAAGTCTAACTCCAATCCACTCCAGCATTAATAAGATGGGCTTGTCTCTAGCCTTCACAATCATTAGAGTTAAAACTCTCACTCAGATTTTTTACCAAACAATCTGTCAAAACTCTTGTAAAGAAGTGGGATCTGGTCCACTGTGCAGACTCTATATTAGCCAGGTACTTCCAAGCTTCTTCATCCAAACTCTATAGATGGTTCATCCCCCTCTTAAATTCTCTGGCTGATGTTGTGCTAGCACACATCCACAGTACACTCTTCAACTCCATGCCCTTGTGGTTAACCTTGAAGTTGTTGTATATGTGCTTCACACAATACTTGTGCTCCACAATTGGGAATAGAGTCTTTATTGTAGGTAGAAGACCCTGCAATCAAGTAAGCAAGCATTCAATGTCAGCAAACAAACATGTAAAAAGGTAAGCATGTAAGCATTCAAGTAAAGCAAGCAAACAAGCATGATAATACCTTTTGCCTGTCACTGATGAATACCAGATTGAACTCCTCTGGCCTGCCAATGTCATCTGCAAACTGCTTCAAGAACCAGATCCAATTGTCCTTGTTCTCTTGCTCAACAACAGCCATTGCCACTGGGAATATATTGTCATTTCCATCCTTGGCAGTGGCAAACAATAATTGCCCACCAAACCTACCTTTCAAGTGGCATCCATCCAGCCCAACAAAGGGTCTACAACCACCTAGAAAGCCAACCTTCTGAGCATTGTACCTAATGTAATTCCTTTTAAACTTGGGTTCTGCATCCTCATTTTCCATCTTTGTTTGCAAAATCACCTTGCTTCCTACATTTGTCCTCCTTATCATTTCTGCATAATCTCTAAGTAGGTCATACTGAGCCTCTTCACTCCCAGTAATCAGTCTTTTAGCTGCCTTCCTTGATCTATACACCTAACTAATACTTAAATCAACTGAAATCTTCTGCATCACATGGTACTTAACACCTAAGACCTCACAATTAGGATTCTTACCAAAATCCTCCAAATACTTGTTTGCCACATAGGCTGATGTAACTTGCCCTTTTTAAAATGTTAGGGGGTAGGCACACTCAGGATAAAGTGTCTTGATCTCAAATGTGTACTCTCTAGTCACCATTGAGGCATAACACCTCCATCCACAATTGTTCTTACAATGTACAAAAATCTTCTTATTCTCATTTAACTTCCACTTGATATCAATGTGATGCTGAATCACATACTCCCTTAAAACCTTCCTAAACACCTTGGAGTTTGGGAACTTCATCCCTTTTACCAACCTAACGTATTCCATATCAGTCCTCTCATTGAACTCCAATTGCCAGGCCTCTGCTCATCATCAGAACTATCCACACTTGCAATATCATCCTCTAAAGCTAGTTTAGCAAACTCTTCATCTAAATCTATGTTTGGAGGAGGAACATTGCTTGGGCCAGGTGTATCTGTGTTTGGCTGAGATGTATCAGTGGTTGGATGAGGTGTATCAGTGGTTGGAACAGTATTAGGCTCAGATGGCATTGTGTAAGGTGGAGAAGACTCACCAAAAATGTCATCAGCAAAGTCTTCTCCTTCTAGACCTTAATTCAACCAATCAAACTCTTCCTTCAGACCATCACCCCCTATAGCAGCCCCTGCACCCCCTATAGCAGCCCCTGCACCAGCTCCTGCACCAACCCCTGCACCATCAAAAACTTCAACTGCAAGTGGAGCATTACCACTCTCCACATATAGTATGATGGTGTCTCTTGGCCCTCCCTCATTAGGCTTGCACATGGGCACCACATCTTGATCATCTTGTATGAGCCTCAAGTCTTACTCCAAGTTGCCCCCAGGACCTAAATAATGAACCCTACACAATTCATCAATCCCCAATTCCTCACATATACCTTGTATTTCAAAATAACTAAGCCTATCAAGATCCCTATACACTGTTTCAACTTTCCCACTAAAGTATTCTAAACTAGGGTTCCACAGAAAAGCACCCCCATAATGTACCTCTACACATCATCCATCTGCAATAACAAATTACCATTTAACACGTATACAATTAACAATTAAAGAATTGTAAACAACAAAAGAGTAAATACTTGCATGTTTCTGTTTTACTTTTGGGACGCAACACACACACAAAGACCACATTTTCTACTTTGCTTTTGATTCTGTATTACTAAATAGCACACGCAAACATTAAAATTTAAACCCAACAGAAACTTGGGTCCACTGTGAGACACAATGACCACGACAGACAAAATGCCCATAAACAACACAAATCCAAGAATAGGTGGTCACATTTTTCATAAACATCAACAAACACAACCAATATTCTCATTCCATTATATGTAACATTGACCATTGATTGATTACTAAAAAAACAATAAACAATCACAAGCCCAAAGTAAAAACCCAAACAGTGACTGATTTCTTACCAGGATTTTAATCCCTCGAACAACCCGTTGGTCATCTAGGTTCACACTTGTAGCACTATTACAATATCAGATGTAGAATGTGGTGTCTACGGGGATTTTTGTGTTTCTAGGGCTCATGAGGAAAAGAAGAATGGGTTCGTGTTTTTTATCCGTGTTATGTTCTGATTTTGAATAAAAATGTGTTTTTCTAACGTTTGATGGTGAGGTGGGTAACAGATTGAAGTTTAGGTGGACAAAGTGTAAATGATTGAAACACAGGTAAGCAAAGTGAAAATGGGTCATACCACAGGTGAGTTTACTGTAATTATCTCTAAATAAATTAAACAAGCTTCAAATAAACTTGATAAACAAGCCTAAATTTACTTATTGATTATTTTCGTGACTACGTATATGTTGAGGAAAATTTTTAGATAAAGTGTTACCCATTTAAAAAAATAAAGTTGGAATATTCTTCACATGTGCAAAAATAATTCTATAAAAATTATATGCAATAGTTTAAATAAAGCCATAAATGAAATAAATGTTTTTTATTTGAAGATTTTTTTCTTTAGAGAGGGAGGTATGATTTGAAGTTCAACTTATGATTGCTATTACTCATTAGTCCAAGATACCAGTAGTCAGTAGATTTTTAGTGAAGGCAAGAAAATTTTGAATCTACGGAAGACTTTACTAATTGAAACCTACTTAATCTTTTTGAGGAATGTTAACAAATGTCCCAAGGACATTAGTTTAAAAAATATTTATAAAAACTTTTTATAGAAAAAGAAAAAAAATTAACTTCTTTTTAAAAGATTTTTTATATTTTCTATAAAAGTTATATCTATTTTTTATTAAAATAATTCATTAACAAGTGCGTTAAGTACAATCTTCTTTTGTACAAAATAAAAGTATAAATTAAGCTCATTAGGACCATAAATGATATTTAAACCTAAATAAACCGAAGTCAAATCAAGTAAAAAGAATTTATCCGAAATTATTATTATTTTAAAAATAGAAAAAAAAAATTTTGTCGTATTCGAAGTTTCGAACTAATCTTTCAATCTTTTGGGTGCAGATGGTTGAGTTCAACTACGGTGGGCCCAACGTGGGTGCCTGTGCGTGCTTGCTATCCGCGTGGGCCACCACTGATCTGTGGGCCATATAAGTCAAAAGATGATGTACGAGGATGTGGGATGGGGCCCACCCACGTGAATTAGCAGCTCGCATATCTCTACAAATCTAATCAATGTCTAATCTGAAGCGATTTCCCCAGGCCCCCCAATTATCCTATGTCCCACGATGATGTGTTAATTTTTTTAATTTTATTTTCTTAAAAGGCTTTTGTAAAACAACGTCAAATTTAAATTAATTATTAAAAAGAAAAACAGAGACATTTACTTTGTTTTTAGCTGAACCAGACATAACACATAACAACAATCTGTACTTTTGTCTCAGCTTAATTATATCTTTATTACAATACTTTTGTCTCAGCTTAATTATATCTTTATTACAAATATTTAATGGGTCAGTATTAAAAATAGTGGGAGGCAAAAAATTCTATAAAATCACATAAAAAATCACAACGTTTTACATAATTATCTAAACTTCAGTGGTAGGTCGATATAAAGCTTCGTTAGGAAAATTCAGGACAACATTAAAAATAAAAAATAAAAAACCACAAAATTTGCTATAATTGTTCACATGATAAACCGAAAGTAGTGAAGAAAAAATGATGGGTCCATGTGAAATTGATAAGTAACCAATTATAACTTGTTGTGGGGCTAGGGAACTTACGACCCGGCCCACTTTCCACTAGGGCCCAGGCCCGTGCTGAGGAGGGTAGTTACCGAGAACGAATAGGGAAAGACCAAATAGCTTATAAAGGCAGCCGAGGATGATCCTGTCATTGGCATCCCAAAACTTCAAAAGGAAGAGCGTTATGTCGCCAAAGGCAACCTCCGAGGCGCCCCCAGAGGAAGAAGAGAGTAATGGGACTCGCATGGGGGTACGTAGTGGGAGTGGTTCAAGGTAAATACGTCACCTCCGTATTGAATGCGCCCACAAACGCTCTAGCCATATTAATGAGAAAAGACGCCTGAACAGTGTGGTTTCGATTAGTGCAACTAACAAAAGGCAGGGGGAGGCGGCTGATGGGACAGCTATTTAAATAGGTACATGTCTGATAAACAAGTGGAGGGCCAGGATCAACCGAGAAAGACTATATAATGTGAAGACTTATGCGCCAGGAAGGAGGGCTCCAAAACCATGGAGTCCTAAAAAAGGGAGAATAAGAAGGACATGAGGCTCCTTGGACGAGGTCTAAGGACCGGAGCTACTCATGACGTACCGGAATAGATTATTATTAAACGCGTCAGGTTCATCCTTGTGCAAATCGCTATGGAAACCCTGATTAACTACCGTCCGACAACTAAGGCCTAGCCTTTCAAACCCACGCTCTACAAATTATATTGTTTGGGTCTTTTAATGTACGAACCCAACATCATTTTGGGGTCGTTACGAATCGAGTCCTTACACTTGTCATGTAAGATAGTTTATAATCGTAAAAAAAGTTGTGATTTTTCATATAATATTAAAATTAGTCTAGTAATACATGATTAATGAATGTGGAATGCCTTTAGAGAAATAGAAAATCTAGGACCACCATTTTTTTGCCACATTTTTGTCATGACCATGATATGAAAGATTGTGAGTAATGAAGAAAAAATAGTAGGTAAAGTAATATACAACCACTTATAACTTGTCACATTAAAGTTGCAGTTAAAAAAATTTATGATGCTAGAACTACTCCCAGAAGAATAGAGAAACTTATCTTATAGAAGTCAATTTTTTTTTAAAAGGGGAAAAAATATATTCTACCCTTCCTTTCTCTTGCACTATGGAATGAGAGAAAATAGAAGAGAATAGACTCGAGAAGAGAAAGGAAAAGGGGATATTATTTTTTACTTTCCTTCCAAATCCATAAAATTACTGTTATACCATGGGAAAGTTTTGACACTTTTTGTGGAATTACTTTATAATTTAAAAGGATAAAAGTGTAAAATACATTTCATTTTTTTCTTTCCTCTTTTCTTCTCTTTTATATTCAAACACATATTTTATTTTTCCTTTCCATTCCCTTATACATTTCTCTTCTCTTCCCTTTCCTTCCCTTTTCTTTCGTCAAACCAAACATGGTCTTAAACTCAACCTAAAAATCAACTAATCCTCTGTCTAAACATCTCACAAAAGACAACAAAAATCATTGCATGCCACAATTAGCTCCAACAAGTTGATTTCAGTCAAGGCGAAACTCGACAATTCGAGATTTTCATATTATAAAAAAAAGATTGATAGCATTGTTGAAAGGTGCAAGTTCAACTTCTTCTTCTTTTTTTTTTTTTTTTTTTTTTTTTTTTTTTTTTTTTTTTGTCCGTTCACAAAAGCAACTATAACATGTATTGTTCGTAAAATTCCATTAACCTATTATGACATTCTTATTTTGTCTCTAATTTTTTAAATTAAATAATATTTGTTTAATAAAACCAAATAGAATGAGTCCTTTCATTACTTTGTTAATGTAAATTCCAAGTTTTAACTTTACTGATATCAAAATGTAAACGCTAACCACTCTATAGGTAAGAATTGAAGTTAAAAGACTGCGCGCGCGCACACACACACAAAAGGGACCTCCACACCACAATGCCATCTCCAAACAAATAGAGAAAATTTGTAGAAGTAAAAACAAGGGACTATTGAGAGTTGTTAGGAGAGAATATTTAGGCAATCAATTTAAAATTTGGATTTTGGAGAGAGAGAGAGAGAGAGAGAGAGAGAGAGAGAGAGAGAGAGAGAGAGAGAGAGAGAGAATATTTAGGTAATTAATTTAAAATTTGAATTTTTGGAGAGAGAAAGAGAGAATACATTCTATTTTTATTTATTTTTAGTATGTAGACTCAAAGATTAAGTTTTTAAATTCACTCGCATACAAAAGAATTCAAATATTTTGAAAGAGATTCAAATGGAGGCACAACTTAGTGAGATAGAGAATTTCATCGATTGGCTAAATTTTGGAACGTAGTTAATAATAATACTCCTACAAGATAATTAATAAGAAATGTTATGTTTACAACATTTTCACTACTTTCATAATAAATCCTAAGTGGCAGATTGTTATTAATTATTGCTAGTGGGTAAAAAAATAATTTTAGCGTTGGATTCAGATTAAATACTGTAACAACTTGCCATCTAGAATTTGTTGTGAAAATATTATAGACTTAGCAATTGACAGCCCAAATTAATCTTCTATTGCATTTTTAAAAGATTTTATTAGCTAATATTTGAACTTTGAAGTTTTAAAAAAAGATTTTATTAGCTAATTTCTGGGGGCTACTTCCACTTAAGGACCTGAGGTTATGACCTAAGTTGCCTAGTGAAAGGCCAACCTTACCCCTGACTAAGGGTATGTTTGGTTGGGTGGATTTTAGGGAGGATGGAAAAAAAAAAATTGGAAAATATGAGAGAAAATGAGTGGGAATGGTGTTTAGTTGAGAAGGGGAAAGGGAGAGAAAAGTGGTGGAGCCCAGCTGTTTTCTTTCCGGGCTCACCAAAATTCAACCTCTCCAAAATGGGAAGAAAATGGAGAAATTAAACAGTCCTCTGGTGGACCACGTCACTTGTCCACCATTCTACTAAAAAACTTATATTTGTTTAAAATTGCTGAGTCAGTAATCTATTTATGTTTTAAAAAAAAAAAAAAAATTAACTTAGTAATTTTAAACAAGTGTGAATCTTTTAGTAGAATGGTGGATCATGTCACTTGTCTACCAGAAGGACCTTATAATTTCTAGAGAAAATGGGAGAGAAAATGAGGAAGATGTGTGTTGGACAAAATTGCCCTTCTCCATCCAACAATCAACCTTTTGTCTTTTTCTACTTTTTGTCTTTCCCATTTTCTTTTTTTGCCTGGATAAAATTTCTTCTTCATTGCACAGTACGTTCGCATTGGTTTGGATTTTTTTTTTTTGGGATAAAATTTTGCACAGTACACGTGGGTTCTTTTTGTTTTTGTTTTTGTTTTTTTTTTTTAAATCTTTTAGCATTTGCTTATTTTATATATTTAAAAAAATTAAAGTGTCCATACAAATTTTTTTTTTTTAATAATAAATGTGTTACTTTTTGTTTATATATTTAGTAAGGATATAATAGCAAATTTATATCAACTTTATTTTTCATCCTCTCATTTTTTATCTCAACCAAATAAAAAAGTTTTCTATTTCTTCATTTTCCACCCTTTCAACCAAACACAAATGAGGGAAAACTAAATCTTTTCTATCTTTCCACAATTTTCTATCTTCTCACATTTCCATCCTCCCAACCAAACAGACTCTAAGTCTAAAACCATACATAGGATAGCAGTAAATTTATTTATTTTATTATAAAAAAAAACTAGTTTATATGTGAATGTATACTTTTTTGGCATTGCAGTGACTTAAGCAAAGTTAAATTAGAACAATATATTATCACACACCTCTGTTATGGTGGTCATTCCAAAAATATAAGTGCTTGTTAGATGTAGGGAGTAAGAGCCAAGATTCAAGTTTTTAAAAGGGAGTTTCACGCACGTGTACGTTTAGATTAGACTAAAGTAAAATTTCTATCTTATATTAAAAAAAATAGAACAATTCAATTCTCAAAATATAATCACTTTTACTATATTAATGTCTAAAATCATATATGACTGTTCAATAAAGAAAACAATCTCTTATATGTATTCTAAAATTTGATTTTTTTTTTCTCTAAACAACTTGAAATTTCACAATTAGACATAAACAACTATATAAATAATTATAAAAAAAATATGTTTCAAGCAAAAATATCACTAAGTACGGAGAGATCGAGTTACTTATATCCAATAACCTCACCAAAATTTTAAAATTATGACACCTAAAGAACAACCTACTATAATCAACTCTAGCAACTGATCCGATTTTTGCATTTTTCATTTAAGTTGTATTTCTCTAATCAAAACATATTAACTTGGAGAATACAATTACAAACACTATATAATGATGCCGAAAAAATCACCAATAGGTTACGCAGCACTCGCACGCTCAAAGTAGACCAGCACAACAAAATAATAGAAGACCTCATAGAGAGCACCGGTGTGGTGTCTGCCAAATACCCTCCGAAGATCAAGTTAGAACTATTCTCACAACTCTAGAGTGCTAGAGAGGGTAAATTATGCGTACCTTAATTTGTGAGGGTATTGGGGCTTTTATAGTAGTAGAAGGTCGGTCTATCTTCCTTGGTGTTGAAGTCTTTTCCTTATAGGACTCTACTTAAATATTTCCAAACGTGGTGAGTAAGATCTTTCTTTGTAGAGAAGATCTTCCTTTGGCGCATATCTCCTAGAATCTCCTTTGCGCTAGGATTCCTATTTTGGGATTCTAGGGTGACTCAGGCATAAGCAGCAAGGACTCTGCATCCAGGGCTTTTACTGTATCTACCAACGATGGGTTTTAGCGAACGTTGGACCAACTCCTCGTTGGCCCATGGAATCGGATCCGTCAGGGCCATTACATCAGGCCTATCAAGCCATATTTTATCCTCTTCACTATATAATATTATTTATGAAAGTATGGTAAGACTGTCCTTTTTATTTTGATGAACGTATGGTAAGACTATCCTGGAAAGTGGAAATTTTACCTAATAATTATGAGACTACCTCTACCTGTATTTGTGAGACTACCTCTACCTACATGGTCTTGATTGAATTTCGGCACTAAAGGTTGAGTCCTCTAGTATTGACAAATGACAAGACAAGTGATCCATAATTGACCTTTTACACGTCATAATTAAATATAAAAAAAGAAAAAGGAGTACAGGTAGCGTTTTTAGTGTTTTTAGACGCATGAAAAAAAAAAAAAAATTGTCAACCTTAAGCCTATGTTTGGATGCATTTTTTTTTGTCACTCATTTTCTGTTACTTATCGCTCATTAGTCATTACTTATCACTCATTATTTATCACTCTAAAAAACCATGTTTGTTTGGCACCATCACTTACTTTCCATCACTCAATATTTTTCACACTATTTGTGGGCCCTATACCTGTCACTCGGTGTAGTTTTTTTTTCTTCAGTACCCAAACTCACCGAACCCAGTAAAAAAAAAAAAAAAAAAAAAACCCAGAACATGAAGACCGAACCAGTGAAAGAAGAAGAAAAAAAAAAAAAAAAAAAAAGAAACCCAGAACAAATCGAACTAGTGAAAGAGAAAAAAAAAAAAAAAAAAAAAACCCAGAATAGACCGAACGAGTGAAAGAAGAAGAAGAAGAACTGAACAGCCAACCTAGGAGAAAAAAGGAAAAAAAAAAAGTCAAAAGGTACGGTTGAGCATTGTTTGTGGGTCCCTTATATGTGTGTAATTACAATATTGTCATTGAGTTATGAGTTATGGAAACTGAAAACAGCCAAAATGTGTTTTCAGTTTCCATAACTCATAACTCAAAAATCAGAGAATTGAGTGATAGAAATAGAGTTATGGACTTCCCAAACAACCTTTTTGTTATGGGTCCCATTATTTTTAAGTTATGAGTTATGGAAATTGAGAATTGAATTACGGAAATAGGCCATCCAAACAGCTCCTAACCCATCCCACTGTAACAACGGTTGGGTCGGGTTAACCTATGGATCACTATAAGGATCCTATTGTTTGACTAAATTTAAGCTAAACCAAATGGTCTTGGAAATCCATAGGGGTGTGTTGTGTGTTTGTGTAGATGGAGATGTGACTTATTTTATTAAGGGAAAAATAAGAACACCATTACTGAATATACATATTTATTGATATTGAATTGAAGTATATCATTGGATCAAAAGGAAAAAAAAAAAAAAAAAAATCTTTGGTTTTATTAGAAATATTCTAAGAAAGTAGGAAATCACAAGGCTTTTGATCCTAAGTACATTCTAAAAAACATAAAATTAAACTGTTTTATTTTCTAGTAACAATCTAGAAAATAAAGCAAAAATGATAAGGAATTGGTTTCAAAACTAGAAATTTGAATCCACAGCCTAGGTTATAGAGACGGAGGCACCTATCACCTATCCCCCCCCCCCCCCCCCCCCCCCCCTTCTCCCGCGCGAACTGTAGATCGGTCTTCAAGAAATTGATGACAGTGAACTTGTTATGCACTTGATCCACTCAACATGTTATAATGCACAAACATAATTATAAATTTGCAAAAAAAAAAAAAAAATGATAATTCACTAATCTAATGCATTATCATGATCTCTCTCTCTTTCTCTCTCTCACACATAATGCATGGATAATAAGTAATCATCCCATATTGTCAATCAACATGTTTTGATACACATGTTGTTCTTTTATATATTATAGTCGTTGATACGTTATACTTGCATGCACAACTTCCATAAAACGACTTAACAGTGGATTTGAAGGTTGAATTGACTCCTTATAATGCTTAGTCTTCTTATTCACAAATCACGAATCTTCCTTCTAACTTCAAAATGGAGTTATGGTTGGAATTTTACTTAAAAATTAATTCAAGATAAACAAATATAATACATTTATGAATTAACAATTATATCATGCGCATAAGTAATAAAAATCAACAATAAGATGTGAGAAATTTCTTACTAAATTATATTATTCAAGAATTTCACATACAATTAGGATGCTTTTCCCCTTATAGTAAGGATTAACAAGAGTTTTCTTTTCTCTTCTTACACCCCTTGCAATTGTGTCCTTGACAATCTATATATATATATATATATATATATATATATTTATATATATATATAGGGCAAGACTTAGGTATAGTACTTAGATGCTGTTTTTTAGGTTTCACTTTTAACATTCTGTCATGTGAATTTTTGCTCATAGGATGGAAATGTATTTTTTAGTTAAGTAGCCACATGGTTGAATCTTAAGAGGGGAACTTAAGGAATAACACGTAAGGTACTGTACCTAAGTTTTGTTTATATATAATAATAATAATAATAATAATAATAATAATAATAGGTAAAGCAGAGAGAAAATCCAATTAATTTTCAAATTGAAATTCAATTAGAGTCTAATTTTGCGCCACGTGTCTCATCTAATCTAAATTTAGAATTTTGTACCAAGTGAGTTAATTTAGTATAAAAATTAAATTTCAATTAAAGTTTAATTTTGCGCCACATGTTTCATCTAATCTAAAATTTTAAAATTTTGTGCCAAATTAGTTAATTTAGTGTAGAAAACGAGAAGTCCAATATAATAAACCATAAAAAACATAATCATATAACTAAAAAAAAATTCAAATTTATAAGTCATTTATATATATATATATATATATTAATAAGTAAAACTTAGAGAAAGTTGAATTATAATTTGAAATTATAATCCAATTTTGCATGTGTCTAAATTTATGTGGAGACTACACCTTAATTATCCACTTAAGCATGTGCCACGTGTCTACTTAAGTTTTTTTAATCTTTGTGTTAAATGAGTTAATAAGTGCAAAATACTAAAAATCTAATATTAATAAACTATAAAATAAAAAAAAAAAACAATTACATATACTCAATAAAAATCACATGTTTCTTAATAAATAAAAAAAATAAAAATCACCACACGTTCTATCTTATTAAAAATTAGAAAAAAAAATTGATCATCAGTAGTATTAAATTTTGGTAAGAATTTTAATATGTACTAACTATATTTACTTTAAAAAAATAATTTGACTAATTATCTATATTTTATGATAAAAATTGTGTTTAATTTTAAATATATCTATATGTATGCATGAATGCATGTGTACATTTAAAATAATAATAATAATAATAATAATTTGACTAATTATTTATAATTTTTATAATATATTTTTTTAATTTTAAATGCATCCGTGCGTTTGCATGGAGTTACATGCTAGTATATATATATATATATATATATATAGGCAAAACTCAGAGAAAATTCAATTAAAATTTGAAATTATGATCCAATTTTGAGCTATGTGTATAAATTTATGTGGGGACCACACCATAATTATCCACTTAAGTTTGTGTTATGTGTTCACTTAAGTTTTTTAATTTTTATGTCCAGTGAGTTAATGAGTGCAAAATACTAAGAATCTAATATTAATGAACTATAATTTTTTTTTTAAAAAAAAATCTCATATACTTAATAAAAATCGCCACACAACAAAAATCATCACACTTTCTATTTTATTAAAAATTAGGAAAAAAATGATCATAAGTAGTATTAAATTTGGGTAAGAATTTTAATGTGACTAATTATGTTTACTTAAAAAATATTATTTAACTAATTATTTAATTTTTATGATAAAAATTGTGTTTAATTTTACATGTATCCATATGTATGCACGTGTTACACGCTATTTTTTATTATTAATAATTTGACTAATTATTTATATTTTTAAAACAAAAAATTGTGTTTAATTTTAAATGCATACATATGTTACATGTTAGTATTTATAATATTCAGAAAGGAAATAACCAACCATAAAATCTTTTTTATCGTAATAACAATTCATGTAACAGATATTATATTCATTAATAAACAACTTCAGTAAATAGATTCATTAATGAAGAAGTTCATTAACATGTCATTATTTTTATAACTCCATACTAATGCATGGATTCATTTATCGTTTATATCCTGAATCTCTATAATGACAACACCTCTTATAGAAGGCCAAGTTCCTGGCAATGACACGATAGATTTATTAAGGCCAATGAATGTGCATGAATCTCATTATAGAAGGACTGTCGAGATTATTATGCACTAACCATCATGGTCCAACAATGTACCTATGTTTAATTTTAAATGCATCCATACGTTACGTGTTAGTATTTATAATATTCAAAAAGAACATAACCAACCATAAAATCTTTTTTATCGTAATAGCAATTCATGTAACAGATATTATATTCATTAATAAACAACTTCAGTAAATAGATTCATTAATGAAGAAGTTCATTAACATGTCATTATTTTTATAACTCTATACTAATGCATGGATTCATTTATCGTTTATATCCTGAATCACTATAATGACAACACCTCTTATAGGAGGCCAAGTTCCTGGCAATGACACGATAGATTTATTAAAGCCAATGCTCAATGTACATGAATCTCATTATGGAAGGACTGCCGAGATTATTATGCACTAACTATCATGGTCCAACAATGTACCTATAAGGGCTACATCATGATGGACATGTTCAAGTCACCTTTCATATAGTCTAAAGCAATTTTAACTTACACCTTCTTTCCATCATGGTCCAACAATGTACCTATAAAAATCAGCTATATCATGATGGATATGGTTAAGTCAAGGACTATAATGAAATCATTCATAATCTTAGCCTTCTAAATCAAGTAGACATATTTCAATATACCAATATTTTACATCATAAAAATATTGCATAATTTTACAAGAAATTTTGAGTATTTATTTATTGATAATAAAGACATCATAAAATATCATGTTGAGCCACATTATTCTAACAGTTATGCGTGTGGCCATAGGGGTGCTTGTGAAACGTCATATTTTGTGTTTGTAGCTTTCATTATACGATGTTGATGGAGAAATTTTTATGTGAGAATATGTATATGTGAATGTGTTTTTATAGACTTGAGATGAGTCATGTTGTGAGAGCAACCTAATGTCTCTTCTAAGCCTTTCTCTCTAAAAATTTCTTTAGCACCTTATGACTCTCAATTTTTTAATAACTCTACAGTTACAGACATTGTAACTATAGAATTAGAATCCTTCAATTTGGTGGGGGGGGGGGGGGGGGGGGGGTTAAGAGAGATGTTATTCTATAAAGGGATAATGTATTAAAAAGCTTAATTTCTACTCCACTATTTTCTTCCAGAAGTTCTGATTATTTTAATCCTCGACGTGCTAAAATTTGTTTTTGAGCTAATAAATACGCCAAAACTCAAATTTGGTGGGAATTAGGACGTGAGTGCAAATTGGCACCCATGCCTTTGTGATGAGGAGTCGATTGACAGTTGTGTTATGGGATTATATTTTGGCTTTATGCTCGTTTGTTGGTGGGTTTTGCTCAGCTTTCTGACTTGCTTGAGGATAATTACAAATTTTAAAGGTATTTTAAAGCCACCAAATATTCATGATAGTTATAATGATCCTATCTATTGATCTCTAACTTTTCCTCTTCTTTTCGAAGAGAAAATATCAAAAATCAAAATTTGGGTTTTTATCTCACGATTTTTTTTATTTATTCTTAATTACATTATTGTCTTAAAAAATAAACCAATAGAATTTTTGACATGAAATTGATTCTAATTAATCTAGTTATGGACTAATCAAAATTAACCACTCATAATCACATTGTTTGTGCCTTGATGTGCCAGAATACATATTAATGGTTAAATATTGACGTGTCAGAATGCATACAAAATCAATCATACTAGCCCTCTAAATCATGCATATTGGATTCTTAAGGAATTCATATGAGTTTTTATAATTTTCAATTAAAGATACAGGTCATCTAAAACCAGTTTATACCTTCATCAATTAATGCATCAGTATTTATCTATATCATTTTTAAAGTAATTAAGGAGACTTATAGAATATGAAATAAGATTAAAGTTTTGAATAACTGAAACACGAATCCGTTGTCGTCCAGCGGTTAGGATATCTGGCTTTCACCCAGGAGACCCGGGTTCGATTCCCGGCAACGGAATATTTTTGTATTTTTTTGAAACCCTGACATATTACTTTACTTTTTTGTTTCTGTCTTTAACTTTTGTCGCGTGTACCTGTGACTGTGAGGTCTCACCACCTCCAACAGCTCATTTATTTCTTTGCTTGGTTTTTCATCCTTCCCAATGCCTGTACAGTTGTACCCCATTTTTCACTCTCTCCAATAAAAGTAAAACAGTCTATGTCCATTATTAATTCTTGAAACGACATCTTGTAAAACAGTCCATCTATCCATGTCCATTATTCATCTTATTTTTTGTATTTTACATTTTACTTTATATTTTACAAAATAAAATTATCATACATTTTTTATATAATAATTAAAATTAAAAAAAATCACATAGCATATTTAATCAGATATTGGAACTATTAATAGAGTGAGATTTTGTAAAATTTTTTATTTCACTTGACACATTTGTTGTGCTCCAACTTTTGATTAAGTTATTTTAACCCAGCAAGTCCGCTTTTTGCTTTATGGGTTTTCAATTTAGGCACTACAGGCTTATATACTACTGCTCTTTCATTCAATCCATGTTTATGGGCTATACAAATTTCTCCGTATTAAACGTACATTACTCTTGCCACTCCTCGTGATAAGATAGTTTTGAGTTGCTAAAGTCAGATTGGTATGTGTGTTTAAACAACGATTTTTAATTTTTTTAAAAATATGTGTGGATAAAAAAATATGTGAAAATACGTATAATATTGTTTAAAAACTGAAAACATATATTTAAATACATGTACCAAATAGACTTGCATATTTCTTGTGCTCTAACTTTTCCCTATGCCATTCTAGTGGGTTTTCCACCCAACAATTTTTTATTTTACTTTTTAAGCTCCAATTAGTGCCTAGATTAACCTGATGGGTTTTTAGTCTAACAAGCTAGCCCTAAATTTTGCTTAGACAAGCTTAATGGGTTTTCAACCAGTCTTGATAGCGTAAGTGCCTTTCCAATTGTGCTTGAACTTGCCCATTGGGTTGAATACTGGTGCTCTCAGTTCCTTCAAACTATGCCTCCTTGATATTTTTTGGTTTGACCTTTTATTAAGGATGAATTCGGAATTTTAGCTCCCTCCTTTCTCTCTTTCTGAAGATAGAGTTATTGTGCATGCCATTCCCTTGGACATGGTAGAGTGCTATTAGCCTCCTTTCATGATGAGGGTCAGTTCATCAAATAACTTTTGGGCTGATTCTACTCCGGGAATATAGGCCTTAAGGATGATTCTCAAGGATTGGACTTCCAATAACTTGCATCAAATGAAGGAATAAGAAAAACAAAATAAAATCTTATTTTCATTCCATCTCTCACATGACATATAGATTACAATCATGCATTGCTATCACATCAAATTCAGAGAATTCATAAAAAATAATGATGTTTTTGTCAAAAACTAAATATTATTGACAACAGGTGAATAAAAAATGGAAAATGAGATGAGTGAATGTAACAATCTTTTTCTTGAGAAATGACTTATGGGAATCATTGTGTGCATCATTAAGAATTCACATGTAGGATTCATCTTTGCACTTTCATGCATAACAATGTTCATGCTTTTTCAGGTTTCGGTGTATCTTTGTGCATAGGACCATGGTAGGTTTAAATTCGTTTTGTTTTTTTTTGGTTTAATTTGCATGTAAATTTGGAGTGAAATTTTGTTTCTGTTATTAATTCTGGTCACTTTAAATTTTTTTTGGTGAATGGAGAATGTGGATTTTGTGAAGGAAAAAGTTTGAAGAGATCATCCATTTGAGTTTTAGTCACATGACTTTTTAATGAGCCATGTAATTTGTTTAATTAATACACATAAATAATTTTATAATTCACATTTTATGAGTCGGAGGAAATAGCTTCAAATTGGTTTTGAGCTAAACTTTGTTCTTTCATAAATTTTCTTTTAATTTTTTTTTTGGATTTTTTAAATTGATTTTGTGATAGATGGATAGACAATTTATATTGATCATAGTACCTTAAGAGAGTAGTTCTTAGACCAAATGATGTGGATGCCTAACACATTTTCATTCCATAACTCAACCTTTGACCTTAGTTTAAGGGACATAGATTTAGTCTTATCCATTATTTCTGTAGGGGTGAAAGGCCAGAGAGCCCATATTTATATATATATATATATATATATATATATGTGTGTGTGTGTGTGTGTGTTTGTTGGGCCAGGGGCCCAATCCAAGGACGTTAAACACTTCCAAAGGGGTCTGTGCCAATGAGAGAAGAAATGGAATCCGATCAGAGCCACCCGAGAGGAAAACGAGGAAGAATCCCTCTTCGGCTGGGCAAGGCCGAGGACAGAGGGAATAGTTTGCAATCAAGAGCAACATTCTGGACCATTCCAGGGAAGAGGATAAGTTTTAAGGAGGGACAGGACAAAGGAGAGCTATAAAATATCTAAGATAAGGCTGCTACCACGGTATTTAATGCTCTGCAGCTGACTGAACCATGCTTTTCAGCCTTACAGTTACTCCCAAAGACTTTAGAGAGGGGCTGATGGGACAAGTATCAGAGTTACCAATCTGAATCTACACGTGGAAGGTGGAAAGAGGAGGAAGATGATAGTATAAAATAAAGGAGTGACCCTGATAGGAAGGGGGCCTAAAAAGATGGAAAAAGAAAGGATGGTAGCAATATGGACCGGACTGGTAACCTAATCCAGAAGACATGCAAGAACTGATCTCCTCGAATCGGGCCGAGGATGACCTTCTTTAAATATAAGCTACCTGTTCTTACTTTGTTGTCATTTGAATCTACGATAATAACTATCCAACTCATTAGAATCTAGATTTCCAACTCATTCTCTATAAATTCATTGTTTAGGGGCTTTTTGGGCTAAGGTCCATATATCTTTTGGATTGGGGACTCAAGCTACGTCCTTACAAGAACAATTAAGAAAAACCACACAAAAAAATTATTAATAAATGAACATATTGAAAAAGGCTTTAAAAAGAAAATAAAAATTATATGACTTAATTTTCTAGGTATAATCTAAAATGAAATTGTAAGGACATAGCTTGAGTCCCCGGTCCAAAAGATATATGGACCTTGGCCCAAAAAGCCTCAAAACAATGAATTTGTAGAGAATGAGCTGAAAATCTAGGTTCTAATGAGTTGGATAGTTATTATCGTAGATTCAAATGACAACAAAGTAAGAAAAGGTAGCTTATATTTAAAGAAGGTTGCCCTCGGCCTGGTCCGAGGAGATTAGTTCTTGCTTGTCTTCCGGATTAGGTTACCAATCCGGTCCATATTGCTACCGTCCTTTCTTTCTCCATCTTTTAAGGCCCCCTTCCTATCAGGGTCACTCCTTTATTTTATACTATCCTCTTCCTCCTCTTTCCACCTTCCACGTGTAGATTCAGATTGGTAACTCTGATACTTGTCCCATCAGCCCTTCCCTAAAGTCTTTGGGAGTAACTGTAAGGTTGAAAAGCATGGTTCTGTTAACTGTAGAACATTCAATGTCATGGTAGCAGCCTTATCTTAAATATTTTATAGCTCTCCTTTGTCCTGTCCCTCCTTAATACTTATCCTCTTCCTTGGAATGGTCCGAAATGTTGCTTTCGATTACAGACTATGCCCTCTGTCCTCAGCCTTGCCGAGTCGAAGAGGGATTCTTCCTCGTTTTCCTCCCGGGTGGCTCTGATCGGATTCCATTTCTTCTCTCATTGGCATAGACCCCTCTGGAAGTGTTTAACGTCCACGGATTGGGCCCCTGGCCCAACACACACACACACACACACACACATACACACACACACACATATATAAATATGAGCTTTCTGGCTTTTCACCCTTACAATAGCCCCTTGAGATCCATCTTTTTGACTCCTCAGGAGGAAAGGAGGATGTCGATGTGATGATAGTTCCTTTGCACACAATTTGCATCACCTCTGACTGTACAGATTTTATTTATTATCATTATTATTATTTATTTTTTTATAACTGACCAAGTCACGGTCCTGACGTTTCAATATATGAGGCGCGCCTTCATTAAATTCTTGCGGCTCCATATTCCCCACGCTCCACGACGTGATGAGAATCCAATGGCTGAGGATTTTATTGGAAATTAAGCGGGATTTTTCCCGCTTGTGACTTTCTCTTTGAACTTCGAGCAGGATAACTCCCACTAGGTTTCGCCTTCTATATAAGGCGCCTCGGAGGAATCATTCTTCTTCGCTTTACAAATCTTTGAGTCCTCCAGAAATTTCAAACTCTCAAATCTTCGGGGCTTCCAAAGGACCCAACCAAGATGGTGATCAAGGCCTAGGGGATGAGATGGCCAAGGATAAAGGCAAGGGCGAGGAAACCAAGCCCTCTTCAGATACCAAGGATGCTGCTAGGGCCCAGGATGGCGCAATCAAGACGAAGGAAGCAGAGGCCAAAGATGTTCCTGCCTTTTAGCCGAGCAAGAAAGAAGATCCTCCTTCTCCAGCCAAGGCCCAAAGCAAGTGCAGATCGCAACAGATTTTTGGTGCGACAAAGTTTGGGTTCCAACCTATACCATGTGTGCACAAATGTAAAAACAATCCAATGTTGATCGAGCAAATTAACAAGAACAAGGATAGGCAGGCTTTCTATTTTTCAGCCTTGATAGCAGAACATCTTGTAATTAGGAGAAAAATGATAGATAGGTCTCCTATTTTTTAGCCTTGATAGCAGAACATCTTGTAATTAGGAGAAAAGTGATAGATAGGTCTCCTATTTTGTAGTGGAAGTTTACCGTTATGCATAATGTACATTTCCTTCATCTAATAAAAAGGGTTTGCACTTTTTACATCGTGAGTCTTTCTTTTCTTTGCAATAACTATTTTATGAATGGTGGCGTTGTTATATTTTCCTCTAATGGGACTTAAAATTGATGATATTGTCAGTGATGAAAAGTTGTCACCCTGTCTTTACAAAAGCCGACAGTAGTGCATGGCTGCTATCTTGAGTAAATTAACTTTGTAAAAAATAGTAAGGAAAACAATTGTGTGCGTATATCACGAACAGTGCAATCAATCATAAAATATTGAATCCAAAGCAAGTGATCCGAGAGGACCATCACATATTAAGGTTCTATTTGAACACTTATAAGAGATATCAGCATGTTAATTTCCCCAAAGCATCTGGTCTGAGGACTGCAAGCATGACTTTGATTCTGTTTGAAAACTTATAAAAGATGTCATAGTGTTAATTTTCCCAAAGCATCTGGTCCGAGGACTGCAGGCATGACTTTGGTTCTATTTGAACACTTATAAAAGATGTCAAAGTGTTAATTTCCTTAAAGCATCTGGTCTGAGGATTGCAGGCATGACTTTGGTTTTGTTTGAACACTTATAAAAGATGTCATAGTGTTAATTTCCCCAAAGCATCTGGTCCAAGGACTGCAGGCATGACTTTGGTTCTGTTTGAACACTTATAAAAGATGTCAAAGTGTTAATTTCTTCAAAGCATCTGGTTCGAGGACTGCAGGCATGACTTTGGTTTTGTTTGAACACTTATAAGAGATATCAGCGTGTTAATTTCCCCAAAGCATCTAGTCCGAGGACTGCAGGCATGACTTTGGTTATGTTTGAACACTTATAAAAGATGTCATAGTTCTAATTTCCCTAAAACATCTGGTCCGAGGACTGCAGGCATGACTTTGGTTCTGTTTGAACACTTATAAAAGATGTCATAGTGTTAATTTCCCCAAATCATCTGGTCTGAGGACTGTAGGCGTGACTTTGGTTTTGTTTGAACACTTATAAGAGATATCAGCGTGTTAATTTTCCCAAAGTATCTGGTCCGAGAACTACAGGCATGACTTTAGTTTTGTTTGAACACTTATAAAAGATGTCATAGTGTTAATTTCCCCAAAACATCTGGTCCGAGGACTGTACGCATGACTTTGGTTCTATTTGAACAGTTATAAAAGATGTCATAGTGTTAATTTCCCCAAAGCATTTGGTCCGAGGACTGCAGGCCTGAATTTGGTTCTGTTTGAACACTTATAAAAGATGTCATAGTGTTAATTTCTCCAAAACATCTGGTCCGAGGACTACAGGCATGCCTTTGGTTTTGTTTGAACATTTATAAAAGATGTCATAGTGTTAATTTCCCCAAAGCATCTGGTCCGAGGACTGCAGGCATGACTTTGGTTCTGTTTGAACATTTATAAAAGATGTCGTAGTGTTAATTTCCTCAAAGCATCTGATCCGGGGATTGTAGGCATAACTTTGGTTTTGTTTGAACACTTATAAGAGATATGAGCGTGTTAATTTCCTCAAAGTATCTGGTCCAAGGACTGCAGACATGACTTTGGTTTTGTTTGAACACTTATAAAAGATGTCATAGTGTTAATTTCCCCTAAGCATCTGGTCCAAGGACTGCAGGCATGACTTTGGTTCTGTTTGAACACTTATAAAAGATGTCAAAGTGTTAATTTCTTCAAAGCATCTGGTTCGAGGACTGCAGGCATGACTTTGGTTTTGTTTGAACACTTATAAGAGATATCAGTGTGTTAATTTCCCCAAAACATCTAGTCCGAGGACTGCAGGCATGACTTTGGTTATGTTTGAACACTTATAAAAGATGTCATAGTTCTAATTTCTCTAAAACATCTGGTCCGAGAACTGCAGGCATGACTTTGGTTCTATTTGAACACTTATAAAAGATGTCATAGTGTTAATTTCCCCAAAGCATCTGGTCTGAGGACTGTAGGCGTGACTTTAGTTTTGTTTGAACACTTATAAGAGATATCAGCGTGTTAATTTTCCCAAAGTATCTGGTCCGAGAACTACAGGCATGACTTTAGTTTTGTTTGAACACTTATAAAAGATGTCATAGTGTTAATTTCCCCAAAACATCTGGTCCGAGGACTGTACGCATGACTTTGGTTCTATTTGAACAGTTATAAAAGATGTCATAGTGTTAATTTCCCCAAAGCATTTGGTCCGAGGACTGCAGACATGACTTTGGTTCTGTTTGAACACTTATAAAAGATGTGATAGTGTTAATTTCCCCAAAACATCTGGTCCGAGGATTGCAGGCATGCCTTTGGTTCTGTTTGAACACTTATAAAAGATGTCATAGTGTTAATTTCCCCAAAGCATCTGGTCCGAGGACTGCAGGCATGACTTTGGTTTTGTTTGAACATTTATAAAAGATATCATAATGTTAATTTCCCCAAAGCATCTGGTCTGGGGATTGTAGGCATAACTTTGGTTTTGTTTGAACACTTATAAGAGATATTAGCGTGTTAATTTCCTCAAAGTATCTGGTCCGAGGACTGCAGACATGACTTTGGTTTTGTTTGAACACTTATAAGAGATATCAGCGTGTTAATTTCCCCAAAGTATCTAGTCTGAGGACTGCAGGCATGACTTTGGTTCTGTTTGAACACTTATAAAAGATGTCATAGTGTTAATTTCCTCAAAACATCTGGTCCGAAGACTGCAGGCATGGCTTTGGTTCTGTTTGAACACTTATAAGAGATATCAACGTGTTAATTTCCCTAAAGTATCTAGTCTGAGGACTGCAGGCATGACTTTGGTTCTGTTTGAACAATTATAAAAGATGTCATAATGTTAATTTCCCCAAAACATTTGGTCCGAGGACTGCAGGCATGGCTTTGGTTTTGTTTGAACACTTATAAGAGATATCAGCGTGTTAATTTCCCCAAAGTATCTAGTTTGAGGACTGCAGACATAACTTTGGTTCTGTTTGAACACTTATAAAAGATGTCATAGTGTTAATTTCCCCAAAGCATCTGGTCCGAGGACTGCAGACATGGCTTTGGTTCTGTTTGAACACTTATAAAAGATGTCATTGTGTTAATTTCCCCAAAACATCTGGTCCGAGGATTGCAAGCATGACTTTGGTTCTGTTTGAATACTTATAAAAGATGTCATATTATTAATTTCCCCAAAGCATCTGGTTCGAGGACTGCAGGCATAACTTTGGTTCTGTTTGAACCTTTATAAAAGATGTCATAGTGTTAATTTCCCCAAAGCATCTGGTTCGAGGATTGCAGGCATAACTTTGGTTCTATTTAAACACTTATAAGAGATATCAACGTGTTAATTTCCTCAAAGTATCTGGTCCGAGAACTGCAGGCATAACTTTGGTTCTGTTTGAACACTTATAAACGATGTCATAGTTTTAATTTTCGCAAAGCATCTGGTCCGAGGACTACAAGCATGACTTTGGTTCTTTTGAACACTTATAAAAGATGTTATAGTGTTAATTTCCTTAAAGCATCTGGTCTGAGGACTGCAGGCATGACTTTGGTTCTGTTTGAACACTTATAAAAGATGTCATAGTGTTAATTTCCCCAAAGCATCTAGTCTGAGGACTACAGGTATGACTTTGGTTCTGTTTGAACACTTATAAAAGATGTCATAGTGAGAAGTACGATGCATTTGCACAATGGACAAGCATATGTCAATGGAAATTTTCGTTAATAATGATACATTTTCAGGAGATACTAAAACCAGCCCCACTTTGGATCCCCTTTGATTTGCAACATCATCAATATGTATCCTCCTGGACAAAGGGTCTGATGTAGTGAGACCATGCCAGCTGATTTTCCATCCATGTTTTGTTTCTCAAATTTTTTTTTTTAAATGGGGTTTCAGCGAACTCGGCCATCAAATCAGGATGGCTTCACCCTTCACAGAGATGCGAGACATGTATTCGATATAGAAAGCCCCCAATATTGTATCCTACTTGGCAATCCTCTGCGTAGCATACATCTTTGCCAAAATGGCCTCCTCTAATGGTCGATCTCTTGCTGCATCGCCTTGGTATGTTGAGCGTTGAACTCACTAAAACACCAGACTTTTCCACAGACGGCGCCAATTGTAAGGACGTAGCTTGAGTCCCCGGTCCAAAAGATATATGGACCTTGGCCCAAAAGGCCCCAAAACAATGAATTTGTAGAGAATGAGTTGGAAATCTAGGTTCTAATGAGTTGGATAGTTATTATCGTAGATTCAAATGACAATAAAGTAAGAACAGGTAGCTTATATTTAAAGAAGGTTGCCCTCGGCCCGATCTGAGGAGATCAGTTCTTGCTTGTCTTCCGGATTAGGTTACCAGTCCGGTCCATATTGCTACCGTCCTTTCTTTCTCCATCTTCTTGGCCCCCCTTCCTATCAAGGTCACTCCTTTATTTTATACTATCCTCTTCCTCCTCTTTCCACCTTCCACGTGTAGATTCAGATTGGTAACTCTGATACTTGTCCCATCAACCCCTTCCTAAAGTCTTTGGGAGTAACTGTAAGGCTGAAAAGCATGGTTCTGTTAGCTGCAGAGTATTCAATGTCGTGGTAGCAGCCTTATCTTAGATATTTTATAGCTCTCCTTTGTCCTGTCCTTTCTTAATACTTATCCTCTTCCCTGGAATTGTCCGGAATGTTGTTATTGATTGCAGACTATGCCCTCTGTCCTTGGCCTTGCCGAGCCGAAGAGGGATTCTTCCTCGTTTTCCTCTTGGGTGGCTCTGATCGGATTCCATTTCTTCTCTCATTGGCACAGACCCCTCTGGAAGTGTTTAACGTCCTCGGATTGGGCCCCTAGCCCAACACACACACACACACACACACACAGATATATATATATATATATATATAAATGTGGGCTCTCTAGCCTTTCACCCCTACAGTTCTACTATGAATAAAATTAAGTGATGAATACAATATAAGTTTCTTAGATTAAGGGATATAAACATGGTTCTACTCTGAGATTCATGATTGGGAATACTGCTCCGTTTGGTATAGTAGTTTAATAACATGTTTTCAGTTTTAAAATAACATTACATGCATTTTCACACACTTTTTCACCCATACGTATTTCAAAAAATACAAACAACATTACTAGGATAATGTTACCAAACGGCTCCTAAAATTTCTTGTCTACTCAGATTGTGCTTCTCATAGTGTCACCTAGTTAAATCATTACCAAAACATCTTAGCACACCACACCAAGGCTAAAGTGCAATTCATATCATAATGGGAGAAAGATACTTTGAATCATAACGTCACCGATGGATATACTAGAAGGTGCCAGTTAACTAGAAATCTCCTCGCACTCAGGTTTCGAACTAAGCAAATCCCTTCGACAAAAATAGCGTGCATACAAAAACGTGACCATGAATTAGTGGCGCACTATGAGTATAAGTCTATGATTTTATTTTAGTTTTCTTTGTCATCCACTAAGATAGTCTTGATAAGGCATTTGGACGTGGGGTCCTGAATTTGCTGATTACGTGTGATTCAATTGTACGTACCACTAGTAGACGTTTTTGCCTTATTTGATACCCTTATTTTTAATCACGAACTCTAAGAGTTAATGGGCATGCCTACAAGGATATAACTTACATTTGCTGCACTACCACATTATATTCTCTCTTATCATGGAAGTACAATTTTGTATGATTATTGGGGTTGGGTAAAACCATGTCACATATCTAAAAACCACAATACTCCAAAATGTCTTGTCAAATAGTGCAGAGTGGGATCCCTGTTGGGTTTTGTAGAGTCTAGTTGTATTTAATCCGGATTATAATCCGACCTGAAATAATGTTGTTACAGTTTTTAATGGGAGATTTTCTGAGGTTTAGTCCATAGAGTGGAGGTTTGGGTCAAAAAAATTTTGGTCTGTTTTTATAGCTCATTGTGAATCTTGTGCGTAGGATATAAAAAACTGTTGCTTTTGGAGATTAGAGTTTTTTTTTTTTTTTTTTTTTTTTTTTTTTTTTTTTTAATGTTGTTTTTTAGAGAAAAAAAAAAAAAAAAAACTGTATTGCCGTACTCTGTATTTTTCTCTGAGAATAGTGAAATCCCTGCAACTCTGTGGCCGTAGGTAAATTACCGAATCACGTAAATACTGTCTTGTGTATGATTATTTTCTCTTTGATGTATATTTTTTTTCTTTTTTTTTCATCTCATAAGTCTGAGAATTTCGTACATATTCTCATCAATCCCCAATTCCCCATTTTCATAGATTTGAAGCACATGCACATCAACAACACTCATAGGTGATAGGCCCCAAACTACTAAGCATCCAATTTAGACATCAGACCCCAAAAGTTGCATTGCACCCATGCAAATCATTGCAAAGTGTTCATTTAGAAGGTTACTTCACTTTTATACATGTGGGAAAAGTGCATTCAAATATTCCTCCTAGGCAGAAAAGGTTTTCCCATCAAAATGGGAAAAAAAAAAAAAACTTGTTTAATAAGGACTAACTTTGTTTACCTAGCTTTAATGCTTAGACCTCAACACACTGTACCTCATGACCTTGGAAAGAAATATCCTCAGCTATCCACCACCACTTTCATCATCATCTTCACCGTAACCACTAATTTCCATTTCTGAAATACCACCACCAATATTTCCATTTCTCAAATGGCGCACTTTGGGTGGATCACATTACAGCTTGACATGTATGCAGTGCGCTTACGCACAAACCCACCATAGAAACCACAGCCTTGATCAAATTGGCCTATCATTTGCTACGATTTTATGTCTATAAAGCATGAGGTTTGTGAAAGTGATATTCCTCATTCAACAACACAGACACACAGAGAGATCTATATGATAATGAAAGGCAATACGATTTTCTTCTTATTCTGCTCTCTCTTCCTTGTCTCGTTTCTGGAAGATACTGGGGCAGCACAAGCGGGGACTAACTATGGCGTTTATATTGTGTACATGGGGGCTGCGGCTTCCACAAATGGTTCCTTGAGGGATGACCATGCTCAGCTTATGAGCTCTGTGTTAAGAAGGTAATTAATGCTAGCTAGAGACACAAGAAGATACTTATTGAAGTAGTAGGTTGTGATTTGAAGAATGTTACTTTCACATAGCCTTATCATTGACATGATCACTTTCTCTTACACTGATCACAATTGAAAATGTCAATTGTTGTGAAAAAAAAAAAAATGTAGGGCATTAGCTAGCTTTATTACTTCTTCCATGCTTAAGAGGTTAAAAGGACTTCGTTTGTCTTGGGTAATTAACTTTTGGCTAAATTATAAATTGCACTATTCAAATTTTTCTAAAATTCAATTTAAGTATTCTAATTTTCAATTTTGTTTAATTTATTTCTCCCATTAGTCACAATCAAAGCCGTTAATGACATAGTTTTGTATTGAACAAAAGTGAGTATTGAAAGTGAATAAAATTAAAAGGAGTATTGAAATTGAATGAAAATTAAGTTTAATGATTGAATTGAATTTTATAAAAAGTTGGAGAATGTATCTTATAATTTAGCTCTAACTTTTTATATTATACCACTTGTAACATAGTAAATGTTGTTTGTTTGTTTGTTTGTTTTGTTTTGTTTTGTTTTTTTTTTTTTTTTGATGAAGAAAATGTTATTTGTTAACCATGAAGACTGAGTGACTCATTTACTCTTGTGTGATTTGATCGACTGAAGTCAATATTCTGAGGTTGAATTCCCAGACTCGTGTAGTTAATTTCCATGACTATACTTATGTTATCAAGACTTCAGTTGAGTTGAGGTTAAGTTCTGGTTAAACCCACATAAAGAGGGTTTGGGGTCCTTCTATCCTCTTGTCTAAGATGATATAGATTTCTCAATTAATAAATGCTATTTTGATCACATCCAAACAATATCTTCAACAAAATGATTACACTTTACCTTTTCTTTATTAAAACAAATGTTGTTTTTTTAGTAGGAAGAGACGTGTACTGTAAAATTAACCAATTGGAATTGGATTAGTAAGATAACAATAATATTCGTCCTGTACTCCTGTCCACTATTTAATTTTTGCTTTATATTAACCAATTCCTAGTAAAGTTGCAACTTGACCTACCCATTTCTTTTTGTTATACATTTCTGCATCTAGATATAGAGAATCCTTCATATCATAGCTATGGCCTTTACTCCAAAAGAGTGATGAACATACTCAAATTAAAAAAAAGAAAAAAAGAAAAAAAAGAGTGATGAACATACTGGTATAAGTTATAACCCATAGACAAAATATTTGAAAACTTTTTTATGCCACATATTTTGACAATTTTTGAACCCAAGGCAAGTTGAAGATAAAAAAACCGTAAGAGAAATGTTTTTTAACAAAGCCAAATCCATAATATCATTTTTTTTAAAGGAGGGGTGTTACAAGAAGTCAATATATATATATATATATATAAATTTTTTGATAATTGCAAGAAGTCAATATTAATTATAAGTTAATGTGACTATATGTGCCAGGAAAGAAAATACACTAGTACACACCTACAGGCATGGTTTCTCAGGGTTTGCAGCTCGGATATCAGAGAAGGAGGCTCGTTCAATAGCACAGAAACCTGGGGTTGTATCTGTTTTTCCTGATACCCAAGTAGAACTCCACACAACTCGTTCTTGGGATTTCTTAAAGTACCAAACGTCTGTAAAGATTGACTCCAAACCTAATACTGGCAATGATCAATCTTCTTCATCTGTTGGGTCAGACTCAATAATTGGCATATTAGACACAGGTAAATCAATACTAGTATTGTTTAGTAAACAAAAATAGAACTGCATATATTACACATTTGCTTTGCGTGCTGTTTTATTGTTCATTATGTTCTGATTTATAGTGCATGGAATATTATAGGGATTTGGCCAGAGTCAGAGAGTTTTAATGACAAGGACATGGGTCCAATTCCGTCAAGGTGGAAGGGAACTTGCGTGAAAGCCGATGATTTCAACCCCTCCAATTGTAATAGGTTAGTGCATGTTACTTTCTGCACGGTTCAAGTTAACATGAAATATGCAAAAGGACTAAGTTATAGACTCGTTGAAAGCGATGGATATTTCAATTTCACAACTTTATTTGCCGTCATAAAAGAGCCTGTTTCATAACGGTTTGAAAATCTGTCTAAGAATAAGACTGGCTAAGTCGGTGATCTTGCCTAATTAATAACCCCATTTTTAAATTTTTTGTTGATAATAATAGCCTGATTACTTAAAGTAGCTCGATTGGCTTAAATAGGCCCAAAGAAGCTTAATCCAGATTTTCATTCTCGTAGGCATAAAAATTTCAAAAAATTTCTGATTAAATTATGTTTGATCTTTTTTTTTTTTAAGGAGAATTTAAACTTTAGACATCTACTTTGAAATTTAGACATCTACTTTGAAATCATCAGGATATGAACCAATTGAATTGCCAACCTTTTAGACACGTAATTTATTTATCCCCATCACCAATACTTTCTCTTATTAGATACCGTTTGAATATTAAATAACACTCATGGGACAACTTATTTATTGGGAAATGAATTTTAATAGAGAAAGTATATGGGCACAACAAAATCACACAATAACCTTTTTTTTTTTGAGAATCAAATCACACAGTAACTTCGTTCTAAGTTTTATAAAATATAAAAAACTTTTAGAAAGTTTTTGGCACTATTTTTATAAAAAAATATTAAAAAACTTTTAAAATAAATTTTTTTAATCTTTTCCTATAAAAAGTTTCTACAAATATATTTTTTAAACTAATGTCTTAAATCACTCATTATCTAATCATTAAAAACTGATAGATGTTACCTTTATAATATTTTCATAACAAATTACAGGTGGTTAATACTTAGTTGTTATTAGTTCAAATTTGATCAAAATACTGAGATTACTTTTTTCTCTTAACAATAGTAACTAATAACAACTTATCACTTATGATTTGTTATAAAAATATTGTAAAATGCTAAGACTACGCTTAATATGCATATCAGGAAGTTGATTGGTGCAAGATCCTACGACGACTCTGCTAATATCAAAACAACAACAACAAAATATCAAAAAAAATTCGACGACTCTGCTGCTACAGCCCCAGCAAAGTTGCATACACCTCGTGATACAGTTGGCCATGGTACACACGTGGCATCAACTGCAGCAGGTAGCACCGTAGCCAGTGCATCCTACTACGGTCTAGCAGATGGAACCGCAAAGGGTGGGTCCCCAAGTTCACGAATCGCTATGTATACGGTATGCTCATCCGCCGGTTGTGTTGGGTCTGCGATTCTTGCAGCGTTCGATGATGCAATAGCGGACGGTGTAGATGTCTTGTCGTTGTCTCTTGGCGCACCATCGTATATAAGGATTGGTTTGAAGTCTGATCCAATTGCGATCGGAGCGTTCCACGCAGTGGACCATGGGATCATCGTGGTCTGCTCCGCAGGCAATGATGGCCCCGACTCGGAAAGTGTTGTGAATATTGCTCCTTGGATTTTGACTGTAGCTGCTTCTACTATTGACCGAGATTTCCAATCTAAGGTGGTACTTGGTGGAAACAAAGTGATTAAGGTAAACATTAATAGAAAATAATAAATAAATAAATAAATTTTGGCAATAATTTTTTTTTTTTTGGTTGAGAATTTTGTTCACTTATATATTGTGATATTGACCTAGGTGTTTTCTAATATACAAATTATAGGGAAAAAAAAAAAAACATGAGAGGGTGTTCATTTGGTACAATCATTTTTTTTTTTTTTTTTTAAGAGAAATGCTCCGTTCACAATATTTTTACAACACTTTCATAACAAATTTTAAGTAATTTCAGTGATTTGTTCAAATTAGAACCAATGACAACTAACACCTATGATTTGTTGTGAAAATATTGTGGATATAGTACTTCTCTTTTTTATACTTTTACGTGAGTGCCAATTTGGTTATCGAACATTTTATTTAAACAATTATGTGTACGTCATGTGATTTAAGCTATTAGCATTTAACGAAAATAGTAATAAAAGGTTTGATTTGATACGTAAAAATGCTTTGCCTTATTTGTCCAAATCAAAAGTTTAAGGATTAAATTGACACTTATGTTAAAGGTGCAAATATTTATAATAAAAAAATACTCATATTTAATATGACAACTATTTCTCACATGTCCTACCTTCCAACTGGTTCCTTTTTAAAAAAAAAAAAAAAAAAAAAAAAAAAAAAAATCCAAACTTCCATATTAAGATATCTACAAAAGTTGTGCGCAGAAAATATGCAAATAATATTTGTGTGTTTTTTTAAATTGTGTATGAGATTGTTACATGAATGGTTGAGTGTATTTATTTAAATTTTTTGAGTTGGTTTATTTATTTATTTTTGTTGTTGCTGAGTTTCTCTCTATTGACCTCAGGGTGAAGGCATAAATTTCTCTCCACTTAAACAATCTCCTGAATATCCATTGATATATGCTAAGTATGCCAAGAAAAGTGGTGCCAATGAAGCTGAGGCAAGGTACGTAAACATGATAAGTTGATAACTATGCCATATGCCAATCCAGGGAAAAAGGAATTATAGTGTCTTTATAATAAAATTATTCAGACATTCATCCTTTTGCAAATCTTATATATATAATCTTTAGCATTTTTTTAAGAAGAAAAAAGATAAAACCCTGGACAAGCAAACAAGGACAAAGCTCCAACACTTAAACAAACTCGAGAAATGTCATGTGTCTATATTGTTAAAATCTTTTTATAGTACTAATAGTTAGACCAAAGTATATGCAAAACGTTCTTTCTTTCTGTTCTTTTTCATTTTTCCATAAGATGTAAAACGCTTGAGATTATGTTCAGAAACTGCAACCCAGATTCAATGGATAAGAACCTGATCAAGGGGAAGATTGTTGTCTGTAACAATGTCGGCGATGAGAATTATTCAGCGAGAGAGAAGATATCAGTAGTAAAGGGTCTTGGAGGAATCGGTATAGTTTTGATTGACGACAAATCAAGCAGAGTGGCAAGTACTTATGGTTCATTTCCAGCAACTTTGATTAAGTCAAATGATTCTGCTGAAGTCCTCTCCTACATAAACTCAAGCAGGTAATGAAACCAAAGTTTTCTTTTGAAATTATATTCCAAAACTAGTTTTTTTAAACTAGTAATTTCTTGAGTATTTGAAGCAAAGAAAGAAATAAAAAATGCTAATTAGTATGCAAATTTCTGAAGCAACCCAGTCGCAACAATTCTACCAACAGTAGCAGTGACAGAATATAAGCCAGCACCTGCTATTGCATACTTCTCGGCTAGAGGGCCTTCATATGACACAATGAACGTTCTCAAGGCATGGCTTCTTGCTCTTCGCAATGATGTTATATATTACTTTGAACAACCAATTACTAGTTACCTAACATGATTGTTTTGCAGCCTGATATTGCAGCACCAGGAGTGGACATACTTGCAGCATGGATTGCAAACGACACATCACAAACTCCTCAAGGAAAAGAACCCCCATTATACAATGTGATCTCAGGAACCTCCATGGCGTGCCCACATGTTTCTGGGGTTGCCGCCACTGTCAAATCACAGAACCCCACGTGGAGTCCATCGGCTATCAAATCAGCCATCATGACAACAGGTCAGAATCTGCAACTTATAATTCACAAATTTTGGGACTAAGGTTTGGCTGTTGTTGTAGTACTAACCAATGAATACTGACTATCATCAATTTGCAGCAACTCAAACAAACAACATGAAAGCTCCAATAACAACAGATTCAGGTTCAATAGCCACACCTTATGATTATGGTGCAGGGGAAGTAACAACATCTGGACCATTGCAACCAGGGCTAGTGTACGAAACCAGCACCACTGACTACTTGAACTACCTATGCTATATTGGCCTTGATATAGATGGAATTAAAGCAATTGCGAAAACAATTCCCAATGATTTTGCTTGCCCCAAGGACTCGAACAGTGATTACGTATCCAATATCAACTACCCTTCAATTGCAATCTCCAAATTCGATGGAAAAGCGAGCAAGAATATAAGCAGAACGGTAACTAACGTTGGTGGGGATGGTAAAACGGTTTATGCTGTAAGTGTGGATGCACCTAGCGGAATAGTTGTCAAAGTGATTCCAGATCAACTGACATTTACAAAGAACAATGAGAAGCTGAGCTACCAAGTGATTTTTTCTTCTTCCACTGCAACCTCATTGAAGGAAGATGTATTTGGATCAATCACTTGGACTAACGGAAAATTCAAAGTCCGGAGTCCATTTGTAGTAAGCAGTAAAAGCGGTGACAACGACGAGTATGTGCTCTAATGTAGTAGATAACTAAACATGTACCTATGGTGTGCTCTAATGTAGTAGATAACTAAACATGTACCTATGGTACTAATGAGTAGGGCTATAAACGAGCCGAGCTATAAACAAGCCGAGCTTTGTCGAGTAGTGAATGTTTAAGCTCGGCTCGACAACGAAAGTAGAATGTTCAAGCTTGGCTTGAGCTTGATACGAGCCTATAAATAATGTTCAAGCTTGAGCTTGTTATAAAGTATAAAAGTTTGAGTTTGGCTTGGCTTGGCTTGATTTGGTTAATTAGTTAAGTCAAGCTCGAGCTCTATATCAAGCCCAAACTCAAGCTCAATATCATATTTTTGAGCTTGAGATCCAACTCAAGTATATTATCAAACCCACATCAAGTTTATGATTCAGCCTATTTTGTTTGGATGAGTGGTCTCAACTTATAATTAATTAAAGTTTTAGAAGGATATGAGTTTATATATCAAGCTCATATCAATTTTATTACCAAACTCATAAATAAGTCTAGGCTCAACTTGTTTTGTTACTTTTGTATTGAGCCTTGGTGTTCATGAGCTTGTTCATAAACAATACTTTTTACTCAGGCTCGGCTCGTTTATTAAGCAATCCTAAAACTAAAGTTTAAGCTTGGCTTGTTTATAAATAAACAAACATGAACGAGCTTTTTATCGAACCAAGTCCGAGCTGTTTATGAATGACTTGGTTCATTTATAGCCCTACTAATAAGCACTGCATCTGTATCTCCAACTAAGTTTAAATTTCAAAGGCTAAGTAACAAAGTCAGTAACACATAATGTTAGAAAACAATGCTTAATTCAACTGAAAGTGATTACCGATACAATTTTGCCCACCACATGAAATGCCAGCATGGAACATTCCTCTCCACAATGCCAATGCAGGGTTACAACTTAGCATTGGTAATGGTCAACGGAGAAAAAACGAGCATTCATTTCTGCGATTCTAAGCATTAGATAGCATGGACAACAAAGTTTATGTATACACCACACCATAAAATGAATTTCAAAACCTTAAAACCAGTTTTAAATAGAGAAGACCCTTCTTCAAAATATAGGACCTGGGAATAAGGCATGCCTTGACCAATAAATTTTCCACTTGTTCTATTTTCGATTTTCTTTCTCCACTTCTCCGTGCTGATTCCATTCCATCAGTTTTGGGTCAAACTAAGGCTGCTGCTCATTTAATTTCATTGTATGTATTAATGCATATGCCAGGGAGCCTAACAAGTGGCAGGTCGGAGCCACTTTGATAGCAAAAGAAAACCAAGCCTCTACAATGGGACTAAAAAATACCTCTACTTTGGGAATTTGAATGTCAGAATTACTCTAATATCTTCAGCATTTTCCAATTTACAATGCCAGAAAGCGCCTTCCCCGGCACACTATAAACGTTTTAGGAGTCTTCACTAAGCTGTAAACAACTAAACACAGGCAGTGAAACTACTAAAGATTGTTTCAAGCCATAGTGTGCAAAAAGATGGCAGTAGGGCTGATTCACTGAACCAATAACAAAATTGGTAAATTTTGTGTACACAATAGAATAGACATACATAACATAGAAAAAAATCTTGGTAAACAGTACACCCAACCCGGAACCAAGTCCATGAAAGAACAGCTCTCTCAAGCAAAGTTGGTGGTGAAGCACCGACAAGAATTGTATAGATCCATCATAAACAAACCACTGAGGCTCTGAAAATATAGCATAATGTGATAGCCTCAACAAAACTCACTTGGATCCCCTCCACCAAAATCAATGGTGGATCACCTTGATATGACAAGTACTGTAGATAAAAGTATCAAAAACACAAACAACCGGAGAAAAAGCAACATATTATCATATTAACATAATAAAAGAGATCCATTAAACATCATATTTCGCAACTAAATGTGGAGGAAAGGGAAGTGGGTAAGGTTTAAGCAAAACAAACATTGTTTTACAGCAGAGACACCTAGAACAGTACTTGAATAACTAGAAGGTCTTAGAAAGGTGGAAACAACCACCCCTTTCCTCAGCACAAGAGTAAAACATAAGCCACAAAAAAGTAAAAACAATCTGCTCATTTTTATAACTTTTTTCACTCAAAGGCCCATTGGTTCTCCCTGCGAACCTCCTCCTCTTCCTCGGGTGTGAAGTCATTCTTGATGTTGAACGTCTTGCGGATTTCCTCAGGTGTTTTGCCCTTGATCATGTCTGCCACTGTTTGGCAAGTCAGATCCAGCAAGCTCTTGATGTTCAGATAATTTGCAGCCTGCAAACCAGACATAATCCAGAGTGAGATTTGTCATTCTAGGTGTACAAACATGGTAGAAGTAACTTATATAATACAGCACTAATTCAGTGCATGCTGAATGCAACAACAAAATCATAGACCCATTAAATGATCTTGGTGGCTTCTATGGACAACAAAACACCAATGGTCTTGATGCTCTAAAAGTATATTGCAGGATCACAAAAAAATTGCTAAGTGGACCTTCAACATGGAAAGAAAGTTGATAGTATGATAACTAAAGGGGGCATCAGCAGAATTAAAAGCATAAAGTAGATTCTATTTGGGAACAACATTTGAGTCTTCAAAAGCAAGAGTCAGCACATATCATAACAAATCAAAGTTCAAAACAGAAAAAAGATAACGAGTCGCTAAAGCTATTCCATATTTTACATCAGAATAAACAATAAAGTAACAAGGTTGATACATAAACACAATTTGATTATCCAAAATTCATCCAGGTACATGTTCCTAAAACTTGAAAGTCCTGTAAGTCAAGATTCATACCCATCACTCTAATAACTCTTGTCAGCATATTGTAATGATTTCCAAAACATTATTATGGCCACTACTATATTTGGGGTCTGTTTGGTGAGGCATTTTTACTCGAGTGTGCCTGCACCCAATAAAAGATGTGCCGTTCAAGCTCATTGGCATTCTGAGACCACTACTTCAACCAATACAAAAAGAACTTACCATTCACCTAAACCAATCTTAGGGTCCATCTACACTTCAGCAACAAATCCATCACCAAAAAGCCACAAAATCACAACAAAAAAACAGGAGTTCTAGATAGGAGTAGGACACATAATATCACAGCTGAAACACAACAATGCTTACTAATAAGATTATGAATTATTTCATCTCAACCAAAACAAAACAAAACAAAGTAAAGGGGCTAGTAATTCAGCAATCAACATAACAGAGTAAACATTCACAATAACAATATAACAAATTAAAAAAAAAAAAAAAATTCCCCTTTTGTTCCCAAACAAGATAAATCAATCCCTAGAGAGAGAGAGAGAGAGAGAGAGAGAGAAAATTGAAAGATCTGAGAGGGGCAAACCAAGATGAGATCGAAGAGGGTGGCCTGGTCGACTTTGACAAACTCGAGGTCCCAGTTCTTGAGCTCCTCATCGGCAGAGGCGACACGGTCCTCGGCTTTCGGGGTCTCGACGTGCTTTTTGCAGTACTCGATGACCTTCGACAAGATCTTGCTGGTCACGTTCGGCAGAGGGATTCCATTGTCGGCGCAATCGTCTTCAATCATGTGCTTTATCGTCTGAGATTCCAACGCCACCACTTCCTCCACCTCGAACGTCTCTCCGTCCGAGCTCTTCAGCGTTATCTTCCTCGACGACATCGTTTTCTCGCTCTCTCTCTCTCTTCTCTTTACCTCTTTTCCGGTTACACAAACCCTAGAAATCGGATAGAGTTTGGGAGACTCTCTATTGAGAAATAAATTTTTTAGTAATGAAATAATTTTGAGGTACGTATTGTGGGGTGGCTCTTCTTATTTATATTATATATATAAAAAAAAGTTTGATATTTAATTTTATTCCAGAATTTTCTAAATTTCAATTACTATTAGGAAACGAACAAAAGTAGTTGAAAAGAAAATTAATTACCGTGTAAATCGGTGTGTGATTTGCAAGTTTGGATCCTTTATGATTGTTGGGATCTCAAAGTTAATGACTATCATGTGATTAGGATTATTCTTTTTTTAGATAATAATTCATAATTAATGAGGGGAATAATAGATTTGAGCTTCAAATATTTTTCAAGACGCTAACTTGTAGGTTAAGCTACAAATTTATTGGTCGTGATTTGGATTTTTATGAAGGTAACAAATATAATTTTTATTTTTATTTTTTCTTCATATAATATAGTTCGGGAAAAACTTAGAAGCCCTTATATAAGCACGCTTTGAAACCATAATTAAAAAACCTGTAATGTCAAATGATACATTGATATTGTTTTTAATAGCAACTGTGTGCAATGATCCTTGATTTTTAATTTGTGGCACTCCCTAATTGATCACAATGCAATTGATAATCAATTTTTATGTTGAGGGAGCCACTATTTGCATGCATAAAGCATGGTACAAGATTCCGGCTCATCCAATAAGTTATCTTCTTTTTTTTATTATTTTTTTTTAAAAGTGTATACAATGGCTCAGTGTACTCTCAAAAATATATATTTAATGGCTTAGTGAGACAATGGCTAATAGAAAATTACAAGTGTAGGGAGAATGATATAAATCTTCTACCAATGAAATTTTACTTATACTTGGATTTAAAAAGTTTAGATTTAACATGTAATTCATATCATCATAAATATTTTTGTTAGAGGCTTAGAACATTTCTAAAATGTAAAAACTCTAAATCATCATTGTGGGGGGTAAAATTCGCCAGTTAACGTTGGGTCATGGTACTCGTACTAAGCCCAACCATAATAGGAAGCGAAGACACGGGCAGAGGACCCCCCAGCCCAATCATGTTGGGCCGGGCTTGCTTAAGGGACGTCCGAGAAGGAGTATCTCCTCGGACGCACCTTATGGGAGGCCGATTCACACCCTTTACATGGTGAACGGTCATCCAAAATCAAGGGAAAATGCAGGACGTTCAGGAGGTAACCACAACTGCCGCATTAAATGCAAGGAAGCTACTTTTCCAGCCGCATTAATGTGGAAAGGACAGGAGAACAGAATTATCTTGGTCAGTGCAACTCACAGAAAAGAAGAAGGATGTCCTATGGGACAGGCACTCAAGTAGAGGCCCAGATGATTAACAAGTGTAGGGTCATTATCGTTCGAAGGATGCTATATAAGAGAAGAAAATCCCTATGGCCAAGGGGATCGAGAGAAAAAAGGGAAAAGGAGAAAAAAGGGAGAAAGAGGAAGGAGTTCTGTAAACAAAGTATAAGATACAGCCCCACGGACTGTTATCCCAAAAAGCTTAATGGAATATCCCCACGTCCAAATGGTTGTATGGCTTGCTTATAACTACGTTTACTCTGTCAAGACCTAGTTCTGTGACCTACTCTCTACAAATTCATTGTTAAGGGTCTTTTGGGCCATAATCGCTTGCCTGTTGGGCTTGGGCCCTAAAAACCGCCCTTACAATTGGCGCCGTCTGTGGGAAGAACTTGTGTCTCGACAAGTGAAACAATAAGGGATGGAAGGATCAGGTCCGCGCCAAACCAAACGTGCAGAATCTCAACGACAGGACAACTTTCTAAATCTCGAACGAGCGAAGGACCAAGATAATCAACGAGAGGGCAGTGTGAACACCTCTCACACGAATAGAAGCCGCTCAAAAGGGAAGGATCACGCGTCCCACAAGCACAACGAGCGAAAGGCTCTACAGCAAGAGATTGACGATTTGAAGAAGAAGCTGCGTGGTGAGGATGGCGAATACAGACGAAGGTCAAGAACCCCTCCGAGCGAGACGTTTTCCTATGAGGAAGAACGGCCTCGCAAACGCGGCCGCAAAAGCCCGTCTTACCAAGGCCTAGCCAATGACGCCATGAGCAAGGCCCTGGATCGCATCTCACAGTCACCATTCACACGTAGAATAGAGAGGGCGATGCTTCTTCGGCGGTTCAATCAACCAACGTTTGCCATATACAATGGTCGAACTGACCTAGTGGAACACGTGAGCCAATTCAACCAGAGGATGGCTGTCCACTCCAGGGACGAGGCGTTAATATGTAAGGTGTTTCCATCCAGCTTAGGACCCCTGGCAATGAGATGGTTTGATGCCCTCCCACCGAATTCCATAGATTCAGCTGACACAGACTTTTGGTTCCCATTTCATCACCAGCACTAGAGTCCCTCGACCCCTCGACTCCCTTTTATCCTTATCCATGCGAGAAGGAGAAACGCTGAAGGCCTACTTGGACAGATATTGGGAAACATACAACGAGATAGAAGGAAACTACGATGACGTCGCCATTAGTACATTCAAAAGAGGCCTGCTGACAGAACATGGCTTGAGAAAGTCTCTCACTAAGAAGCCAATCACCAACGTGCGGCAACTCATGGACAGAATAGACAAGTACAAAAGGGTCGAGGAGGACCAGCAGATTGGGAAGGGAAAGGCGAAGGTTGTCCCTCAGGAGAGGAGGGACTTCAGGTCGGACCGCTTTAGCAGTAGTAACAAGCTGAGAAGAGATTACATGGAACAGTCCGGACCTACTGGGGCTCAGATAGTCCACGCTGTGTTCCGAGAACCATTGCACGAGATCCTGGAGAAAGTGAAGCGCGAACCTTTCTTTCAGTGGCCGAACAGGATGGTGGGCGACCCCTTAAAACGCAATCAGAATCTATACTGTGCATACCATCAAGAGCCCGGTCACACCACCGACGAGTGCAGGAACCTGAAAAACTATTTGGATCGGCTTGTCCGAGAAGGAAAGCTAAGGCATCTATTGCACTGCCCTGAGCAGTCGAATGTCGAAACCAGACAAGGCGCATTGAGGCCACCCATAGGCACGATAAATGTCATTCTTGCCGCTCCAGGGAGAACTGGCTCCGGTCCGTTCAGAGTAATGTCAGTGGGTAGGTTCCTGACGGAGCCAGGCGAAAGGGAATCCAAAAGAGCCAGAGTGGGGGCCCCGCCATTAATCGGGTTCACGGAGGAGGATAAGTAAGGAACTATTCAACCCCATGACGATGCCCTAGTCGTGACGCTCAGAATAGGAGGTTATGACGTGAAAAGGGTGTTAGTTGATCAAGGTAGCGTCGTGGAGATAATGTACCCAGATTTGTATAAGGGGCTGAACTTGAAGCAGGAAGACCTGTCGCCATACGATTCACCCCTGCTTAGCTTTGAAGGAAAAGTCGTTATCCCGAAAGGCATGATTGGGCTGCCTGTGCAAACAGACTCAGAAGTGGTGGAAGTGGACTTCATCGTCGTAGACGCATACTCCCCCTACACAGCTATTGTGGCCCGGCCATGGCTTCATGCACTAGGGGCTGTGTTGTCAACCTTGCACCAAAAAGTGAAGTATCCGTCAGAAGGTCGAATCAAAGAGATAGTAGGGAGCCAAGGAATGGCCAGACAATGCATGGTGTCGGCAATTTCACGACGATCAAGCAGCGAACCTTCCACTTCAGCCGGGAATAGCTTATAGCAATCAATGACCCTGGTCCCATCTGAGGGTAATGGAGGACTGGCCATGGAGGTGAGCTGTGAAGAGCTGGAGAAAGCGCTCGTTGGATCAGACCCTGAGAGGTTTTTTCAGATCGGCTCGGAATTACCAGCACAGGAGAAGTTAGTGCTAATTAATTTCCTTCGACGGAATGAGGACGTGTTCGCCTGGGATCCTTACGAAGCCCCCGGGGTTGACTCCGACCTCATACGCCATCACCTTAATGTTAATCCGGCTATAACACCGAAGAATCAACCTCCTCGGCGCTCGTCAAAGGAACACGCAGACGC
Source organism: Quercus robur (assembly GCF_932294415.1). Classification (NCBI taxonomy): domain Eukaryota; kingdom Viridiplantae; phylum Streptophyta; class Magnoliopsida; order Fagales; family Fagaceae; genus Quercus; species Quercus robur. Next base: position 13,218,053 of record NC_065535.1, on the reverse strand, counting down.
AGTGAGAGAAGAGGTTGCAAAGTTGAAGAAAGCCGGGGCTATCAAGGAAGTATTCTACCCCGAATGGTTGGCAAACACAGTCGTGGTAAAGAAGAAGAGCGGGAAATGGCGGGTTTGCGTGGACTTCACGGACTTAAACAAGGCCTGCCCGAAGGATCCTTTCCCAATGCCGCGGATAGACCGACTGGTAGATGCGACTGTCGGACATCCCCGAATGAGTTTTTTGGACGCTTTCCAGGGCTACTATTAGATATCCCTGGCTGCCGAAGACCAAGAAAAAACTACTTTCGTCACCCCAGTTGGCAACTATCATTATAAGGTGATGCCCTTTGGCCTAAAGAATGCTGGGTCGACCTATCAGAGGATGATGACTAGGATGTTTGAACAGCAGATGGGCAAAACCGTTAAAGTGTATATAGACGACATGGTAGTAAAGAGCAAATTGGTGGCTGACCACATCAGAGACCTCGGCGAAGTGTTTCAAATCCTGAGAAGGTACAAGCTGCGACTGAACGCATCCAAATGTTCATTTGGGGTGGGATCAGGAAAATTCTTGGGCTATATGGTAACCCACCGAGGAATCGAGGTTAACCCTGACCAAATAAGAGCCATTCATAGCATACAGCCTCCCCGGAATCCCAAAGAGGTCCAGAAGCTTACCGGCATGATAGCTGCTTTAAACCGTTTCATCTCCCGCTCAGCGGACAGATGCAGGCCTTTTTTCCTCCTATTGCACAAGTGGAAGGGTTTCGAGTGGACTAAAGAGTGTGATTTAGCCTTCCAACAGCTCAAGGAATATCTCGCCCGACCACCAATCATGTTCAGTCCCGACGCCGACGAGGTGTTGTTTGCATACATCGCAGTCGCCCCTCATGCGGTAAGCCTAGTGCTAATCCGAGAGGACAATGGCACACAGCGGCCCGTGTATTACGTAAGCAAATCACTGCAGGAGGTAGAGACCCAGTACCTCCCCCTCGAAAAGGCTATATTGGTTGTCGTACAAGCCACGCAGAAACTCCCCCACTATTTTCAGGCACATACAGTAGTTGTGCTAACCCAACTTCCACTGAAATCAGTCCTCCGTAGTGCCGACTACACAGGAAGAATAGCTAAATGGGGAACCATCCTGGGCGCCTTCGACATTAGATACATGCCTCGCACCGCCATAAAGGGTCAGGTCCTCGCCGATCTGGTAGCTGAATTTGCGGAGCCCACCCTAGAAGGGGTGGAAGTGTCGGGATCACCAAATGCCGATGGGAAACTGGTCGGCACGGTCTCTCAGCAAGAGCAGGATAAGTGGAGAGCATACATCGATGGTGCAGCAAACCAAAGGGGCTCCGGGGTGGGACTCGTTCTAGTCTCTCCCGAAGGGATAACCGTAGAAAAGTCGTTGAGGCTCGGATTCTCGGCAACGAATAACGAAGCCGAGTACGAGGCACTGTTGGAGGGGATGTCTATGATCCGGAAATTGGGTGGGAAATGCGCGAGCATATTCTCGGATTCGAGACTCATAGTGGGACAAGTAAATGGGGAATTGGAGGCGAAGGATGAAAGAATGCGAGGGTACCTTGCCCAGGCTAAACACCTACAGACCCGTTTCGACGACTTCCGTTTAACGCATATACCCAGAAGTGGGAACACCCATGCTGATTCTCTCGCAACACTGGCTACCTCCTCGGCTCAGCCCCTTCCGCGGGTTATTTTAGTTGAAGACCTCTGCCGCCCAACGGAAGAGGAGCCCAACGGTATTCGGGTACACAACGTCGGGGCAGGACCTAGCTGGATGGACCCTCTGGTCCTGTTCTTAAAGCACGACTCCTTACCAGACGATAAGGTTGAGGCTAACAAAATCAGGAGGAGAGCTTCTCGATTCTGGTTGTCCGAGGACTCCAAACTTTACAAACGCTCGTTCTCAGGGCCATACTTGCTGTGTGTGCACCCAGGGGCTACGAAACTCATCCTGGAGGAGTTATATGAAGGGATTTGTGGAAGCCATACGGGGGGCCGGTCCCTCTCCCACAGGGCCATGACGCTGGGTTACTGGTGGCCGAGCATGCATAAGGAGGCTCTGGAATATGTGAAGAAGTGTGACCAATGCCAAAGGTTCGCCCTGAACATACATCAGCCTGGCGGAGTACTTAACCCGTTGTCCAGCCCTTGGCCATTCGCATAATGGGGCCTAGACATACTAGGGCCGTTCCCCAAAGCTGCCGGGAACAAGAAGTTTCTTCTTGTCGGCACCAATTACTTCACGAAATGGGTCGAAGCTGAGGCGCTGGCAAACATTAGGGACGTCGATGTCAAGAAATTTATTTGGAAAAATATTATCACTAGGTTCGGGACCCCGCACACCCTGATCTCGGACAACAGCCTCCAATTTGACAGCAAGGCTTTTAGAGAATATTGCAATGAACTGGGGATTGTCAACCGATACTCCACACCAGCCTACCCGTAGGGTAACGGACAGGCGGAAGCCATCAACAAAACTATAGTGAATGGATTGAAGAAGAGGTTGGACGACGCGAAAGGGAGGTGGGTTGAAGAGCTGGCCCACGTCTTATGGACGTACCGCACCACGCCTCGTAGGTCCACGGGAGAAACCCCCTTTTCATTGATCTACGGAGCCGAGGCTGTCATCCCACTAGAGATAAACTTCCCCACCCAGAGGACTACTGCATTCAACCCTATTGCTAACAACGGCCTTCTAGAGAAAAGCCTGGACCTCCTCGAAGAGAGAAGGGAAAGTGCGATGGTGCACCTAGCTTATTATCAGCAAAAGCTCAAACAGGGCTACGATGCCAAGGTGATGTCAAGGCCCTTGACGCCCGGGGATCTAGTGCTGAGGAAAGTCCTGGGCACCGCGAGGAACCCTGCATGGGGAAAGCTTGGACCAAACTGGGAGGGCCCATACCGTATCTCATCCGTAGCTGGCATTGAGGAGTACTTTTTGGAAGACTTGGACGAACATGTAGTGCCACGTCCGTGGAATGTAAATAACCTGAAAAGGTACTGTTATTAATGAAAAACACCACGCTTGCTACCGTGTTACTATACAGCTATTTGGGATAAGTGTTAAACAGAACCCAAGTCCTGCATGGCTCCTCGGACCACAGGCTTGGGGGAAATTAATCAGATACGATTCTCACTAAGTGTTAAACAGAACCCAAGTCCTGCATGGCTCCTCGAACCACAGACTTGGGGGAAATTAACCACGCCACGATTCTCAATAAGTGTTAAACAGAACCCAAGTCCTGCATGGCTCCTCGGACCACAGGCTTGGGGGAAATTAACCACGCCACGATTCTCAATAAGTGTTAAACAGAACCCAAGTCCTGCATGGCTCCTCGGATCACAGACTTGGGGGAAATTAACCACGCCACGATTTTCACTAAGTGTTAAACAGAACCCAAGTCCTGTATGGCTCCTCGGACCACAGGCTTGGGGGAAATTAACCGGATACAATTCTCACTAAGTGTTAAACAGAACCCAAGTCCTGCATGGCTCCTCGGACCACAGGCTTGGGGGAAATTAACCGGATACGATTCTCACTAAGTGTTAAACAGAACTCAAGTCCTGCATGGCTCCTCGAACCACAGGCTTGGGGGAAATTAACCGGATACGATTCTCACTAAGTGTTAAACAGAACTCAAGTCCTGCATGGCTCCTCGGACCACAGGCTTGGGGGAAATTAACCGGATACGATTCTCACTAAGTGTTAAACAGAACCCAAGTCCTGCATGGCTCCTCGGACCACAGGCTTGGGGGAAATTAACCGGATATGATTCTCACTAAGTGTTAAACAGAACCCAAGTCCTGCATAGCTCCTCGGACCACAAGCTTGGGGGAAATTAACTGTGATACGATTCTCACTGTATGTTAAACATAACCCAAGTCCTGCATGGCTTCTCGGCCACAGACTTGGGGGAAATTAATTTCGCAGCCGTTTTTGTCTAATTATGAACTATCGTTATTTTCATGTATTCATTCATTTATACTTAACTTTCAACAGTAAGTGACAGAACTAATATCCATTCATGATGAAAACAAAAGAGAATAAAACAATGATATCTGAAAGGAAATAACCATTATCATTGAAGCTCAAAAGTGGTTCTGTTCACAAACATTAACAACGCAAAACAGAACAAAACACGAAAAGCAAAACAAATAAATTCCTATACTACTTTCCTAAGAGCCCTAAGTCGGAGCGGGCTGATCATCTGCTGCCTGGTTCTCCGGGGCAATCTCCTTGGCCTGTGCAAGGATCTCGCTGATACGAAGGCTGTCCTCAGGTGACTTGCCCTGCGCAGCCTGCTTCGTGCCCCCAGCCTTGGAAATAGAGGAGTCTGCTGGAAGAGGCTCGATAGAGGCAACCTCGTCAGGAACCTCGCGTATGTCCTCTGGGAAAAAGATGTTCTCAACCTTCCTGAGATCAGAATCTGCTGGGACGGCTGCCCGATCCAGGGCTACACCCCAGGACGTGGTGATGTATTCCTTGCAGACGGTGGCAACTTCCTCTGCCAACCTAACCTCAGTATCATGGACTCCACATTCATATGAAGCCGCCATAGCCTTCTCAGCAGCTTCCCTGGCCAAGCGGGCCTCCTCCTTGGTCCGTGAGCTCAGCCTTGAGCTTTGAAACTGCCTGCTGCTCCGCAGTAAGTTTCTCCTCAGATTGGCGGAGCTGTATGCGCAGGTCGTCAGCTTGCTTTTCGGCATTCTTAAGGCCGGCTTCTGCACTCGCATGAGCCTTCTTCACCTCCTTTATTTCATTACTCTGGCGATCAAAATCTAGTTTGAGATCGCCAGCGGCCTTCTCGGCGGCAGAGCGGGATTGAGCCTCCCTATGCAAATCCTCACGAGCTTTTTTGGCCCATTCCTCAACAAAAAAAATTTGTTGAGTAACCTGCACTAGGAAGGAAATAAAAAACCTTATTAAAACATGACGATAAGAGGGTACACAATATAGAGACGAGATAGAAGATCCCACTTACCATGACCATGTCCCTCTTCAATGACATGAAAAGTTCTGGCTAACGAGTCTTTTTGAGGCCCTCCATATCACGAGGCAAGAGAAGAGGCTGCTGCAGGGCCTCGGCCAAGAATGATGCCTGCCCTCATTGGGATTCCCATAGGGTCGCATCCTAGGGGATCGGGGCACCGTCTAATTCAATCCGAGGCGACCATGTTCGTTGTTCCCTACGAATGGCTGCCTCGTCTCGGCTATCAGTGGACCTAGTCCTCTTTTCTCAAGGCTCTTTCATCTCCTTGCCCTTCTTTTTAGGCCCGTCCTTTTCACGGCCAATCTCTCCCTCCTCCGTTTCTTCTACAGGCCCTTTTCGCCTTAAGTTAGGCATAGGCTGCAGCGCCGCATCCGACGAGAGATGGAGAGGAGGAGTAGGAGTCTTAGGGGCAGTTTGTCCCTTTGAGACATCCTTGGAGGATTGCCCCTTGCTCCTGTTAGATAGAAGGCCCCTGAGGCCAGTCCTTGGCTGCAAATCCATTCCTTCTTCTTCAGTCTCTTCGCTGATATCAGGTTGTGCGATGACTAAACCAGTATCAGGAGCCGCTGAGGCGCGGTTTAGATCGGTGTTGGAGTCCGAGAGCTCTACTACTCTAACCGACACCTCTCCTTCCTCGGTAAATTGGAACTGGTCTATTTGTTCCTCTAAGGATGAATGCGAAGAACCAGCCTCCTCCTCCGGGATAACCACTAGGGGAAAGGCACGTTAGGGAGGCAGCTGAATAGGAGGTAAGTCTGTTGCAGCGAGGAACCCTGGTATGGACACGTCAATGCGTGCCAATCTCGGACTGCCAGCCCTTATAGCTTGGCCGACGTCTACCAAGGATCGAGTGAGGGGAACGTAGTCCAAAATCAAAGGAGCCAACCGTAGTTGTCCGTCCTCGCTTATGAAGATCTCAGACCGCAGGAGGTAATTTAGAGCCTGGATGTTGACTAAGCTCAGCCGAGGGGATGTTCGCTCCTTGTCTGCAAAGGCCGTTAAAGGGTTTATGTTAGTCCGAGGAGGCATGTAACCAAACCAACAAGTTTAAAATAAAAAGAAAAAAGGGGGGAGGGGAGCTCAAAACTAAGGTCCTCCCCACGGAATCTAGTTCTATGACACCCCACCTGGCGTTCCCGCCCTAGTCGGACAGTGAAGGCCGTCATGCCATGGTCCGGAGACGATCAAATGGTCGTCCTTTAAGCCTTTGCTGGACTTGGGAAGGTAGGATATCAACCTCACTTCATCAGTCCTGGACTTTAGGTAGTATGAGTCGCCGAGCTTATGGCATTCATAAAGATGAACCACGTCGTGCCATGAAAGGCCGAGGTTCATCTGGTCGTTTAAGGCGTCGGCACACCCCAGGATCCGGAACAGGTTCGCGGTGCATTGATGGGGGGCCAATCTATGACCACGTAGGTAGTCCCTAGTTATTCTCCCCATTGGAATCGTCATTCCTCCTTCCACGAAGGCTATCATTGGAATTGCGACTTCCCCTGTTCTCCTCTTGAACAAAATGTCCTCCTGATGGCAATACTCTAAACCTACCTCCGGTGGAATACGATACTTCGCCCTGAAGCCCGCCATACCGGCCGGAGAGTCTACCATTTTTTCAAGCCTACCCATCCCCTCTAATCCTAGACAACATGAAGGCAGTTTGTTTAATGAAGAATAACGAAGAAGAAGCGCGCACTTACGGGTAAGAAGCTCGACGGAGTCTTCAAGAGAATGGCGGCGAAAGTAAGAACGGGCTGAAGGAGAAGGCTCTGAGACGTTCTGGATAGTGGAGTGTTCGTCAAAAATGAGGAATGAACGCCTTCAAAACCTTATATACTCAGAGGGAGTTGGACAGACATACTCCCGTCTAGAGCAAGTGAAACGTTATCCACCGTTGATCCGGTCTCCAACCGTTGGATTGAAAGAGTGTAAAACCCCAAAAAGCTACAGTTACTTTCCCCTGGGTCATTAAACGCCTTCAGCATTAATGAGGCGTGTGAGGGTGCGCCCCCCCACACGTGTGAAGTAGGAATTCACAATGAACTGTCCAGTAGGTATCAAAATCCCGTCTTTCCTCCTCGGACCAAGAAGAAAAAGCCGGAATTTTGAGGGGCTATTGTGGGGGGTAAAATTCGCCAGTCAACGTTGGGCTATGGTACTCGTACTAAGCCCAACCACAATAGGAAGCGAAGACACGGGCAGAGGACCCCCCAGCCCAATCATGTTGGGCCGGGCTTGCTTAAGGGACGTCCGAGGAGGAGTACCTCCTCGGACGCACCTTATGGGAGGCCGATTCACACCCTTTACATGGTGAACGGTCATCCAAAATCAAGGGAAAATGCAGGATGTTCAGGAGGCAACCACAACTGCCGCATTAAATGCAAGGAAGCTACTTTTCCAGCCGCATTAATGTGGAAAGGACAGGAGAACAGAATTATCTTGGCCAGTGCAACTCACAGAAAAGAAGAAGGATGTCCTATGGGACAGGCACTCAAGTAGAGGCCCAGATGATTAACAAGTGTAGGGTCATTATCGTTCGAAGGATGCTATATAAGAGAAGAAAATCCCCATGGCCAAGGGGATCGAGAGAAAAAAGGGAAAAGGAGAAAAAAGGGAGAAAGAGGAAGGAGTTCTGTAAACAAAGCATAAGATACAGCCCCACGGACTGTTATCCCAAGAAGCTTAATGGAATATCCCCACGTCCAAATGGTTGCATGACTTGCTTATAACTTCGTTTACTCTGTCAAGACCTAGTTCTGTGACCTACTCTCTACAAATTCATTGTTAAGGGTCTTTTGGGCCAGAATCGCTTGCCTGTTGGGCCTGGGCCCCAAAAACCGCCCTTACAATCATAAACTCATAATGTTTTTAGAATTCATATCATTGTACTAATAATTATATTAAAATTATTTTGATTTTAAATTTTCAAATCCAATTTAATTAACATACAATTACACACTATTAAAGAATATAACTTGTGAATAGAGGGAACAAGGCATGCACAGGTCAATTTATCATTGATTCTCTTTGTGATCCAAAGTCAAAGTAGGATGTCACGTGGGAGATTAGGCATGACTAGTGATCAATGTCCGACTAGCCTGCAGCCGAGCGCTTGCAGCAAGCGTGAGGGAACCCTACCCAAAGAAGTAAACACATGTTATGTCTTAAAAATCTTACACAAGGAAAAATGTTAAAGTTAATTGTTTATTAAGAAAAACTTACTCTCATATATATATATATATATATATATATATAAACACTTACAAATTAATATTACATCAATACTGTGGGGATCGGCCCAAAATAACATGCTGGCTAGGCCCCAGGCCCGTCTGAGGAGTCAGCCTGGCCCAAGCAATCCTTATTCAGGCCCACTGGGGCAAAGAGAACATGTCCGAGGAGTAATTTCTCCTCGGATACTGCAAATTCCGGAGCAAAGGTACATCTTAGCCACTATAGTCCATCTTCCAAATACGTAAAAAGGAAGGAATCCCAAAATATCTCAGAAAAGGCTGCCATTACCACATTAAATGCATTACAACTACTCTCCTGGCCGCATTAATGAGGAGAAGACCCCTGAACAGTACTACCTTAGCTACCGCAACTCACAAAATTGAGAGGGGTGTCTGATGGGACAGGTGCACAAATGGAGGTTTGGATGATCTACAAGTGTAAAGCCCAGATGATATGAAAGGCCCTATATAATATGTAAAAGTCCCCTAAGAGAGGGGACGGTGGAAAAAAGGAGAGAATACTGTAGAGAAGCCTCACTGCATTGATCGATATCTATGAATCAAGTTCTTAGCCTTATCATTTCTGGAGACCTTTCTACAGAGTGGCATTTTCGTTTTTGTTTGTGTATTCCCTTAACCCATGCATCAAACCATTTAAACTAACTGAAACCGAGTTCTTTAACCCATACTCTACAAAAATTCATTGTGTGGGACCTTTTGGACTAAGACTTGAGCGACAAGGATTGGGTCACCAAATTGTTCCCCTACAATTGGCGCCGTCTGTGGGGAGAACTTAAGTGTTGGCAAGTGCAATGGTTAGGCATGGCAGAATTAGGTCCACACTAGGGGAATCCCCACCAAGCTAACCCTCAACTGACGGAACCTGTTGGCTCTCAATGGCAAAATAATCCTCCCAACCCGGGAACAAATCTAGGCAATGGAGGGAATTATAAGGGAATCGTACATACTACCCAGACCAGCCAAAGCCATACCCAAATAGGTAGTTGTGCATCCCGAAGGCGTAACGATCATCAGGCCATGCAACGAGAGATAGAAGACCTGAAAAGAAAGCTGCGCCATGCACGGCAAAAGCAATCTCCCTCCAGTTCAGATGCGTCCTCTAATGAGGAGGTGGAGGATGTCAGCTACAGACGGAGGTCGAGAACTCCCCCGAGCGAAACTTTTTCTTACGAGAAGGAGGTGCGCCCTGCACGAAGGTATGAGAGCCCATCTAGCAAGGGATTGAGTAATGACACCATGAACAAGGCATTGGATCAGATCTCCAGATCACCCTTCACGCACAGGATCGAAGGGGCTAAATTACCCCGACGTTTTAATCAACCAACGTTTGCCATCTACAACGGCCGAGTAGACCTGGTGGAGCACGTGAGCCAGTTCAACCAAAGAATGGCCATCCACTCCCAAAATGAGGCTCTGATATGCAAAGTTTTTCCATCCAGCTTGGGGCCAATGGCGATGAGATGGTTCAACAGCCTGAAGACAAATTCCATAAGCTTTTATAAGCAGCTCACTCAGGCTTTTTGTTCCCGCTTTATTACAAATAACAGAGTCCCTCGACCCCTAAGTTCATTATTGTCCTTGTCCATGCGCGAAAGAGAGACCCTAAAGGCGTATTCGGATAGGTATTGGGAGATGTATAACGAGTTGGATGAGAACCACGATGATGTCGCTATCAGCACATTCAAAAGCGGTCTCCCCACCGAGCATGGCTTAAGGAAATCTCTCATTGGTAAACTCGTTGCTAACGTTCATCAGTTGATGGATAGGATTGACAAGTACAAAAGGGTGAAAGAAGATCAGCTACAAGGAAAAGGAAAGGAGAAGATCATTCCCCCCAAAGGGAATGATTTTAGGTCGGAACGATATAACCATAACCTGCCGAGGAGAGATTTTTCAAGACAGGCTGGACAAAGCAACATGCAAACGGTTAATGCTGTGTTCAGAGAGCCAGTACAGCAAGTTCTGGAGAAAGTCAAGAACGAACCCTTTTTCAGATGGCCGAGAAAAATGGCTGGGGACCCTTCGAAACGTAACCAGAACCTGTATTGTCACTATCATCAGGATCATGAACATGCCACTGAGGATTGCAGGAATCTATGGAACCACCTAGATCAGCTGGTCCAAGAAGGAAAGTTACGTCACCTTTTGCACCCCTCAAGTGGTCATCTGGGCCAGGAAATGCAAGAACCTCGAAAAGACGTATCATTAAGACCTCCCACGGGGACGATACACATCATCCTCACCGCTCCAGGAAGAACCGGCTCATTTCCTTCCTGGGTGCTGTCTATAGCTCGGCTCTCTGCCAAGGACAGGGAAAAAGAATGTAAACGGTCTAAAAAGGGAAGCCCTTTAATATTAGGATTCTCGGACGAAGATAAAAGGGGAACTATCCAACCTCACGACGATGCCTTAGTAATTACGCTGAGAATCAGAGGTTTCGACGTGAAGAGGGTACTGGTAGACCCGGGCAGCGCGGTAGAGGTAATGTACCCTGATCTATACAAGGGGCTAAACTTAAGGCCGGAGGATTTAACGGCTTATGACTCTCCCCTTATCAGCTTTGAAGGGAAGACAGTTATGCCAAAAGGGCAGATCAGATTACCCATCCAGACCGGGTCAGAGGTGGTGGAAGTGGGCTTTATCGTGGTCGATGCCTACTCGCCCTACACAGCAATAGTAGCTAGGCCATGGATCCATGCCCTAGAAGCCGTGTCTTCCACACTTCACCAAAAGGTAAAATACCCGTCTGGAGGCCAAGTGGAAGAAATTCGTGGAGATCAGGCCATGGCTAGGCAGTGTATGGTGGCCGCCATCTCACGTCGGCCCAAGGCCGAGTCCTCGGCTTCTGAAAACTTATAGTAACCAGCCACCTCAGCAGGACCAGTCAGTGGGCTAGCCAAGGAGATAAGGTGTGAAAGTTTGGAAAGGTTTATCGTTGACAATGACCCAGAGAGATTTTTCCAGATCAGCTCAGAGTTGCCTCTTCAAGAAAAAGAGGAACTGGTCGGGTTTCTGAGGAGAAATGTTGATGTGTTTGCGTGGGACGCTTACGATGCCCCGGGGGTTGACCCTGGTCTCATTTTTCATCACTTGAATGTTAACCCATCTTCCATTCCAAAGAAGCAACCACCCCGACGTCCCTCGAAAGAACATGCCAGTGCCGTTAGAGACGAAGTGACGAAACTGAAAAAGGCAGGGGCTATCAAAGAAGTCTTTTACCCCGAATGGCTGGCAAATACGGTGGTGGTAAAAAAGAAAACGGGGAAGTGGCGAGTCTGCGTGGACTTCACAGACTTGAACAAGGCATGCCCGAAAGACCCATTCCCGTTACCTTGAATTGACTGATTGGTAGATGCGACTGTAGGCCACCCTCGAATGAGCTTCCTGGACGCCTTCCAAGGCTATCATTAGATACCACTGGCACTAGAGGATCAGGAGAAAACGACGTTCATGACACCCGTCGGAAACTACCACTATAAGGTGATGCCTTTCGGACTAAAGAACGCAGGATCAACCTACCAAAGGATGATGACCAGAATGTTCGAACCTCAGCTAGGCAAGGTTATTGAAGTCTACATAGACGATATGGTGGTAAAAAGTAAGGTGGTATCCGAGCACGTGAAAGACCTGGAGATCATCTTTGGCATCTTAAGGGAGCATAAGTTGCGGCTCAATGCTTCCAAGTGTTCATTTGGGGTCGGATCTGGGAAATTCCTAGGCTATATGGTAACTCACAGAGGAATAGAGGTAAGCCCAGATCAAATCAAGGCGATTAATAGCCTACAGACTCCTCGGAATCCAAAAGAAGTGCAGAAACTCACTGGCATGATCGCAGCGTTGAACAAGTTCATATCACGATCTGCAGATCGATGCCGATCTTTCTACCTCTTAATAAATAAGTGGAAAGGGTTTGAGTGGACGAAGGATTGTGTCCTGGTCTTCTAGCAACTTAAAGAATACTTGTCGCAACCACCCATCATGTCTAGCCCTAAGGCGGACGAGGTACTGTTCGCATACATAGCAGTAGCCCCTCATGCTGTAAGCCTGGTACTGATACGGGATGATAATGGAATACAGCGACCAGTGTATTACATAAGTAAATCATTACATGAGGCTGAAGTGCGCTACTTGCCATTGGAGAAAGCAATTCTAGCGGTAGTGCATGCCACGTGAAAACTCCCTCATTACTTTCAAGCACACACGGTCATTGTTCTAACCCAGCTTCCCCTTCGATCGGTGCTCCGAAACGCCGATTACACAGGAAGGATCACCATGTGGAGTGCACTTTTGGGGGCCTTTGATATTAAATACATGCCTAGGTCCTCTGTCAAGGGTCAAGTCCTCGCGGACCTAGTCGCAGAATTCGCTGAATCCTCTATAGAAACAATAACGGAGAAGGAAGACATGGATGGAAAATCGGTTGGCACAATCTCAGCACGGGGGATCTCGCGTTGGAAAGTCTACGTGGACGGCGTGGCCAACCAAAAAGGATCGGGAATTGGGCTAGTTCTAATATCGCCCGAAGGTATTGCCATTGAAAAATCGCTAAGACTCGGGTTCTCGGCTACGAACAACGAGGCCGAGTACGAAGCTTTACTTCAAGGAATGATGATGGTTCAAAAATTGGGCGGAAAGGCAATGGAAGCATTCTCGGACTCCAAATTGGTAGTTGGCCAAGTAATGGGTGAGTTAGAAGCTGGAGATGCTAGAATGCAAGAGTATCTCGGTCGAGTCAAACGCTTGCAATTAGACTTTGAATCCATTAATCTGACGCATGTTTCCAGAAGTGGGAACACACATGCAGATTCGCTGGCCATTCTTGCCACATCCTTTGCACATGATCTGCCACGAATGATCCTTGTTGAGGATTTATGCCAGACAAGTTCAACTGGAAGAGACACAGCTCGGATCCATCAGATTAGAAAGAATCCCAGCTGGATGGATGCTATAATGAACTTCCTCAAAGACGATACGTTACCAGAAGGGAAACTGGAGGCCGAGAAGATACGGAGGAATGCTCCTCGGTTCTGGCAAGCTATACTGGCGTTCCTATTCTGGCCCATACCTATTATGTATACACCCAGAGGAATCCGAATCCTTGCTCGAAGAACTACATAAGGGAGTTTGTGGAAGTCACACAAGAGGAAGATCGCTGGCACATGGGGCACTCACCCAAGGGTACTGGTGGCCGAACATGCAGAGAGAGGCCCAAGAATATGCAAAGAAGTGTGATTAATGCCAGAGATTTGCCCCAAATATCCACCAACTAGGGGGAGTCCTTAACCCCCTCTCCAGCCCCTGGCTGTTTGCTCAGTGGGGTCTTGATATTGTCGGTTATTTCCCTAAAGCAGCAGGGAATAAGCGATACATAATAGTCGGCACCGATTATTTCACAAAATGGGTAGAGGCTGAACCTTTGGCCAACATCAGAGACGTGGATGCCAAGAGATTCATTTGGAAAAACATTATTACCCGCTTTGGAACTCCTCACACCCTCATCTCGGATAACGGTCTTCAGTTTGATAGTAACAACTTCAAGGAATACTGCTGCGACTTTGGGATCACAAACCGATATTCCACTCCTACATATCCCCAAGGAAACAGGCAAGCTAAGGCCATGAACAAGGTCATAGTGAACGGGCTGAAAAAGAGGTTGGATGATGCAAAGGGGAGATGGGTGGAGGAGCTCCCCTACGTTTTATGGACCTATCGAATGACGCCGCAACAGTCAATGGGCGAAACTCCTTTTTCAATGACTTATGGGGCCGAGGCCGTACTCCCAATCGAGAACAGCTTCCCCACATTGAAGTCTAGCACTTTTATCCAAAAAAAAAAAAATGACGAGTTACTAGGGAAAAACCTAGACTTAGCCGAGGAAAAAAGGGAAAAAGTAATGATCCATATGGCCTGTTATCACTAGAAGCTAAAGCAGGGGTATGATGTTAATGTAAAGCTGCGGCCTTTGAGTCCAGGCGACCTAGTGATGAGGAAGATTCTCGGCAGCGCTAAGAACCTTTCCTGGGGCAAGCTGGGACCTAACTGGGAAGGACCGTATTGCATCACATCTGTGGCTGGAATAGGTGCTTATTACCTAGAAGACTTAGATGAAAAGACTGTGCCTCGCCCGTGGAATGTAAATAATTTAAGAAGATATTATTATTAATGAAAACAGCGCTGCCTATGTTTTGTTCCATGATCATTGCATACCCATTGGTCCATTTCCATCTCTACAAGTTTTAAACAGAACCTAAGTCCTGCATGGTTCCTCGGACCACAGACTTAGGAGAAATTAACAACTTATGGCATCTCTACAAGTTTTAAACAGAACCTAAGTCCTGCATGGTTCCTCAGACCACAAATTTAGGGAAAATTAACAACTTATGGCATCTATACAAGTTTTAAACAGAAACTAAGTCCTGCATGGTTCCTCGGACCACAGACTTAGGGGAAATTAACAACTTATGGCATCTCTACAAGTTTTAAACAGAATCTAAGTACTGCATGGTTCCTCGGACCACAAACTTAGGGGAAATTAACAACTTATGGCATCTCTACAAGTTTTAAACAGAACCTAAGTCCTGCATGGTTCCTCGGACTACAGACTTAGGAGAAATTAACAACTTATGGCATTTATACAAGTTTTAAATAGAACCTAAGTCCTGCATGGTTCCTCGGACCACAGATTTGGGAAAATTAACAACTTATGACATCTATACAAGTTTTAAACAGAACCTAAGTCCTGCACGGTTCCTCGGACCACAGACTTAGGGAAAATTAACAACTTATGGAATCTATACAAATTTTAAACAGAACCTAAGTCTTGCACGGTTCCTCGGACCACAGACTTAAGGGAAATTAACAACTTATGGCATCTCTACAAGTTTTAAACAGAACCTAAGTCCTGCATGGTTCCTCGGACCACAGACTTAGGAGAAATTAACAACTTATGACATCTATACAAATTTTAAACAGAATCTAAGTCCTACATGGTTCCTCAGACCACAAACTTAGGGGAAATTAACAACTTATGGCATCTATACAAGTTTTAAACAGAACCTAAGTCCTGCATGACTCCTCGGACCACAGACTTAGGGGAAATAAACAATTTATGACATCTCTACAAGTTTTAAACAGAACCTAAGTCCTGCATGAATCCTCGGACCACAGACTTAGGGGAAATTAACAACTTATGGCATCTCTACAAGTTTTAAACAAAACCTAAGTCCTGCATGGTTCCTTGGACCATAGACTTAGGGGAAATTAACAACTTAGGACCCTTGTGCAATTTTAAGGTACGCTCGTAGCTTAGTATGATAACATCTATTGTTCTAAATTCGCCGCACGACACTGCCTTTTCTCATTTGTTTATGCTGGTAGAATCTTAAGTATTGTTGCAAACATCAATTAAGGGAGCAGTAGCATTAATTTTGAACAAAGTAATAAAATTATATCACCATTGGTTGTAAGTACAAAAAGAGAAATGGGAGAAAGAACATTCTATATTAATAAGCTGAGAATAATACAAATGGAGGTCTTTACAAAAGAGCAAAGGATAAGACAACTCCCATTTTAAAGAAAATACAAAAAAAAAAAGAAGAAGAGAAAACCTAGAAGCTAAGCCTCAACAGGAGGATTCTCTTTCTGCTCTAGCTGTGGAGGAGGAATCTCTTTGGCTTGAGAATCTGCCCCAAGACCCTTGGAGACGGACTCCTTGGCAGGATCCCTGGCTGTTTCAAGCAAAGGGATGGCATCAGGAATAACCAAGGCCTACTCAGAAGCTTCAGGGGAGCCGTCAGGGATCTTTCGGATCTCAGGAGGAAAGAAGACCTTCTCGGGCAACCTCAAGGCCGAGTCTGCAGGAAGCCCTGCAGTATCAAGGGCATGAGCCCATGAGATGCTGCAGTAATCCTTGCATACCTCTGGAAGCTCCTCAGAGAGCCTGGCTTCAGTCTCCTCCGCCCCAAGCTGATAAGAAGCCTTCTTTTCAGCCTTGGCTGCTTCCTGAACTAGCTGAGTCTCTTCTTTAGCCAGCTGGACCTCCTCCACGGCTTTCTGCAACGCGGCCTTAAGATCCAACACTGTTTGCCTTTCAGTGGCAAGGCTGGTCTTGGTCATGAACAATTTTTGGCGCTGGTCCTCGGCTTAGGTTTCAGCGTTCTTTAGTCCGGCCAGGGCGCTCTTGCGGCCTTTCTCCGCCTCTTTGAACTTCTTCGAGAGTTCAAAATTCTCCTGCTTGAGGGACCCTACAGATTTCTCCACCTCAGCACGAGACTGAGCCTCAGCTTCAGCCAAATTGCGGTTGTTGCGACAGTACTCCTCGGCCACAAACACCTGCTGAGTAATCTGCCCACAAAACAACAAAACGATATCTTAGAATGCGACAAGGTCTAATAATTTTATGAAAGGTTAGAAGAGTTACTTTACCATTGCAAGGTCCCTCTTGAGGGATAGAAAGAGCTCAGGCTGAGAGAATCGCCTGTAGGCCTTCATGTCCCGGGGAAGGAGCACTGGCTGCTCTAGGGCCTCAGCTATATATCCTGCTCGGCCCCTATTGTATTCTCGGACCGAGGCAGTGTAGGGAATGGTGACCCCGTCTACCTCGAACTTCGGGCTCCAAGTGCGCGGATTAACACGCACTTCAGCCTGGTTCTCTTCCTCCCGGCTTTCTACGGAGGGAGCCCTTTTATTCTTCGACTCCCGGGTGGTTTTTTGCTGCTTGCCCGGGCGGGGGACCACCTCGCCTTCCTCAAGGGTTTCCACCGGCCTTTTCTTCTTTAGGTCCGGGTTAACCTTTAGGCCGAGATCAGAAGGAGGCTGAGGAGCAACTGGAGGAAGAATAGGGGTCTGCGACTGAGCTGGTGCCTTTGATGATTGACCCTTGCCTCGGGTGGCCATCAACTCTCGAAGGCTTTTTCCTTTGTTGGAAGCCATGTTATCTACCTCGTCGTCTGAGGAGTCTTCCGAGCAGGTTATAATAATTGGGGCGCCGACCACAGAATTTCGATCCTGCTCTCCCTCAGGGTCTGAAAGCTCAATCAAAGGAGCTTTGGAAATGTCCTCTTTGAAATAGAACTTGTCTATCTCCTCCTCAAGAGAAAGACGAGATGATTCAGTCTCTCCTTCAACTTGCGCAGCAACTTCAAGGTTGTCTGGTGGAGGCAATTGCGTAACTGGTGGAGGATTCCGAACGCCAGGTAACACGACTGGCTTGAGATCTTGTCGGGCCAAAAACTTGGGCTTGGACACGTCAATCCTAGCTAACCTCGGACTACCAGCTCTTATGGCGTGGCCAATGTCTTGGAAAGCGCGGGATAGGGGTTGGTAGCCCAAAACCAGATGAGCCGCGTGCAGTTGCCCGTTATCGTTCACGTAGATTTCTGACCTCAAAAGATAGTTTAAGGCCGGAACGTTCACGTGGCTCAGCCGAGGAGCAACTTGAGCTCTATTTACAAAATAGCCGAGGAGGAGATTATGGTTAGGTTATAAAATTTTTCGATTCTTAAGCAAAAAAAAAAAAAAAAGGGAAATGAATCTAAAGAGCTAAGCCCCCTCCCTAAAGGATTGGCCCTAGAGGCACCGCATCTGGAATTCCTGCCCGAGTTGGACAATGAAAACCATCGCTCCACTCTCCTGAGGCAATGAGTAAATCATCCTTCATAGTCTTATTGGATATGGGGAGGCAAGAGATTAGCCTAACGACCTCGGACCGAGATTTAAGATAATACCCCCCCTTCTCGATGTAGTGGCACTCGTACAGATGGACCACATCGTGCCAGGTAAGGCCTAGACCCATCCGCTTGTTCAGGGCATCTATGCTGCCTAATATCCTGAACATGTTTGGAGCGCACTGATGCGGTGTCAACCTATGGTGGAACAAGTAGTCTCGGGTAATCCTACGCATGGGAAGTGTCATTCCTCCCTCTATAAAAGCAATCATAGGAATGACGACTTGACCCACGTCTCTATCTGTTAATACTCCTTCTGGGGGACAGTACTGCAGAACCCATGACGACTTGACCCACGTCTCTATCTGTTAATACTCCTTCTAGGGGACAGTACTGCAGAACTACACCCGGTGGGATATGATATCTTGCCCTAAAAGCCTCCATAGCAGCTGGGGTATCTACTAGATCCTTGAATCTACCCATCTAAGTTAAACTGGAGGGATGGAAAGAAAACCGAGACGAAAACTGAAAGCCAAGGAGAAATTTGAAGCAACGAAGCAAGCAGAACTTACGGGTGTCCTCACAAACAACCACCAAGACACTTGGAAATCTTTTCGAGGAAGGATGCTTCGCAGAAACGGCTACAGAAATGTGAAGGTCGGAATTGTTCGTGAATCTCTGGGCGCTGGAGTTCTCTGGAGTTCTCTGGACTTCTTATGTGCTAGTAAAAAAGAAAAACGAGTCTCTTTAGGGCTTTATATAGCTAGCGGGAAAAAGGAAATCACTCCTGCTCAAGAATTCTGGGAAGAATGTCAGTCGTTGGATCCGCGCCTCGCCGTTGGATAAAGGAGACATGAAGCCGCCTGGAGTAAATAGTCACGCCTCGTAAATTGTAGCGCGTCAAAAGTAATTGCTCCCACACGTGTGAATCAGGAGCTAATTAATTCCATCCTTTGTAATGTCAAAACCCCACTTTTCTCCTCGAAAGGAGATCAAAAACCGGAGTTTTAAGGGGCTATTGTGGGGATCGGCCTAAAATAACATGCTGGCTGGGCCCCAGGCCCGTTCGAGGATGCAGCCCGTCCGAGGAGTCAGCGTGGCCCAAGCAATCCTTATTCAGGCCCACTGGGGCAAAGAGAACATGTTCGAGGAGTAATTTCTCCTCGAATATTGCAAATTCCGGAGTAAAGGTACATCCTAACCACTATAGTCCATCTTCCAAATACGTAAAAAGGAAGGAAACCCGAAATATCTCAGAAAAGGTTGCCACCACCACATTAAATGCATTACAACTATTCTCCTGGCCACATTAATGAGGAGAAGACCTTTAAACAGTGCTACCTTGACTACCGCAACTCACAGAATTGAGAGGGGTGTCTGATGGGACAGGTGCTCAAGTGGGGGTTTGGATGATCAACAAATGTAAAGTCCAGATGATATGAAAGGGCCTATATAATATGTAAAAGTCCCCTAAGAGAGGGGATGGTGGAAAAAAGAAGAGAATATTGTAGAGAAACCTCACTGCATTGATCGATATCTATGAATCAAGTTCTTAGCCTTATCATTTCTGGAGACCTTTCTACAGAGTGGCATTTTCGTTCTTGTTTGTGTATTCCCTTAACCCATGCATCAAACCGTTTAAACTAATTGAAACCGAGTTCTTTAACCCATACTCTACAAAAATTCATTGTGTGGGACCTTTTGGACCAAGACTTGAGCGATAAGGATTGGGTCACCAAATTGTTCCCCTACAAATACTATAATAAATAAAAATAAAAATTTTTTATTTTATTTTATGTTTAAAAAGCAACATATTAGTTTATAAGATTAATATGATAAAATTTGTAATAACTATACCCTCATTGCTATACAAGATACAAAATACATATTTGTAAGCTACTTTTTATATTAGTGGGGGTAATATACAATGGTTTGGAGATCTAGACACCTATTAGAATAAGTTTGTTTGTGAAACATAGAGATGACAAAAACGCCTTGTCACGCTTTGCTCCACATAGATGTTCATGCCAGGATGGGGGATAGGTGTTGCTTGCTCTATCTTGTCTTACCTCACCCTAAATATATATACATTACTTAATATATATTTAAATTTTAATCTTTTCAGTACATATCCTAGTTATAAGTTTTTTTTATTATACATATTTTATTATCATTTTCAAAATACTTGTCTCTTTTTCTTTCTTTGTACTCTCATAGTTATCCTTTTCTTTTTTATGTTTCAACTTTATCTCACCTCTCTAATTAGGATTAGTAAAACATCTCATCCCATTCCAACCCGACTCATTCCACTCCCAGCTTGCGCGAGTTTTTCTTACCTCAAAGACAAAACAAAGTGGAGATAGAATATCCATGATCTGACCTTACTTTGCCCTGTCATCATTCTTAATGAAAAAGACAAAAACTTCAACCTTTTGTTTAGATCAAAGATTCAAAATACACTAAATAAAGTATAAAACGTCAAAATACAGGCGAAAACTCTAATATATTGTTTAGGTTACAACTATTGCATACCTTGATCTATACTCCTTTTTAGGACTAATTTTGTCACTGTTATTCCAAAAAATTTAATGACATTATGATCAATATCGTTTCAGTAGTCTTGGCAGTTGGCACTATGCTATGGGATTTTCAAAAAATAAAAATAAAAACACCAACACCACTATGGTATGGTAGCTGCTTTAAATTCGTAAGCAATGATATAAGGTCCACTAGGACTTCAAATATTAAAGAATGATGTACAATTGTGGATTAAATTTATGCAATAAATCTTCCATTGAAGTTCTCTTGTACATATGCGTAAACTCCACTTACCACGTGAAGATTATGATCTTTACAAAAGAGGAAGGCTGTGAGTTGAGACAACTTCAAATCTTGTGTTATTTCCTTAGATGTTTTTTTTTTTTTTTTTTTTTTTTTTTTTTTTTTTCACAATTCGGTAGCTAGTGATCTTGGCTTGTTTAAACATTCATGTTGTGCTAAATATTCCAATGATAATTGTAGCATCTCTTGATTGAGATCTAGATATATCAGGATTTCTTTAGATTTTTTTTTAGAAATAATTACAATATGCTGCTAATCTCGCAACTTGAACCTTTTTCCTCTTAGACCCCCAAGCGCTTTATGTATAGAAAAATGGCAATTCAACTACAAGACTCTTAGCAGGATTTCTTTAGACTTAAAGCGGCAAGTCCGAACACAAAGCAGATATTATAAAGTCGAAAATGTTGCTAATTCAATCGTGTTGTTAGTGTCAAACATTACATATGAACAAATTGACGATAGGGAGGGATTTGTGAAATATGACAGATTATCATTACGGTCCTCATCAACCATCAACACCACCAAAGCATAAAATTCGGCAGTGTAGTCATGAGAATGTGACCTACTAAACTTAGCTATTCCCTACTAAGCCAATCAAGATGAAACTCGATATGTCCAAAGTCCCATCGCATTACTTGTCATTCCCATTAGAAAGAAAACAACAAAACGCTTACTATCATTAGTTGTGGAAGTCCTATTTGGACTATGCAAACAGAGTTAGGACATAGAATTATGGTTCAAAGTCAAACTAGTAGAACAAGAATTTAGTGGGAGAGATTATATCTTATGCTTTATTGAGAAATACCAACCTACCTACACAGCTACACTTACCCATAACAGAATTAAGCCCAAAAAAATTACTGCTAATATTTAATTATTTGAAGAATGGACCCCAGGGGAACTTGCAATATGGTCTCCTCAAACCATTTCCCATGATTAACTAGAACTGTATCAGAATAGATACCTGCTGAGAAAAAAATGACCTTCCTTATAGAATTTGAACGGAAAATCTAACCCAAAATTGAGAAAATGATAAACTAGGCTGAAGATGGTCATCAGAGGGACCAATTAGACCGAAGCATAAAGGCAGTTATTTTGGAATTCCCATCTGCAATATATGCAAGGCCTGGTTTCAAGCTGAATCTCTTACCTAAGTTAACTTTTAAATAGGATTCAGCCTGAAAATGGTCTCCGTTTGTCGGACCTCCAACCATTCCACTCAAGCTCATTCCCCATCCAAAAGAATCTTCAGAATCATCAGACATATTGACAGCCCATTGTAAACGTTCTGGGTTTGATTTTTGCATCTCAATCCAACCTTCAATTCTTGTAAATCCATCAATTTCTGACTCCAACATTAAAGCAACACACCCAGTTGAGATATGTTCCTGTGTGCTTTCTATCATGGCTGGGACAGATGCCTCAACCACTGTCTCGGGAGCTCTATGATGTTCTAAAAGGCCTACAGGAATGGTAAGGGGTCCAAGACTAATGCGTTGGCTTAATGATCTAGGCACTTGATGAAGACCCAAAAGCGAGAGTTTTATTCCTCGTGGAAGTTCACAGACAACTTGTCCAAAAGTGCTGAAGCAATGCCCCATACTATCAGAACCTGCTTGCATTCCCAATCCAGAAACAAATTGTGCCAATGAAGCAACAATATTTGATTTTCTCACTTTTATGCCAATGCCACTGCCACTATGCTGATTCAAAAGGGGAGGTCCAAGTGATGATAAATCCGTAAGGCCCTTTCCCTGTCAGATAAAATGAATTAGTATATAACTGTATATTGAGAACCTGATTACCGATAGCAGTAAATTCAATAAGAAAACATACAGTGCTAAATTGGATTGTTGTAAGCATCATGCTTATATTGGTGTAAAACATAGTTGCAAGAGCAGAAATGGAAAACAGGCTCAATGATATGATCAGTCTGACTCAAAAAATGCACAAGGCCTAAAACGGGCCGTCGTGTGAATTATATTTGGAACTTGATATAACACACCTGCCATACACAAACACATAAAGCAACAAGCCTATTTACATCATCAATTTACCGATCTATCCTACTATAAGAATATTATTGCCACAAAACAGAGAACAGAAAGCCACTGAAATATCCTACAGATCAGCAATCAACTGGATATTTAGAAATAAGGGTGTAATGGGGCACCATGCAATTCCCAAAAGCAGCTTTAACAACATCCAACCAAAGTTCAAATGCAGCTGAAATTTCTTCAAAGTAGCTTGAAATCATTCATCAATTAGGCTGACATGTATGTGATCCTCAATGTAATGAACAAAACTAATATGATATCCCAGCATATTAAATGCAGCGTTTGACAATCTAGGTTAGCAACAATATTAAAGCAAATAGACTGTACCCGATGGGAAGAAATTGGAGTGATTGCTACATCTCTGCATTGCGCTCCTACTGGGATTGCAACAGCTGATAACCAGTCACTAGAATTTGTCTTATATAACACTTTTTCAAGAGAAAGAGACTGTCCTAAAACCTCTCCAAGATATCCATTGCCTTTTTGACTGGCCACAAACTCTGCAGCAAGAGTATCTTTTGGCCCAATAGTTGTTTCAAATGTGAACCTTGAATCAATTCCAGTCCTGATTCCCGCTCTAGAAAGTGCATCGCAGTTCTGCTCATCAACTTTATCCATGATCAACAAAGCCCCTAAGAAATCAACCTCTCCTCTTACAAGGGTACTGGATTCTTGGAATGGATTTCCCTTGGATGTCTTACAGATAGAAAGTATTCTCTCAACCTTGTCTTGTCTGTTTCTCAGTTTCATCAAATCGGCAAATGCTTCACGTTGCAACCGCTTCAGAATTTCAATCTAAAAATAACATCATGGAAAGAATTATAAATTCCAATCACCAAGCTAATTGACACTTTTGGAAACACCAAATTCATCAAAAAAATAAAAAAAGTCCACTGGTAAGAGAGAGGATTGCCTATTCTTGTAAGAAGATAATAGTGTAAAAATTTAACCACATAAAAATAAAGGTACTATATTCAATCACCTAAGATGTCAACATATGGTGCAAGCATAAGTGTGCACACATGTATTCACATAGGAAGTAGAATGTTGATAAATCATGACCAAAAAACCTAAAATGCTGCAATGTCATATAGTTTTACAAGTTTGTGTTTGAGTGGAGGGTGGCGTCGTGTAAGAGAAATGTATTAATGTAAAGAAAAGGCCTAAAATCTCTTCATTGCAATCCTTGAGTAAATAAGACCGGCAAATCATGCTGAAAATATTTCTAGCAAGTCTTGCCTTTTGCACTGCGCAAAAGAGGGGATCAAATGCAGAGCACTGTTTGGTATCCCAAGGACATGTTTGGCATGATACATCTCTATTATCTCCTAGTAATAGCTGCATTTAAAAACTGGAGTGAGATTTAATAAACTTTTGATTATTCTAAATACCCAAGAAAAGAAATAGTTTCATCACTTCTCTATGTTGATGACTTCACTGATGACCTTCATTCCTTCACTTTAAAGGATTGGAACTATTTGGAAGTAAACTTGTTGGATAGAAGCAAGATGGAGCTGGCATAGCAAAAATTGAGCTAATAGGCTACAGCTTTATATTTAGTGCTTTTTTTTCCCTTTCTATCAATCAATAATTGTTCTTCTTCGTGAAAGGTGCAGTGTGTGTGTGTTATAAACTTTCCCCCTCTAGATTTATATCTTGGCTCCATCATAACTTAAGATCATTAACAAAATTTATGGAATATTGAAGCGCTACTAAAGAAAACTGGATTGGATAATCAACCAAGGGCATATATCAGTAGAAAAAACCACGAATGAAGCAGCTAGACGGTGAAATTTTGAATGTATTCCACTAAAATAACCTTATTCTTGCCCATGATGTCTAACTCAAATGGCACCTCCTAAAAAAAGTAGAGAGTGAGTTAATGGATTTAAGACCTCCAAATATGTGTGTAAATTACCAAAGTTAAAAAATTAAACATCAGCCATATTCATGTTCATAAATAACATTTAAAATATATATATATATATATATATATATATATATGTAAGCTACACATGCAAGTAGCATTTCTTAAACCCATAAATCTCAACCTCCAACTTATACTTAATTGGGAAAGGAGCTCATGCACAATCTTAGATTTTTGAACACTTTGACATGTAAATCCATTCTAAGAGATAGAAAATCAAATGCTATTCCTCTATATAAGTTTTCTGAAAGTACTCACAACAATATAGAATAACTTTAAGAGGTGAAGGAATACCACCCACACAATTAGATATAAAAAATCAATAGTTGATCTGGATTGGAAAAAATTGCAATTAGTTTTTCACCTAAACCTCAAAATTTTAGTTTATGCTTTTACAAAATCAAGCTACTTAACACTATCAATCTCTAGCCTATGAATTCTGACTCAAACAGCATCCTTTTCCCGTCTAAGAGCAAAGTGGGATGTGTAAAACTAACCAACATAGATCAGCACAACACAGTCGTAGTACAAGTCAGAATCTACATCAGATTCAACTCAAGCCAATTCAAGTGTTAAATCAATTAAGAACAAAACAGCATGCAGTCTAAAGCTGAAGCCCAGAGCCACGTGTAGCTTAATGTAAACTGTTAGTGACGGGTTCAGTTAGAGTGGAAGTCAATATGTTCTTAATCTATTGGTAGTTTAGAAAGTTTGTTATGATTGGAACTTCGGCGCCCTGCACGGATTGAATAAAACAGGGATAACACATTGTAACCTTTATCTTAGTCATAATACAATCCTCAAATACTGAAATCCCTAAATTTTCTCTCTATAATTTCATTTCTTTTCAGTAGCATAGTAGGTTGAAGACCCACAAGATGGGCGGGTAACTTACCAATTAAAAGAAACATTCTATCAATCTCAGCTTGTTTCCTCAATGAAAGTAGACAAAACATCCTTGAAAATAGTACCAAAGCAGTCATGAATCATTGCAAAAATTCCCAAAACAGCTATGTATTAGTACATCCAAATCCGCTATCTGGGTAGCTAATCAAATTTCTTAGACATTCAATTGCATACATTTAGGGCGTGAATCAACAACTTCAAGCAAATTCAAACAAAATGAAAATTGAAATCTCTATCTACAAATGATGGGAATAAAATTAATTAATCAAAAATCTGTTGAAGAAGAGAGACAGTACCGGATTGCGGCTAGATGAATTCTCGGGGCGATGAGTGAGGGTGTGGACGAAGTCTTGGCTCGATTTTGCAAAGGATTTCAGTTTGTCCACAGCCAAAGCTACGGGCTCCATTTTCAGGAACCTAATCAATCATTTAAAAAATTGCATCAAATCACAAATTTCTTTTCATTTCATTGTTTGGTAATGTAAATGGAAAATAGGAAAAAAAAACTGAATTGATGGAAATCGAAATTGAAGGGTAACCGGACCTGCAGAACGTTGAAACAGCAGATTAGGGGTTTTTGAATTCAAGGCGGCGTCCACAAAAGCAAGAAACGGAGAGAGTACAGAGAAAGAGAAAGAGAAACCCTAGAATAGAAGAGCTTAGAGATCTTCAAAAGCTTATAGATTTGAAAATCGAAAGCGGCAAGATTGATACATTACAGTACTGTAAAACTTGCTTTAGCAGTGTATCTGCCTATCTGGTTTACTTGCTGTAGGCTGTACCAGTGTAAAAAAAATAATTTTTATTTTCTTCCTTAAATTTTATTAAAAATTTGTTTTTTGTCCTTAGATTTAAATTTTTTTTTTATCCTTAAATTATTAAAAAAAATTCTTTTTCGTTTATAAACTATTGAAAATATTTTACATTATCTTCTTAAACTTTGAAAAATATTTCTTTTCATTCATAAATGATTAAATAAGCTTTTTTTGTTTGTTCTTATTTTGCCTTTAAACTATTGGAGAAAAAAAAAAAAAAAAAAAAACTCTTCACAAAATTTAAGAATGAAAAAAAAAAAAAAATTTAAAGTTTAGAAATGAATTTTTATTTTGAATAAAAATTAAAGACTAAAATAATATTTTAACCAATAATAAAACAAAATAGTGTATATAAAATGTGCCAAAAACAAAAACAGAGGGGACGTGCGCTTTGATTCTCAGAAAAGAAAAAAGAAAAATGGGAGTGCTGCTTTTGGCCATTCCAAATATACACTCAAAATCTCAATATATCATGGTTCGAACCTTTATGGAGCCATTGGTTTACTAATTGCTTTCTCAAAAAAAGAAAAAAAAAAGTGGTTTACTAAATTTTGAGGTTAGCAAAGACAGAACTAGAATTTTGAGTTAGGGTGTTGAACTATAACCAAAAAAAAAAAAAAAAATCATGAAAATCCTAATAAGCATCTAGTAATTATTCAACCACATGGTTTATATTTGCCTTCACTTTGTCACTCGTCCAAACACACTATTGCCCCACTATTTTTATGATAAGTTTTTGTTCAAGTTTTTTGGGCTAATGATTTATGAATTGTGGTTGTTTGGACTGATATGTGGTTGTTTGAGCTGATTTGTGATAATGTTTGTAATAATATGTGGAGTTGTTTAGGCTAATCGACGGGGCCAAGTTTTATTTTCCTTTGGCCCAATTGAATAAGACTCTAATATATCTATAGGTTTTTTCCTACAACTCAGACAAGCTCCATTGGGCCTCAGCGTGACTTCATCCCTACAAGTTAGGTTTGGTTTGGTTTTGAATTTTTTGATTATCTAAAGAACAAAGTTTGGTTCTAACCATTTGTATTTGTACTTAACTCAACCAATCAAGTGAGTAACTTGTATTGTATGTGATGTGACACATGTCTCCTTCAACCCAATACACCCAATTTGATTGACACCCTATGGGGCTATGCCTAATGGCTCACCTCACCAACCACCATCATCTCTCACCCACCTCATGTCCATTAGATTCGAGGAAGATCTTGATCTCCATCAACTCGAAAAGCATACACCACCTTTGATCTTCAACATCTATGAGATAACCAACAAAATCATCTGCTCGTCGACATAACCATACCAAATTAGTCAATAACCCAAATCTTCTTGATCAACAATGATTAAAAGTTTTCAAACCCAATGTGATTGAGTTAGTCGACATGTTGACACCAAGCACAACTAATCTATGATAAATTATGTTCCCAATTGTTCTTGTTAACTCGATTATTAAGTTGTAAGGTACAAAATTGCTGACAAAATCTCAACAGAATTTTGTAAATACCATAACTTTATGTTGAAATAACAAGTAAGATAGTGGGAGTGTGTGTAACTGTGAGGTCAGAAGTGGTAGACTGGTGGTCATGCAATTGCACTAAGTAGACTCAAAAATTAGGAAGGGGGCTCTTGTATTTTATTTCACACTCCTCTAGTGCAAGCCTGGACCTCAAAAAACGTTCTGAAGTATTGGAAAAAAAAAATTACATTCACATAAAATTCTTTCAGACTTAGCTTGGGTCCATTATATTGTGATCCGTTGAGATGATAACATGTGACAAAAAATAAACAAGTATCACAATCTCAATGGGTCCATTACAATTGAACATTGGACCCAAGCTTTACCCGATTCTTTCTTATTTTGACCGAAATTGAGGAAAAACGAGATAATAAAGATGGGATTGAATTGAGATAATCTCTGATCTCCACTAGCTAACTAGATAAGTATTTTCAGATGCTTTATTCAAACGAATCACTATAAAATTTATTCATCGCAGAACCATAAAAAAAACTTCCCTACTAAACAACAAAGACTACTACGTACCCGTTGGTACCTTATCGGTTCACAACTTCTTTCTACTTAAGCAACCACTCCTAATAACAAGCAACACTATATTTCAAACATCAACACTACTAACAAAACAAAGCTTCCCACTCTAACGTTCCCTTCTTAAAACTTCTCCCTTGTTATTAGGAGTTGCTGCAACGAACACCAGAAAACAAGAATTGCTTCAAGAGAAGCTTGAAAGGGTTTTGTTGAGTACATCAGAGACAATTATTCTATACGTTTTTTCAGTAGGGTGAACAAAGTCCCAAAAGACATAGGTAGAAGCATCTGGACAAGTGAATGGACTAAATGGAAGACATAAACCAAAGCCGCCGCAACACCCAGAATTTGCATTTTGAAAGCCTGAAATTTTAAGAACAGTCACAAATTAGAAATGTATCACCAAATTGATGCTACAAAGTTCAATTATAATGTATCATATTACATAAACTTTACAAATTGATGTTTTAACTTTTGAGAATAAAATAGTAGAAGTAATTAACAAAGAATAACCCTAGGGATACTATATTTTTATGCATAAACTTTACAAACTAATGTCTAGTCAATCACAAAAATGAAAAAGTAGTTTTACTATATGAAAATTCTAAAATGATTACAAATTTTACTGCTTACGAACTAATGTAAAGACATGTGATATTGTTGTCACTTCAATAACTAATAAATAAATATCTAAATAATCTTTATGAGAATAGTACGTAGCTTATCGATTAGTAAGATTTATATAGTAAAATTTGTAATATCCTTCACATCAATGTTTTATTATGTTATTAAAGTGACATCAATTTGGTATATTGCCATGGTTGGTTTATAAGCCTTTTTTGCAGGATTTTTTCTTTCACATTTTATAATTCAATAGTTCCAAGAATAGGTGAAGGGTGATCTAAATTCGTAGTACCTTCAACATTTCTTATTAAACTTGATGTACTGCACCAATCATATATTATAAGTACTTTATAGAAAATTTGATTGTAGTTATAGTATTTTCCGTAGGCAAATACGCTTTGGATGATAGCAAAACGAAAGCTTCAGGTAAAAGATTTCCAGATTTTTTAGGACAAAAAAAAAAAAAAAATGATAATAATGACATTTACCAAATTGCTGAGGATTACTGGCGATGTTAACGAGAGGGGTAAAGATGTCGAAAAAGACCAGCTTGGCATCGGGATGCTTGCTTTGAAGGGAGGCTATTCCTGCTTTTAGCAGATTATTGTACATTTGTGCACCTAGGTTTGCTACCATTGAACAAGATGACCCTCGTATAAACCTTGCTGATGGCTCGCATCCAAATGCTACAGTACTAAGAACACCAAATCGCCGAGCCCCAAGTGCATACAGTTGCTTAACAAATGAAGTGCATGGAAATGGTTAGGAGCTTGGTGCTCTTTGTTACCTCTTAGAAACATAGATTTTTAATGAAGTGCATGGCATATACTTAGTTAAAAAGTTACTTAGGGCCTTCATAAATCACAATGAAAGAAATTTACCTCCAAAAAAGTGGTAGACCAGGTAACCAATTGAGCACAATATGCAGGAAAAGTATACTCTAATTTCCTCAAACCAGCAGTGTATGATACTCCAATGTCGTTGTTGCCTGCTGACATTAGAACAAGGCTGTTGGCTACGATGGCTTTTGCTTTCTCTTCACCAGCAACCCCTGTTAGCTTCCCTATGTAATCCTTGAAGTATTGTAACTGTTGGGACATTGCCACAACTCCCTGATTCCAACAAAACAATTAAATTGCAAGAAAGCCTAGAATTTTCAAAGCACAGTAAATTATGTGTAATTATTAGATTAAGAAAAATATTAATTCAGCTTTTCTAATCGTATTTTTTGTTGTCTCGTGTTTTTGGTATTGGATCCCATCAACTAAAACATAGAGGGGCAGAAGATACAATTGAGGGAGTTGAAATACTATCCTCTAGATTAATTGAAAACCAACAAATTAAATGTCGTAATTTACTAATTTCTATGAATAAAAGAGATAGGAGGAGCATCATATTTCTTGTCTTGTGGTTCTGCTAGGTAACAATTTAGTTTAAAGACTTTCAATTCTTATATTTCAACTCCTAAATTTTGTTTTAAAATAAAATTATTAGGGTTTTGTCCAAATTCTATTTTGCATGTTTTGGTTGAAAAAATTACCTTCTTGTGATTCCATCCAATAACAATTTAGTTCCACGATTTTTTTAATTGTTACATTTTGATCCCTAAACTTCAAATTAAGATGAAATCAAAAGAAATACTTTTGACAAAATCCAAACAATTTGATTTTTGTCCAAATCATAATGCGGTTAAATGTAACAATTGAAAGTTTGTATACTAAATTGTGATAGAGCCAAATTAAAAAAAGGGTAAACATTAATGTCCTAATAAATAAACATAAAAGAGAGATACCAGTGTACTAGATGTTAATGGATCAATTCCCGAGCCACCGGAAGCAAAGCCTACACCGGTTAGGAGATCATCACTTTGAAGGTCTGGTTTAAGATAAGCTGGTACAGTATCTTTAATTCCCAAAGCCTCCGCTGAAATGAATATGAAATGGGTGAATAACCACAACAATTTGGTGTTATTTTCAAATTAAACCTTAAAGTTTTGAGTGTATTACTTTCAGCTGTATAGTTTAAAAATTACTATAATTTAGATTTTTTTTTTTTTAAGTCACTTTCAACTAAAATTTTTAGAATATTTTTTTTTTGAGTCTCTTTCAAATAAAATAACAAAAATTTACGTAAACTATACATAGAATTTTTTGGACACTAGAACTCAAAAGCAGAAACAGAAACTTTGTATACATAGGACATAAAATATGCATCATGCATGAGAGAGAGATGTTTGGTAAGTAAAAGAGTTTACGATATTATACCTATCAAGTCTGTGGGGTTTTTTCCATTGCAAAATCTTCCCGTTGCAACTTTTCCCGGGAAGTCTCTTCCATATGGAGGGTAATTGCACCTACCTGAGAGAAGATTGTTATTCATGCCTGTATCAAGAATTGAATCTCCAAACGAGAAAATTGCCGAAAATGTTTTATTTGCTTGAGCTCCTATGTTGTAGAAAAATAGAGAAGCACAAGCTTGAAGTATGAAAAGTATAAATGAAGATGCAGAAGCCATTTTTACAAACTCTGAGTGCTGAGTTTTTCTAGTGATGAATGCTTTAGTTTCTCACGGCCTAAATGATTTTTTGAAGTGTGTGTATTTATACTCTCACAGATGGAATAATAAACAAGCAGTTAATGGTAAGACAATATTGCAATTACAAGAGTGAAAGAAATTTGACATCAAAATCTGATTTAAAACTTCTATCAATTGTGGTCAATCGTAATAAATCATTTCTTTAAAAGCATTAATGCATTAAATTAAATTAAGTATTCCTCAAAAATGTTAGCTTAGTAGGTTATATTTCTTTAATATTAAGAAATTAAGGTAGTCCTCATCCTGGGTATTATCTCTATAACTTTACGTTTAGAAACTTCACAATGAATTATTACTGTGTGTTAATAGTTTATTAATATGCATGATCTGTTATAAGGAACTAGATTCATGTCATGTGAAGGTACTCATAACTTAAAATTCTTATTTATTTTTTGACTTGAATCTAATAAATTATTTTTATGCTATTAATTTGATATGAGTAAAAATGTAATTTAGTATTAATGTGCCTAGAGGGTATTTTCTCTCCAACTTTCCCTTTAGAAACCCCAAAAAATAGAAAAGAAAATTCACAATGAATTATTTCGGATTAATAGATTATTAATGTACATTATCTATTATAGAGTACTAGATTAATGTCTTGTGAATGTACTCATCAATATATGTTAATATAATTATTTATTTGTTTTACATGAATTTAAGTATTTATTTCGATTTTATTAATTTAATATGACTAAATGAATATAAAATAATTTAATTAATATAAATAAATATTTTTAAATATACCTCATCGCAAAAAAAAAAAAAAAAAAAAAAAAAATTGTAAACATTAAAATGATAGTGGACAAAACATCCTTGAAAATAGTACCATAGCAGTCATGAATCATTGCAAAAATTCAAATGTAACAACAAAAATTCCTAAAACAGCTATATTAGTACTTCCAAATCTGCTATCTGGGTAACTAATCAAAGTAACATTTAAAACTCAATCTCGCTCGGGATAGCTTCAAACTGAGAATTATACGACCATAACATTTAGGGCATGAATCAAAAACTTCAAACAAACTCAAACAAAATGAAAATTGAAATCTCTATCTACAAATGATGGGAATAAAATTAATCAAAAATCTGTTAAAGAAGAGAGACAGTACCGGAATGAACAAGCAGTTAATGGTAGGACAATATTGCAATTACAAGAGTGAAAGAAATTTGACATCAAATTCTGATTTAAAACTTCTATCAATTGTGGTCAATCGTAATAAATCATTTCTTTAAAAGTATTAGTGCGTTAAATTAAATTAAGTATTCCCCAAAAATGTTAGCTTAGTAGGTTATATTTCTTTAATATTAAGAAATTAAGGTAGTCCTCTGTTAGGTTCTAAGGATTGGAACTAATGTATTAGAACTCTAATTTGTATTGTTGGCAAACCATGATCAAAACAGGTTTTAGTCTTGTTTAGACTTGCTCAAAGTATATGTGTTTTATGTAAAGTTGGAATCGAGTTAATGCAGAATTTATTGTGCAATTCTGTCTAGCTCGATCGGTCGAGAATTAGACTCGATCAATCGAAACTCAAGCAGAATGTTTTTCTGCAGAATTCTTCCAACTCAGCCCAAGCCCGTTTGACGTGTAGGGTTTTATGTTTTATCTTAAGTATAAAAGGGAAAACCCTAGCCACGTTTTTGGTTGTTCATTATGCTGTGTGTGTGAATCTTTTGTGAGATCAAGAGGTGGTTGCCTTCACACATACTTAGGGTTTCCAAGATTCAAGACTATGTTAAAAACTTGGTGATCAATTCAGTTGCTGCATTAAAGAACTTAAAGAAACACAAGCGGGTGTGCTTGTATTTGCTGGAAAATCCAAGAAAGAAAGAATTCATGGTCTCGAAACTTGCACGTGGTCATGTTAGTAAGTTTCTACTAGTGGGTAGCAATAGGATGTTAGCAGTCTAAGTCCTATTGTAAAACTTCGATTCTTTCATAGTAGATTCAGGTCTACCTTGAGGATAACTAGGTTAAATCCTCCCCAAGTTTTTACCGGTTTGGTTTCCTGGGTCATCATATCTTTGTGTTCTTTATTTTCCGTACTTTACATTGATCTGATTATATGATTGTGTTAACCTAAATCTGAAATTTGGACTAAGTAATAACTTGGCTAATTTACTAGGTTAATCTAATTGTGTTTTAAGGGGTCTAAAAACATACAAGTGGTATTAGAGCAGGTTGCTCTCTTGTTGTAGATCTTTTGATCTCTGAGCTGATCCTTGACCCCTGTTGTCATGGAACACAAACACTCTCTTGTTATTCCACCTCACTTTGATGAGAATAATTATGCTTATTGGAAAGTAAGGATGAAAACTTTCCTAAAATCTATTGATAAGAGAGTTTGGAACTCCGTTGAATACGGATGGGAGAAGCCCACTACTCCTGTTAGTGAGTGGCAAACTTCTCAAAAAGAAGCAGTCGCGTTCAATAGTAAAGCTATGAATGCTATCTTTAACGTTGTTTCTATGGAGGAATTTAAAAGAATCTCTAATGTTGAGGTTGCTCATATTGCTTGGAATATCCTCCAAACTGTGCATGGAGACACAAAGGCTGTTAAAATTAATAAGTTGCAACAATTAACTTCTAAATTTGAAAGCATTAGGATGTTTGATGATGAATTTTTTGATGAATTCTATGCTAAGCTTAATGATATTGTTAATTCTGCATATAATTTGGGTGAAATCTATGAACAACCTAAAATTGTTAGGAAGATTCTTAGATCTTTAACTGATGATTTTAGACCCAAAGTAACTGTCATCGCTGAGAGTAAGGATGTGGACTCCATCCCTGTTGATGAACTTGTAGGATCTCTTCAATTCTATGAGTTGGACCTACCTAAGACTAGCAAATCAAAATCAATGGCTCTCAAGTCTGTTGATGATGTTGAGACGAGTAGATTTGATGATGATCTCTCTGTTATTGAAATTGCTTACCTTGCCAAGAACTTTAGAAATTTTCTTAGGAACAATAACAAAATGGCAAGAGGCAATAACACTGCTGAACCTAGAAATTTTAGGAGGAATGATCCTACTAAAGTTAATAACACTGAAAAGCCTAAAGAAAAAGTAGGTCGATCTTCTAATAATTCTATGGGTCCTCAATGTTTTGGATGTCAAGGGTATGGTCATATGAAATCTGAATGTCCTACATACTTGAGGTCTAAGGGTAAGGCTATGGTTGTAACCCTTAGTGATGATGAAGTTTCTGATGATGAGTCTGGTTGTGACGAGGATGGAAACTTCATTGCTTTCACTACTACTACTGTAGTCAATGAAAGTTTGTCTGTTGAAGAGAACTCTTTTGATGGGGAACTCTCTGAGGATGCAGATCTTCAAGAAGCCTATAATAAACTTTCCAAAGTTCCTGCAAATGATGCTATGAGTGTTGAATTAGGCTTAAAAAAAATTGCATCTCTTGAGCTTGATAAGAAAAATTTGCTTGTGAATTTATTTGATGCTACTGAACTTTTGAATAATGTGAAGACTGAGAATATGCTTTTGCTTGAAAAAGTCAAGAAATTGGAACGTGAACTATCTGTTGCTAGAGAACAAACTGATAGGTCTGCAAGCTCCAAACTAGATCACATGCTAAGTGTTCAAAAGTCTCCCTCTAACAAAACTGGCTTAAGTTTTGTTGAAAGCATCTTTGTGTCTTCACCCCATTCCACAAACTTTGCTCCTTCTTCTTCTTCCGAACCCCCTGTGAGTGAGATTGTCAAATCCTCTATGAGTGAGACTAAATTTATAGAAGTTACACCACCTAGGAAGATTAGGGTTGATCTGAAAGAGTCTAAACCTAAGGAGTCTACCCTTACTAAGGACAAGTTGCATGGTAAGCCTACTTGGGTTTATCATTTTTGTGGAAAGTTTGGGCATATTCGTCCAAACTCTTACAAGCTGCAAGCTGCTAAGAGAGCAAACAAATCAAAAGTGCATGTGCCTCAAGCACAAGATCTTATGGTACTTATTGGTGAATTGGTAAAGGTTTTAAACCTTTATTCCAATCCTGGAGTTAGTAATCATTCTCATGTGAATAAGAACTCCAATGCTCGAAGTGCAACTAAAAAGTTTTGGATGCAAATGGCTCAATTTAAGTGAGTCTTTCTAACATGGTCCTTGTGCTTTATTGCTCTACTCTTTGTGACCATTGTTATTTGGTTTTTTTTTTTTGTTTTTTTTTTTTTTTTTTTTTTGTTTTCTAGGACTTGCATTGCATAACATTCATGCATTTCATTCTAGGACTGTTTTTTGTTTCTTCTTTTCATAATAAAAAAAAAAATGGAAAAAGGAAAAGGGAAGCAAATTGTGTTTTGCATTTTTTCTTGGATTTGAAATCTAGGTTGGCCAATTTAATCTTTACATAACATGTCTATGTACTTTGTTTAGCTTGGATGAGCTTATTTATTATACTTTACTAGTTGAAGCTTTGTAGTGCATGTTGTGTGGGAAGATGTTTATAGTTTTTGATCACATGATCTTGATCTTGATCTTGAAGTCACATGCTTTTGATTGTTGGACTTAAACTTATTGAGAAAGGCATAAATAACCATCTCACCACTGTTTACTAGCCAATCATGAACACCTTAGTGCATATCGTAAGATTTTGTGCTCGAGAAAGTGTAGCACATGCACAAAAAGAACATAAGGTGCAGCCTCGGCTTAAATGATAAAATTAGTGTGTACATTATTGGACTTAATGTTAAATCAGGCAAATAAAATTAGTATGTACATTATCCCGACTATTATTAATAAGTTTCTGAACAAATAAAATTAGTGTGTACAATATGAGGCTATTCAAGAAACTTACATGATTGCAAACTTATTTTCTAAGAGATGTAAGAGTTATATGATGTAACTCTTTAGGTGATAGTCTCTTTCAAATTCATTGTGAAGAATTTTGTGGAAATTGTGGTTGATTTTTATTTACATATCACTTCACATGTATTTCAAGTTTTTGCTAGTTGCACACACTACACAAGTTACACTTTGCTAAACTCTGTATATGTTATTGTGTGTGATTTTAGTTTGGCCGACCAAGTTTGAAAATTCCTTGTATTTTATGCAAAATGTGCTTAAAGCCTGAGAATTTAAGGAGAATTGTTTGAACATCTTAATTTTGGGAAAATTGGGTTCAAAACATGTGATTTTGAAAAGTATTTCATCTCATATTCATGCATTTTGTTCACAAAATTCAATGCTTTGAGGAGTTTCTACAATATTTTGCTTTGTTTTTCAAAATTTTTTTTCCAGAAAATTTTGGCTTGGCTCTGTGTATTTCGATCGATTGAATCTGTTTTTTGATCAATCAAAATTGCAATTAAAATTTCTTGGTTGGTTTTGTGTGTTTCAATCAATTGAACCTTATTTTCGATCAATCAAAAATCGTATAGATAGTTTTTAAAACACTTGATTCTCACGTGTTCAAACACTTTTTCAAAAAGTTTTCAAACTTTTTCTCTCTCTATCCGATCGGTCAAGGCTTCAATCAAGATTTTTGTCGTTTTACTCCGTTCTTTTTGCAAGGTTTTTCTCCTCCAAGGCCGGTAAAACCTTTATACCCTTCCTTTTGCATTTATTTTCACTTTTCATGCATCAAATCATGCATTATTTGGGAAATTTCGAACCTATGAAATTTTTGGGGGTTTTTGATGAATTAAGCCTTTTCTTTCACAATTGATCAATGGGTTTTTGTTGGGGGATGTTATAAACATGATCTTTGGTGTTTAATTTGATCAATTTGATGTATTGTGAGAAATTGAAAATTCTAGGGCTTGAAACTACCCGATTTGGGGATTTTGTTCAATTTGAGTTTAAGTGATGAAATTGGCTTGTTGGATTGATTAATTTGATCATTCTAAATTGTTTTCTAACTTGTGTGATAATCAATTGGTCAATTTAGTACAAATTGAACAAGTTGTATCAGAGCCCAGTCATAGGTTTGAGTCATTGGAGCCTCATTGTGAGGGAGGGATTGTGAGGGATTTTCACAATTCGCTCCAATACCAATGGGCTTGGTCTGCGATCGAATGATATAAAAGATTTGTGCCCCCTCATCCTTCACCAATTGGTCGTTGGATGGATCGGTAAGGCACACGGTTCGACATCCTCATTTTGGGTATGATCTCTATAACTTTACGTTTAGAAACTTCACAACGGATTATTACTGTGTGTTAATAGATTATTAATATGCATGATCTGTTATAAGGAACTAGATTCATGTCATGTAAAGGTACTCATAACTTAAAATACTTATTTATATTTTGACTTGAATCTAATAAATTATTTTTATGCTATTAATTTGATATAACTAAATGAGTAAAAATGTAATTTAGTATTAATGTGCCTCAAGGGTATTTTCTCTCCAACTTTCCCTTTAGAAACTCCAAAAAATAGAAAAGAAAATTTGCAATTAATCATTTCAGATTAATATTATTAATGTACATTATCTATTATAGAGAACTAGATTAATGTCATGTGAATGTACTCATCAATATATGTTAATATAATTATTTATTTTTTTTATATGAATTTAAGTATTTATTTCGATTTTATTAATTTAATATGATTGAATGAACATAAAATAATTTAATTAATATAAATAAATATTTTTAAATATACGTCATCGCAAAAAAAAAAAAAAATTGTAAACATTAAAATGATAGTGGACAAAACATCCTTGGAAATAGTACCATAGCAGTCATGAATCATTGCATAAATTCAAATGTAACAACAAAAATTTCCAAAACAGCCATATTAGTACTTCCAAATCTGCTATCCAGGTAATTGATCAAAGTTACATTTAAAGCTCAGTCTCGCTCGGGATAGCTTCAAATTGAGAATTATACCATAACATTTAGGGCCTGTTTGGATATAACTTATTTTGCTGAAACTGAAAACTGAAAATTGAAAACACTGTAGTAAAATAATTTTTAAATGTGTAAATAGTATCGTGAGACTCATTTTTAATGAAAAAGTTGGTAAAAAAATGAAATTTGTGGGTCCATAAACAGTGCACGAATGCACTGTTCACTAACAAAAAGTCAACAAGTGTGGCTACCCAAAAAAAAAAAAAAAAAAGAGCTGAAACGCGTTGTGAACAAAACGTAGACGCAGGCAGCTGAATCCAAACAGCCACTTAGGGTGTGAATCAACAACTTCAAACAAATTCAAACAAAATGAAAATTGAAATCTCTATCTACAAATGATGGGACTGAAATTAATAAAAAACTGTTAAAGAAGAGAGACAATACCGGATTGCGGCTAAATGAATTCTCGAGGCAATGAGTGAGGGTGTGGACGAAGTCTTGGCTCGATTTTGCAAAGGATTTTAGTTTGTCCACAGCCAAAGCTACGGGCTCCATTTTCAATAACCTAATCAATCATTTTAAAAAGGCAAAATATCATTTTGGTCCCTATATTTTGAGGTCACGGTCAATTTGGTCCCTACATTTTGGTAGCAATCAATATGGTCCTTATTATTTTCAACTTCCAGTCAATTTGGTCCTTACTGTTAACTTACTAACGAAAAATGCTTAAGTGGCAAAAAGTTTGCATGATTGGCGCCCACGTGATTAACATAATAATAAAATTAAATAATTAAACATAAAAAATCCACATAAGCATTTTAATGAAGAAAAAAAAGGCCATGTCAAATAAACAAAATCTAAAAAAAAGTAATTGAAAGAAAAATAATTAAAGAAAAATTTTTTTTTTTTGGCTGTAAATCCTTGATTTCTTCTATTTTCTTACGTATTCTTGCACTTTCTTAGGTACCAAACATAGTACCCAACAACGCAACAATAAAAAAAAGTTCTTCTATATCTTGAACAAATACCAAACACATAAAACGTAAAGAAACTGCAAAAAACTTGGACAAGAAATAATTCAATAAAATTGTCCAAGCTAAGAAAAGACTCATCTCTGAAAACTATATAGTACATTATTGAACATTCTGAAGTTGACCCAAATCCTAGAGCATCATATTGAAACAATTGGAGAAAAGTCTCGATTTTTGTAACTTTATTGGTCTCTCTCCGAAAAACAAAAGTCACAGAATCAAAGGCCAAAAGGCTTTTGCTTAAGATTCCCAATGCCTTGCACTTCGATTAATCAATTCACACCAACAAAAACAACCCAAATCAAATTCAAACGGCCTTTTTCCTTCAAATTCTTTGCATCAACGGAATCCACTATGGAGGTTGATTTGCCTTTGTCCTCAACCCAAGCATGTCGTATTGCCGCAGTTTAGCGTCATTCAACTATTGGGTTTTCTTGTTGTCGTTTGTGGCCGCAACAATCTGAAGTTGCCTTTTCTCTCCTTGACTTTAGGGCAAGGGTTTGTGCAAGTGATGTGGATTTTGTTTTGTTAGGTTGTATTTAAGAATTTGGGTGAACGGTAAGGGGTCTGGGCAAATTTGTGCAGCCTAATATTATTGTTTTTTTTCCAGATTGTTGTGTTTCTGGGTAAGCGTTTGATAGCTAAGAAACTAGAAGAGTACAAAAGAAAATTAAAAAAAAAAAAACTGAGAAATTTTGTTTTGAATTCTTTTTTTTCTTTCAATCTTTTTTTTTTAAAGATTTTGTTTATATGACATGGCCTTTTTTTTCTTCATTAAAATGCTTATGTGGATTTTTGATGTTGAATTATTTAATTTTATATTATTATGTTAGCCACATGGGCGCCAATTATGCAAACCGTTTGCCACCTAAGCATTTTCTGTTAGTGAGTTAACGATAGGGACCAAATTAACTAGAAGTTGAAAATAACAAGGACCATATTGATTGCTACCAAAATGTAGGGACCAAATTGACCGTGACTTCAAAATGTAGGGACTAAAATGGTGTTTTCGCCCTTTTTTTTTTACTCATTTAGTTATATTAAATTAATAACATCCCATAAAAAAAATTAATTAGATTCAAATCAAAAAGTTAATAATTATTTTAAGTTATGACTCTTATGAGTGCCTTCACATGACATAAATCTAGTTCCTTATAACAGATCATGCAAATCAATAATCTATTAACATAGTAATAATTCATTGTGAAGTTTCTAAACATAAAGTTATAGAGATACTATCCCCAAATGAGGACTATCTTAATTTCTTAATATTAAAGATAGGGTGCTGTTATCGAGTGCTGTACAACACCGTTAATGTGATAAAATTTGTTAGGTTCTAAAGTTTAGGACTTTATGTATTTAGAACTCTAATTTGTATTGTTGGCAAACCATGATCAAAACAATGTGTTTAGAAGTGTTTAAAGCTAGCTCAAAGTTATATGTCAATGTAAAGTTGGAATCGAGTTTAATGCAGGAAGCACTGTGGCTTTCGGCCTGGCTCGATCGATCGAAGCTTAGGCTCGACCGAT
The DNA here is from genome assembly GCF_932294415.1 of Quercus robur. Lineage (NCBI taxonomy): Eukaryota > Viridiplantae > Streptophyta > Magnoliopsida > Fagales > Fagaceae > Quercus > Quercus robur. The sequence continues at coordinate 13,176,947 of NC_065535.1, read as the reverse complement.
CGAAGCTCGGGCAGATCGCTTTTCTACAGAATTTTCCAACTCAGTCCTATTTGTTTTAAAACGTTTTTAGGGTTTCTTATTTGTCCTAAGTATAAAAGGCAAACTCTAGCCACGTTTTAGTGTTGCTCATTATTGCGGTTTGTGTAAATCTCTTGTGAGATCTAGAGGAGATTTCCTTTACACAAACTTAGGGTTTTCAAGGAGGAGATATTTTCTACACCTTGATGATCAATTCAGTTGCTGCCATTAAAGTTTAAAGAATACACAAGCGAGGGTGCTTGTAGCTGGTGGGAATCCAAGAAAGAAGAAGTCCGTGGATTCGGAGCTTACACGTGGTCGTGTCAGTAAGTTCTACTGGTTGGTAGCATTAGGAAGTCAAGCGGGGGTGCTTGTAAGTCCTTTTGTATGGACTTCGATTCTTTCAAGATAGTGGATTCAAGTTTACCTTGAGGATAGCTAGGTCAAATCCTCCCCAGGTTTTTACCGGTTTGGTTTCCTGAGTGATCATATCGTGTGTTATTTATTTTCCGCTGCTTTACATGATTTGATCTTTATTATTGTGATAACCTAGACTTGTTTAATTGGACTAAGTAACAACTTGGCTAATTACCTAGGTTTAATAAATTGTTTAAGGGGTCTAAAAACTGTCAAGTGGTATCAGAGCGGGTAGCTCTTTTGTTGTTGATCATTTGATCACTGAGCTGATCCTTGACCCCTGTTGTCATGGAACACGGAAACTCTCTAGTTATTCCTCCTCACTTTGATGAGAATAATTATGCTTACTGGAAACTAAGGATGAAAGCTTTCCTGAAATCCATTGATGAGAGGGTGTGGAACTCCGTTGAATACGGATGGGAGAAGCCCACTACTCCTGTTAGTGAGTGGGAAACTTCTCAAAAAGAAGCAGCTTCGTTTAATAGCAAGGCTATGAATGCGATTTTTAACGCTGTTTCTATGGAGGAATTTAAGAGAATCTCGAATGTTGAGATTGCTCATTCTGCTTGGAATATCCTCCAAACTGTGCATGAAGGCACAAAGGCTGTCAAAATAAATAAATTGCAACAATTGACTTCTAAATTTGAAAGCATTAGGATGTCTGATGATGAAACTTTTGATGAATTCTATGCTAAACTGAATGATATTGTTAATTCTGCTTTTAACTTGGGTGAAATCTATGATCAACCTAAAATTGTTAGGAAGATTCTTAGATCTTTGACTGAAGACTTTAGACCCAAGGTGACTGCCATTACTGAAAGCAAGGATGTGGACTCCATCCCTGTTGATGAGCTTGTAGGATCTCTTCAATCCTATGAGTTAGATCTACCCAAAACTACCAAATCCAAATCAATGGCTCTTAAGTTAGTTGATGATGTTGATAGTGGTGGATTTGATGATGAGCTCTCTGCTACAGAGATTGCCTATCTTGCCAAGAACTTTAGAAACTTTCTCAGGAATAACAATAGAAAGGCAAGAGGCACAAACACTACTGAACCTAGAAATTTTAGGAAGCATGATCCCACTAAGGTTAATAACAATGATAAACCTAGAGAAAGAGTAAGTCAATCTTCCAATAATTCCTTGGGCTCTCAATGTTTTGGATGTCAAGGGTATGGACACATGAAATTTGAATGTCCAACATATTTGAAGTCTATGGGTAAGGCTATGGCTGTAACCTTTAGTGATGGTGAAGTTTCTGATCATGAGTCTGATTGTGATGAGGATGGAAACTTCATTACTTTCACTGCTACTGCTGTAGTTGATGAGAGCATATCTGTTGAAGAGAACCCTTCTGATGGGGAACTCTCTGAAGATGCAGATCTTCAAGAGGCCTATAACAAACTTTGCAAAGTTGCTGCAAAGGATGCTATGAATGTTGAACTTGGCCTAAAGAAAATTGAATCTCTTGAGCTTGAAAAGAAAAATTTGCTTGTTAAATTGTTTAATGCTAATGACCTTTTGAACAATGTGAAAATTGAAAACATGCTTTTGCTTGATAAAGTTAAATCTTTGGAACTTGATTTATCTGTTACTAGATCTGCTAGTTCTAAACTTGATCAAATCCTGAGTGTTCAAAATTCATCTTCTGACAAAACTGGTTTAGGTTATGTTGATAGCATCTGTGTGTCCGTTCCCCATTCCACTAAGTTTGTTCCTTCATCTTCTTCTTCTGAACCTTCAGTGAGTGAGATAGTGAGTGAAACTGTCAAACCCTCTGTGAGTGAGGTTGCTAAACCCTTAGAAGGTTCATCATCTAGGAAGATTAGGGTTGATCTGAAAGAATCTAAGCCTAAGAATCCTACCCTATCTAAGGACAAGACACATGATAAACCTGCATGGGTTTGTCACTTTTGTGGAAAGACTGGACACATACGTCCAAATTGCTACAAGCTGCAAGCTGCAAAGAGAGCAAACAAACCAAAAGTACCTGTGCCTCAAGCACTTGATCCTATGGTACTTATTGGTGATTTGGTAAAGGCTTTAAACCTTTATTCCAATCTTGGAGTTGGTAATCATTCTCAAGTGAATAAGAACTCCAATGCTTGTGGTGCATCTAAAAAGTTTTAGATGCAAAAGACTCGACCTAACTGAGTCTTTCTGACATGGTCCTTGTGCTTCATTGCTCTACCCTTTGTGACCATTGTTCTTTGGTTTTGTTTTTTTTTTGTCTCTAGGATTTGCATAGCATAACATTCATGCATTTCATTCTAGGTGTTTTTTATTTTTTTATATTAAAATAAAAAAAAAAGGGAAAAAGGAAGCACATTTTGTTTTTGCACTATTCTTCTTGGTTTTTGAGAACAAGGTTGGTCAATTTATTTTCACATAACATGTTTTTTGTACCTTATTTAGCTTTGATGAGCTTATTTATTGCACTCTACTAGTTGAAGATTTGTAGTGCATGTTGTGTGGGAAAGATGTGTATGGTTTTTGATTACTATGTCTTAATCTTGAAGTCACATGTTTTTAAATGTTGGACTTGAACTTTTAGAGAAAGGCATAAATAACGATCTCACCACTGTTCACTAGCCAATCATGAACACCTTAGTGCATATCATAAGATTTTGTGCTCGAGAAAGGGTAGCACATGCACAAAAAGAACATAAGGTGAAGCCTCGGTAAAAGTGCTTAATTCTTAAAATCTAATTGGTGTGTACTATTAGGCTTGATGTCAAACTCACGTAAACTTAAAATTGGAATGTATATTATGAGGCATAAATACAAGAAACTTACATGATTGCAAGCTTATGATCTAGGAGATGTGGGAGTTATATGATGTAACTCTTTAGGTGATAGTCTCTTTTAAATTCTTTGTGATGAATTTTGTAAACTTTGTGATTGATTGCTATTCACATATCACCTCACATGTATCTCAAGTCTTTGCTAGTCGCACACACTACACAAGTTACTCTTTGCTAAACATTGTACATGTTATTGTGTGTGTTTATGGTCTGACCAACCAAGTTTTTGCAATCACTTTGAATTATGTGCAAACTAAATTTGTTGCTTGAAAATTTGTGGAGAATGCAAAATTTTGTTTTTGGGAATATTGGGCTTAAAATTCTTGATTGGAAAATCATATCATCTCATACTCATGCATTTTTGTTCTTAAATTTCAATGCTTTAAGTTAAATCAACTTGTTTTTCAAAAATTGTGTTTTTCCTCAAAAAATATGGTGAACCTCTGCCTGATTCGATCGGTCCATTCTGTTTTTCGACCGATCGAAATTTTTAAAATTTTTTAAAATTTGAGAGAGGGAGTCTCTGTCTGTTTCGACCGGTCAAGGCTGATTTTCGACCGATCGAAACTCGTGAATCAGGTTTTTCAAAAAGGCAGAATTGGACTTTTTCAACTTCTTTTTCAAATAGTTCTTTTCCCTTCTCTCTCTCCGCGTTGGCTCTTGGCTCCACCAGTCAATTTTTATCGTTTTCCTTCAAGATTTTTGCAAGGTTTTTGTCCTTAGAAGCCGATAAGACCCTTTTGCCCTTCTTTTTCAAGTTGATTTCTTGTTTTCATGCATTATCATGGGTATTTTCGGCATCTTCAAACTTTTTGGGGTTTTTGATGATTCAAGCCTATTCTAGTGTAATTGATCAATGGGTTTTTGTGCCATGATGTTATATGGATGTTCCCTATAGTTTAATTTGATCAATTTTGTGGTTTTTGAAAAATTGGAAATTCTAGGGTTTTGAATTTGATCCGAATTGGGGATTTTGTCAAATTGGCTTAAATTGATGAAATTGGCTTCTCCAATTGATGTATTTGGTCATTATTTTTGTTATTATATCATGTGTAATGATCAATTCGTCAATTTTTTTAAAATTGATCAAGTGGTTTCTATATTTTGGGGTTTTTGTGTTAAAAACCTTAATGTGCAAACCAATTTTGTAATTTGAACCTTTTTGACTTAATTCACTGCATTAGAACATGCATCATGACATTTACACTTGTTCATGCATCATTTAGATTTTGTTTCTATATTTTGTTTTTGTGCTAACTTACAGTCTGCCCTTGGTTTTGGTTTGTGGTTTTTTGTTCTTTCGCTCTGTGTTTTGATCCTTATCTTAGCACCATGCCTAGGAAAACTAGAGCTCATAGGACTACTTCCACTTCCTCCGAGTCTCCACCTAGAGTAGAGCTGTTTAAGAATGATAAGTGTAGAGAAGCCTATGACACCTTGAACTGTAGGCGTAAGATCTGGTCTGAGCGAGCTGTTGTGTTAGATGCGCTTGATCCGGCCATTAGGGCCAATTTTGAGTCTAGGGGTTGGTTGCCTCTCATAGAGATAGATCATCCACCTCCGACTGCCCTGATTAAAGAGTTCTACTCGAACCTCTCTTGCCACATCTATGATTCCAACACCCTTGTTAGGAGTTGGATACGAGGTGTAGAGTTCACCATTACCCCTCAGGTAGTGGCTGAGGCTCTTGGGGTGCCAGTTGTTCGGGATGCTGACTATCCCTATGATGAGTCACCCTCTTTAGACGTTGTCATATCTTACATCACTAGGTCATCTATCCAGTGGGGTTCTGATCCTCGGATCACGTCCGCTGAGCTTACCAAGACTGCCTATCTCTTCTTTAGGATTGTGTGTCATTCCTTGTGGCCTATCTCTCACTTCCACACCATCCCTTTAGAGCGATGTGTGTTTTTGTACGCCTTTGCTTCAGGAGCGTCCATCAGTTTTCCTCACTTGTTCCTTCGTTCTTTGAACGAGGTTCATAGGAGTTCTGCCGTAGGGCATGCGCTGATTCATCCTATTTTCATTCATAGGATTCTGCTCTACTTAGGTCTAGATGGTTTTTCGTCAGGTGAGCCTGTTCATGTGATAGCTCTCATAGGTGCCACCTTTCTTCGTCAGAGGGCTGCTCAGTTGAAAGTTCCTCCTCCTCGTCCTAGAGGTGCGTCATCTAGTAGTGTTCCCCCTCCTCCCTCTTCTACAGGTACAGCTGCTGCTGATGCTGATGCTACTGTTCCTCCACCGACTGCTTCGGATGATTCAGACATTCGTCGCACGTTGGATCATGTCTTGACCGTTCAGGCGGCTCAAGGATAGATTTTGGTGGACGTTCTTGATGAGATCCGTGCCTTGCGTGCGGAGTTGGCGCAGTTTAGACCACCTCCCTTTTGATGATGGATATCTTGTTTGCCCTTTGGCATTCCGTCACAAAAAGGGGAAGTACTTGTAGGTTTTTTGTTTTCAGGGGGAGACTTTTTGTTTTTGGTTGGAGCTTATGGAGTTTTAGATTGTATCTAGGTGCTTCACTATGTACTTAACATTTTTTAGCTCTTTCCTTGTTTTTGATGGGATATTCATGTTAGGGGGAGTTTTATGTTTTTGTTGGTACTTTATTTGTTTCTTGTTTCAAACTGCTTATTGATTTATATTTATGAGTTATTCATTGATATATGTCTTTATTTGTGTGTTGTTTGAAATCAAGAAGTTATTTTGTTTACTTGTATTATTTCCACACGTGCGGTTATGCATTTTGTTTAGTGTTTCAGGAAATATACAGGTTGATTCAATTGAGCTGCTGTCTACACTTGCAACTAATGGATAGTAGTTAGGATTGAATTTGATTTATGAGCATTATTTTGTAAAGGGCTTTTCATTTTGTAAACTTGAGCTTCTAAGTTGTGTTTTGTCACGGATTGCCAAAGGGGGAGTTTGTTAGGTTCCAAAGTTTAGGATTTTATGTATTTAGAACTCTAATTTGTATTGTTGGCAAACCATGATCAAAACAATGTGTTTAGAAGTGTTTAAAGCTAGCTTAAAGTTGTATGTCAATGTAAAGTTGGAATCGAGTTTAATGCAGGAAGCACTGTGGCTTTCGGCCTGACTCGATCGATCGAAACTTAGGCTCGACCAATCGAAGCTCGGGCAGATCGCTTTTCTGCAGAATTTTCCAACTCAGCCCTATTTGTTTTAAAACGTTTTTAGGGTTTCTTATTTGTCCTAAGTATAAAAGGCAAACCCTAGCCACGTTTTAGTGTTGCTCATTATTGTGGTTTATGTAAATCTCTTGTGAGATCTAGAGGAGCTTTCCTTTACACAAACTTAGGGTTTTCAAGGAAGAGATATTTTCTACACCTTGATGATCAATTCAGTTGCTGCCATTAAAGTTTAAAGAATACACAAGCGGGGGTGCTTGTAGCTGGTGGGAATTCAAGAAAGAAGGAGTCCGTGGATTCTGAGCTTGCACGTGGTCGTGTCAGTAAGTTCTACTGGTTGGTAGCATTAGGAAGTCAAGCGGGGGTGCTTGTAAGTCCTTTTGTATGGACTTCGATTCTTTCAAGATAGTGGATTCAAGTTTACCTTGAGGATAGCTAGGTCAAATCCTCCCCAGGTTTTTATCGGTTTGGTTTCCTAGGTGATCATATCGTGTGTTATTTATTTTCCGCTGCTTTGCATGATTTGATCTTTATTATTGTGATAACCTAGACTTGTTTAATTGGACTAAGTAACAACTTTGCTAATTACCTAGGTTTAATCAATTGTTTAAGGGGTCTAAAAACTGTCAAAATTTAAAATAAACTATTCACGTTTTTTTAGAAATGTGGAAAAAAACTGAATATGTATTAAATGTGTGTCAGTTTAGATGAAAAAAGTCAAATAATTTTGTGATAAATCATAGTTAAAAAGTAAAATTTTGCCAATTTCCCATATAGTGAGATTTGTGATAGATTATAAATGAACCACAGTTGGTTCATTAACAAGTGCTGGCCGGCACCTGTTAACAAAATCCTTAAAGATATAACTTACTAAGCTAAGGGCAAGTTTGGTACATTGAATATGATTATTACAGGAATGATAATCTTTATTACTGGGAATAAAATGTGTTGTAATGAAATAACTAAACTTATTCATTAGTTTGGTTGTGAATTGTAACATTAGAATAAAACTTAACATTTATTTTAGAAAATATTTCACTCATACAATTATATTCCCTAGAAAGTAATATATTTTAAATTTGAGAGAGATGAATTATTTTTTTTTTCCATAATTGTTTCATGGATATGGAAAGTTTGTTTTTTTGGAAATATATTAATGTTAGAAATTATTACACCTACTAAGGAATAACTATTACAACGAGAAATAGTTATTCCTCATTTTAAAAAATAGCTATTCATAAGAAATGACTATTCATTGTAATAAAAATATAACCAAATTGTTGAATAGCTAAACTATATAAATAACTATTGCATTACGGTGCCTATTATAGTCTACCAAACATGCCCTAACAATTTTGGGAAACATTTAGTTAATTTAATGCATTAATGCTTTTAAAGAAATGATTTAAAATGATTTAATACGGTTGACCACCATCAATTGATAGAAGTTCAAATCAGATTTAATGCAAAATTCCTTTCACTCTTGTAATTACCATTAACTTCTTCTTTACTATTCTATCTATGAGAGTATAAATACACACAGTTCAGACTTCATTTAGGCCATGAGAAACTAAAGCATTCATCACTAGAAAAACTAAGTACTACTCTAAGTTTGTAAAAATGGCCTCTGCATCTTTATTTATACTTTTCATTCTTCAAGCTTGTGCTTATCTATTTTTCTACACCATAGGAGCTCAAGCAAATATAAAATTTTCGGCAATTTTCTCGTTTGGAGATTCAATCCTTGACACAGGCATGAATAACAATCTGCCTTCAGGTAGGTGTGATTACCCTCCATATGGAAGAGATTTTCTAGGAAAAGTTGCAACGGGAAGATTTTGCAATGGGAAAATCCCCACAGACTTGATAGGTGTAATATCATAAACTCTTTTACTTACCAAACAACATTTCCTCTCTCTCTCTCTCTGTCTCTCTCTCTCTCTCTCGGTCTCTCTGTCTCTCTCTCTCTCATGTGTTGGGTTATATATTGACCTCAGTTAATTAATTCAATTATCCAAGTTGATTAACTAGGTCAAATTACATGTAAAGTTGTGGAGGCACAAGACAAAAATACCATTGAGTGATTAATCAATTCAATTACCCAAGTTGATAAATTGACACAATGATTTTGTTGACTAATAGGAAAAACCTCTCACAAGGCAAAAACCTCAACGAATAATTTTTAGGTCACCACTCTCAAGAATCACTAATCAAAATCAAGAGATTATAAGTATAAGAATCTTGCCCCAAACCTGACCTATCCCAAAGTATTAACCCATAGTTGAATCCTTACGCCAATCCCAAAAGGGTCTTGATTTTGTAGAGACTTCTTCCCTTTGCATGGATCTCAGTGCATGTCTAACTCCCAGCAACTTGAAGCTTGTTGTTGGATGCAAAGTTCCTCAATACACTTGTAGAGAAGGAAGCACTTGGTCACCAAATCCTAAGGCGCATAAGAATGCAGTAGCTTCACAATAAGTGTATAGATTTTCTAATTGAGTCTTTGTGTATGATGACGACTTTAAAATAAACCTTTTATATCCCCTAGAAGTTTAGTGAATGAAACCTTAAAATTAAAGTCCATGTCATCATGGGTCGAAAAATAGATTTGGAATTTCTGGATCTGCGAAGCTCGATAAATTGAGTAGTGTCGAAAGGTATTGGGGTTCATTAAATCTCGATAGATCGAACTTGCATGTGTTGAGCTTGTATCGGGGTCCACTATTTTCAGCTTTTCCTACTTATTTCTTTGTGCAGTCTCATGTCTTCAATAATACCACTTGTAATTTTCCTTAAGAGACATACTTTATGATATTCTAGAATTCACTTAGATCTACCCAAATAAAAGTAAAGTGCATTTTGTTAAAGGACATGCCAACTACATAAAAATATAACTCTATTATCATGCATGATGCATGTTTTATATACTACGTATAGAAAGTTTTTGGTCCTGCTTTTGAGTTCTAGTGTCCAACAAATTCTATGTATAGTTTATGTAGATTTTTGTTATTTTATTTGAAAGAGCCTTTCAAAAAAAAAATCTAAATTACAATAATTTTTAAACTATAGGGATGAAAGTAATGCACTCAAAACTTTAAGGTTTAATTTGAAAATAAGACCAAATTGTTGTGGTTATTCATCCATTTTATATTCCTTTCAGCGGAGGCATTGGGAATTAAAGATATTGTGCCAGTGTATCTTAAACCAGATCTTCAAAGTAAAGATCTCCTAACTGGTGTAGGCTTTGCTTCTGGTGGCTTAGGAATTGACCCGTTAACATCTAGTACACTGGTAACTATCTTATATCTTTATTTATTAAACAAACTTTCAGTTGTTACATTTGACTGCATTAAGGTTTGGACTAAAATCAAATTGTTTGGATTTTGTCAAAAGTACTTCTATCGATTTCATTTAATTTAAACTTTAGGGATCAAAATGTAACAATTAAAAAAATCATGGTACAAAATTGTTATTGGATGGAATCCCAAGGAGGTAATATGTTCAATCAAAACATGCAAAATAGAATTTGAACAAAACCCTAATAATTTTATTTTAGTCCAAAATTAGGCAGTGAAATATGAAAATTGAAAGTCTTTAAACTAAATTGTTACCTAGCAGAACCGCAAGACAAGGGATATGATGCCCCCCCTCCCCCCCTCTCTTTTATTCATATTAATTGTATAGAAATTACGGCATTTGTTGGTTTTCAATTAATCTAGAGGATAGTATTTCAACTTCTGCCCCTCTATGTTTTAGGTGATGGGATCCAACACCCAAAACACAAGACAACAAAAAATCCGATTACAGGAGCTAAATTAATATTTTCCTTAATCTAATAATTACACATAAATTACTGTGCTTTCAAAATTCTAGGCTTTCTTGCAATTTAATTGTTTTGTTGGAATCAGGGAGTTGTGGCAATGTCCCAACAGTTACAATACTTCAAGGATTACATAGGGAAGCTAAAAGGGGTTGCTGGTCAAGAGAAAGCAAAAGCCATTATAGCCAACAGCCTTGTTCTAATGTCAGCAGGCAACAATGACATAGGAGTACATATACTGCTGGTTCGAGGAAATAACAGTATACTTTTCCTGCATATTGTGCTCAATTGGTTACCTGGTCTACCACTTTTTTGGAGGTAAATTTCTTTCATTACGACTTATGAAGGCCCTAAGTAACTTTTTAGAAGAAAAATAAAACCTGGAACCACAAACTATTATACAATTTTTTTTGCTTTAAGTATAATACGGCAGAGTGTGAGTGACAAAATAAAAAAAATGGTATGTTCATGTGCAGAGTTGTGAAAAAAAATTGTGTAATAATTTGTGATCCTGTAACCACTTTTTTTAACTAAATATGTGCCATGCACTTCGTTAAAAATCTATTTTTCTAAGAGGTAACAAAGAGCACCAAGCACCTAACCGTATCAAATATAAATTTGTGAAGCAATTGTATGCACTGGGGGCTCGGCGATTTGGTGTTCTTAGTACTGTAGCACTTGGATGCGAGCCATCAGGAAGAGTTGCAGGATCTTGTTCAATGACCGCAAACGTAGGAGCACAAACGTACAATAATCTGCTAAAAGCAGGAATAGCCTCCCTTCAAAGCAAGCATTCCGACGCAAAGCTGGTCTTTTTCGACATCTTTACCCCTCTAGATAACATCGCCAGTAATCCTCAGCGGTTTGGTAAGTGTTGTTATTATTATTATTATTATGTCTTAAAAATTTGGTAATCATTTACTTAAACTTAAAGCTGTTGTTTTGCTATCATCCAAAGTCAATTAGCCTATATGGAAAATACTAGAACTACAACCAAATTTTAATGGGAAATGTTGAAGGTAGTATAAATTTAGATCACCCTTCATTCCTTGTTGGAACTATTGAATAATTGAAGGTGAAAGAAAAAAAAAATTGATATTAAGGATAATACAAATTTTATTATATAGACCATACTAATTGATAGGCTATTATTCTCATAAAGGCTATTTAGATATTTATTTATTAGTTATTAAAGTGATAACAATATGCCAAAGACCTCATAGCTGAATTGGCACCTCCCTATATATAAAGTGCTTGGAGGTCTAAGGGGAAAAGTGTTTAAACTGTGGAATTAGCAGCATGTTATAATTATTTCTCAAAAAAAAAAAAATGTGACAACAATATCATATTTTTTGTCGCATTAATTTGTAAGCTTTTTTTAGTAAAATTTATAATAGTTTAGAATTTTCATATAATAAAATTACTTTTTCTTATTTTTGTAATTGATGAGACGTGTCTATTAAGTGTACGCATATATATATATATATATATATATATGCATACATACAATAATATATATATATATATATTTATATATAGTATCCTACTGTTTTGTTCTCAAAAGTTAAAACATCAATTTTTAAAGTTTATGTAATATGATATATTATAATTGAACTTTATAGCGTCAATTTGGTGATACATTTCTAATTTGTGACTATTTTTACAATTTCAGGCTTTCAAAATGCAAATTTGGGGTGCTGCGGCGGCGTTGGTTCATGTCTTCCATTTACTACACTTGTTTGTCCAGATGCTTCTACCTATGTCTTTTGGGACTCTCTCCACCCCACTGAAAAAACTTACAGAATAGTTGTCTCTGATGTACTCAACAAAACCCTTTCTAGTTTCTCTTGAAGCAATACTTGTTTTCTGGTGTTCGTTGCAGCAACTCTCTCACTTGGTGTTTACAATAGTTGCGAGCATAATAAGGGAGAGGTTTAAAGAAGGGAACGTTAGAGTGGGAAGCTTTGTTCTGTTAGCAATGTTAATGCTTGAAATAAATTGTTGCTTGTTATTAGGAGTGGTTGCTTAAGTAGAAAGAAGTTACGAACTGATAAGGTACCAATGGGTACGTAGTAGTCTTTGTTGTTTTAGTAGGGAAGTTGTTTTATGGTTCTGTGATGAATAAATTTTATAGTGATTCGTTTGAATAAAGCATCTGAAAATACTTATCCAGTTATCTAGTGGAGGTTAGAGATTATCCCAATTCTATCCCGTCTTTATTATCCTATTTTCATCAATTTCGGTCAATATAAGAATGAATTGGGTAAAACTTGAGTTCAGCATCTAATTTTACTAGACTGATTGAGATAGTAACACTTGTCTACTTTTAGTCACATGGTATCATCTCAACGGGTCCTATGCATTAGATGTACTAAACTCAAGTCAAGTTCGAAAGAATCATATTTTCTACGTAACATCATTGTTCTTAAATGATACAGTTGAATGCAGTCTTTTTTTTTTTCCAATACTTCAGAAGATTTTTTGAGGTCCAGGCCTTCACTTGAGGAGTGTGAAATAAAATACAAGAGCCTGCTTCCTGGTTTTTGACTCTGCTTAGTGCAGTCACATGACTATCACTTCTGAGTACCTCACAGTTACACACACACTCCCATTATCTTGCTTGTTATATTCCAAGATAAAGTTATGGTATTTACAAAATTGTATTGATGAGGTAACAAGAACAATTGGGGACATAATTTATCATGGGTTAGTCGTGCTTGGTGTCAACATGTCGAGTGACTCTCAATCACATTGGGTTTGAAAACTTCTTAATCGTTGTTGATTAATAAGATGTGGGTTATTGACTAGTATATTTATGTCGGCAAGCAGATGATTTTGCTGGTTATCTTGTAGATGTCGACGATCAGAGGTGGATATTACTCATAAGTTTCTTCATTGACGTACCATGTGGTTGAGTGAAAAACACGTTATATTGAATAATTTTTTTTCAATAAGTATTCTAATACATATAACAATTCCTCAACTATTTTAGCACCTAAAAAAATGGAACAACATAGCTATGAGATAATCAATTTCTATCAATGTTGATAGAGGAAGTAAGTAGTCAAATTTGATTAAATTTATAAGCATAGTATAAATTGGGGGCTAGGGTATAACAGTTTATTGGTTTCAGAATAGTTAAAATACTTTTAAGTTCCTTTTGGTTAACGTAAAAGTGTCCTCATAAACTTCAAAAATGAAGGATTTAGTGATTTGGAAAGCTAATTGAATTTTGTTTCAGTATTTGTGTTTTAATATAATATAGATTTTGTAATATGTGGTTTTTTAAAGTCTATGTGCATGGCCGGGGTTTTTTTTTATTAAGAGAAAAGCTTATAAAAGAGGGTCATTGAACTTTTTATTTTTATTTTTCGAGGGTCACCAATCCTCCATAAAGATAAAACATTTGTTTCAAGGGTCATGTAGGTTGTCGAATTTTTTGTTTCAAGGGAATTTGTTTCAAATGTTATCAAGGACCATTTAAACCTTCAAAGTAATCTTTTTAAAGGGCTTTTAATACCTTTTTTTAAGGGCATTGACCCTCCAAAAAAAAAAAACTTTCTTGTAATGACATGACATTAATCTTGTTCCTTATAATAGACAATGCACATTAATAATATATATATATATATATATATATATATATATATATATATTTTGGTAAGATAATAATATATTAATTTAACACAAAGTAATTAAGAAATATACCCGGACTACCTTAATTTATAAATATTAAAGAAATACAGGTTACTAAGCTAACATTTTTGGGAGAGTATACAAAAGAAAAACCTCCCTGGAATGATAAACCTCCCTATTTCTTTTGAGAAAACAAAAGAAATAGGTTTTTTTTTTTTCTCGCCCTAGTTTCTCTCTAGAGAGACTAGAACGTAGAACGCCGTTATCTTCCCTGGAATGATAAACCTCCCCCTCTGCTAATCCTTCCTAGCTGTAGGGTTTTCTTTGACCTTTGTCCCTCGTACACGTGGTCTAATCTTCTTCTTTTATCCTTTCAACATCGCTTTGCCTTCATGGAAGATATACTTTACTACTGGAAGAAACTTTCATTGACAGATGAGGAAGACGTGAAGCTTAGTCTGTCGAAATCCAAAAACTTACGAAGCAAGGAGTATGTTTTGGCTGCTAAGTTCCTTACCAAGAGAGCCCTTAATGTGGAAGCAATAGGCCGCACGTTTAAACCTCTGTGGAGAGCCAAAAAGGACTTTAAGGTGCGTGAAGCGGGCGACCATATACTCTTGTTCGTATTTGAACTCAAATCTGATGCAGAACGGGTCCTTGCTAATGAACCATGGACATTTGATAAACATGCTGTCCTGTTACAGAGATTTGATGGGTCTATACCGTCAAGGTACTTGAGGTTTGTGAGAGTGCCCTTTTTCGTGACACTCAGGCCCAAGGATCCTAGGCCTAAATGAAAAAGGAGGATTTGGTGGACCGGGCCTTGACTCACCGCAGCTAACGAGCTGTTTAAGAATCAAGTGAAATGCAGAGAATACTCCAAACAATACAAACAAAACGACAAACAAGGATATCGTAGAGTGCCAAAGATTAACAAGGTAAATTCAGGAGGAAAGAAACAGGATTAACAAAAGCGATAAAGATTAGTGCCGTGGGGATCCTGGGAAATATGAAGCAAAATTTCATTAATATATTATCTGTATGATTACAGAAAGCTCACTAGGACGTGCTACAAGGTTCAATCAAGCTCAAAAATTGCAGTCTTGAATGACTATTTCAGCCTTCAAAACTTGCAAAGTTTGATTCTCGTTGAATCCGAGTATGTGCAATAGTGGCTTTTACAGGATACCGGGAAGCAATATTTTGTTTTCCCTTAATATTTTCTCTTCACTCTTGATTTTCTCTGATAGTTCTTTTTCTAGAGAATTTCTACTTTCTTTCTCACTTTTTTTCGCTGCCCTTCTTCGCAACCCATCCCCTCCTTTTATAATGGAGTTTTTCTGGGCTTCCCGGGGAACCATTGGTTCCCCTGTTTTGCTCTTTTGCGAACAGAGTATGTCTTGTCCCTGTTGTCTCGGTAAGTCCCTTTTCCGTTTCTTCTCATTCTTTCCTTCTTTCAGTTCTGATTCTTTTGAAAGCTTCTGGTTTGCCATCTTCTTTGGGAGTGCTGAGGTATGCCCTTCTCGGCATCCTCACTTCTGGCGCCTTCTATCTTTCCTATTTGGGCAGAATCCTGTTCTGCCTTTCTAAAAATTGTTTGTTATCATTCTTCTTCCCTGTCTTGGTTCCCCGAGGCCTTTTCTGTCTGTGCCATGAGAGGTCGCTCGCGCTCCTTTTTACTTTTGTTTTCTTGTGTTCTTTTTTTCTGTCTTCTTTCTATCGAGCTGTCCCAGTCTTCCTTTTTTCTTTGTGCCTGAAGGGATCCGTGCCTATTAATGGTTCCTGAGGATCCTTGCATCTTATATTTTACCGTGGTCTTCTCTCTTTCTTTTTTTCTTTGGATGCTTCTCTTTTCTGGGCTTCGGGATCCTCTGGGCCTTTCTTTTATTCCCTCATGGGTCTCCTGTATAATCCCTTTGGACTTAGCTTGAGTTTTCCTTCTGGGCTTAACTCATTCTTTTTGGGCTTAACTTATTTTTCTTGGGCTTATTTTACTATGATCTTTTTCAGACCTCAACAAGGTTCACCAAACTGAAATTTTTGGTGCAAATAAATGGTTTGCCGATGCGTTTGCTGGACTCTGAGATGGCAATTGAGTTGGGAGAAACACTTGGTCAGGTATCTCCGTGTGAGAATCTCAACGAGTTGGTGGGAGGGGAGTTTTTACGTGTCCATGTAGAAATTGATATCTCAAAGCCTCTCTGTCGGGGTCGACAGTTTACACTGGACGCAGAGGAAGAAATCTGGGTTTCTTTTAAATATGAGAAACTACCCATTTTCTGTTATTGGTGTGGTATGATTTCTCATGATGGAAAAGATTGCGAGACTTGGTTAGCAAGGAAGGATTCAGCAAACACAGAACCTTATGAATATGGACCATGGCTAAGAGCTGCACCATATAACCCGGGAAGAACTCCATTCATCGTTGTTGCTGGTATGGGCGATGGTCTGGGAGGCACTACAAAACACTCTCAACCTGCAACCACCGAGAAGCCATCTGCAACGGCGGCTAAAACAACCGGAGAAAATCTTGAACGATCTGACTTCGGCGAGGTGGCTGGAGCGGACCTGGAGCATGTGACAATTATGGAAATTCAAGATGCGGGGGAGCAAATCACGCAAATACACCAAGATACTAGCAACCCGACATTAAAGGCAAATGATTCCAATCCGGATTTAAATTCTTTCCATACTAACCACGTTGATTTTGAAGCGCAGATTCAGGAATTAGACTTGGCTATTGGAAAGTATGATAAAAAGGGGGAGCACGTGGATCCTAGGACAGCTAACACCTCTCAAGTCTTAGCTAAAAATGGGAAGCAAGTAACTCCCTCACCGCTAGCTCAACATGCAGTAAGTCAGGAGCAAGCAACCTACATGATAGAGAACCCAACATCTCCTACTCCAGCAAATAGAACTGTACGCACGTGGAAAAGTTTGGCACGAGAAACCAATATGGAGACTGACACATCATAGGGACCCACGGATACAAAAAGAAGCAAAGAAGAAGTAATGGAGTATTTTCCTGAGTTACCTACCAAAAAACTACAGGTTTCAAAGGAAGACAGTCAACAAAATCTAATGGTGGAGGCTGCTCAGTAGCCCCGCCAAGCACAATGAGTCTCTAAGTATGGAACGATCGCGGGCTTGGGAACCTGCGTACAGGGAAGGAGCTTGAAGTATTGATTCAGGCTAAAGATCCCTCCATTGTGTTTTTAGCCGAAACATGGGCAGATGAAGCTAGGCTAAAAAAAATTCAAAGGAATATTAAGTTCGATAATCTGTTTTACATGGATAGAAATCCTAGAGGTGGTGGGGGTCTGGCTCTGTATTGGAAAAATTCCTTTGATGTTCATGTGGATTCTTTTTCTAAATATCACATAGATTCAATAATCAATAAAGGAAGTGATGAAGCATGGAGATTCACAGGTTTCTATGGTGAGCCGACAACACACAAAAGGATTGAAGCTTGGAACAAACTTCGCTTACTCAATAATAAACATGACCTTCCTTGGCTTTGTGCTGGAGGCTTTAATGAAATCACAAGACACTCAGAAAAATTGGGAGGCAATAACAGAAGTCAAGCTCAGATGCAACTTTTCAGGGATGTCATTGATGAGTGCGGATTTCTTGACCTTGGGTATGTGGGAGAGCAATTCACATGGAGAAAGCATTTTGCTGATGGACACTTACTATGGGAGAGACTGGACCGAGGGTTATCCAACCATGATTGGTTCATAAAATTTTCGGGTACAAAAATACACCACTTGCATTCAGACTCCTCTGATCATTCTCCTTTATGGATCACCTTGGATGGTTTGGACATCCCGTCTTTCTCTAAACCATTCAGGTTTGAAGAAATGTGGCTCTCGAATCGAGGGTGTTCAGATATTGTAGAAGCGGTGTGGCTGTCTAGGGAAGACGAAGGTGCTCATGATCATGTAATTCGTAAAATAGACAAATGTGGCAAAGAATTAAGAATATGGAACAGGAACTGTTTTGGCAATGTTAGAATGGTGTTGAGCCGAAAGAGAAAGGAATTAAAAGAGGCTGAAAAAGTAGCTATGAGATCCGGAAATAACCATCAAGTCCGAGATTTGAAGAAGGAGATAGCTGAACTGGTGGATAAGGAAAACAGACTTTGGTTCCAGAGATCAAAAGTCATGTGAGCAAAATTTGGAGATAGAAACTCAAAATACTTTCATAGCCACGCTTCACAAAGAAAGAGGAAAAATTTAATCCTGAAGCTGAAGGATTCCAATGGCCGTGTGGTTGAGGACAATGAAAGCATAGCGGACTGTCTAGTACAGTACTATCAGACCCTCTTTAGCTCAACAAACCAGCAATACTGTTCTTCGGCTACAAATTCTATTCAGACCGTGATTACCGAGGAAATGAACTCCAAGCTCTCAGTCGAGTTCACCCATCTGGAGGTAAAGCAAGCCATTAACCAAATGGCCCCGCTAAAGGCCCCAGGGCCAGACGGTATGCTACCCCTCTTTTATCAACACTATTGGAATTTAATTGGTGATGACATTTCTAAAACTGTGTTGCATTATCTTAATTCTGCCACTTTATCCGAGCACCTAAATCACACTTTTATCACCCTCATTCCAAAAAAAAATAATCCTGAATTTGCATCTGAATTTAGACCAATCAATTTGTGCAATGTTTTGTATAAAATTTTCTCAAAAGTTCTAGCAAATAGACTTAAGAAAATTTTGCCTAATATTATCACTGAGAATCAAAGTGCTTTTACAAAAAGTCGCCTTATTTCTGACAATATTCTGGTAGCTTTTGAGTCTTTACACAGCATGCAGAAATACACAAGGAAGGAAGGTTATATGACCATCAAGCTGGATATGAGTAAAGCATATGATAGAGTGGAATGGTCCTACCTATAATCAGTTATGGAAAAAATGGGGTTTACAGAGCACTGGATCAATCTCATGATGTTATGTGTTAAAACAGTGACATACTCAATATTGGTGAATGGAGAACCCAAGGGCATGATCACACCATCTAGGGGCATCAGACAGGGAGACCCTCTCTCTCCTTTCCTTTTCTTACTTTGTACTGAAGGTCTTAATGGATTAATCAATAAAGCTACTCACCAAGGATATATTAAGGGTTACTCTCTTTGTAGAAATAGCCCATGCCTAACACACCTTTTGTTTGTAGATGATAGCTTGCTGTTTTGCAGGGCCACCATTGAGGAGTGCCAACGAGTTCTAGACATTCTGGATGTGAATGGAAGTTGCTCAGGACAACAAATTAACCGAAGCAAGACGACAATATTCTTCAGTAAATCTACCACTGATGATACCAGAAATCAAATTAAGTTGGCTTTAGGAGTTCCAGAAATTATTCAGTATAAAAGATACCTGGGGTTACCCTCATTGGTAGGTAGAAAAAAAAAAGCAAGTTTCAATTACATAAAGGATCGAGTTTGGAAGAAATTGCAGGGTTGGAAGGAGAAACTCCTATCACAAGCTGGAAGGGAGATATTAATCAAAGCATTTGTTCAGGCTATTCCAACCTACACCATGAGTTGCTTCAAACTTCCAATAGGGCTTTGTTCAGAAATTGAGAGCCTAATAAGAAGATTCTGGTGGGGTCAGAAAGGAGAACGAAGAAAAGTCCATTGGGTGAAATGGGATACACTTTGTCTTCCTAAAAAAGAAGGTGGAATGGGATTCAAGGATCTGGCCAATTTCAATGATGCTCTCTTAGCTAAGCAAGCTTGGAGATTACTTCACAATAAGGATTCTCTATTCTATAGAATCTTTAAAATGAAGTTCTTTCCAAATTGTAGTTTATGGAAGGCTCAAGATTCTAGCTCTGGATCACACGCTTGGCATAGTATCCTAAAAGGAAGAGATGTCCTAATAAAGGGTGCTAGATGGAGGGTGGGGTGTGGAGAAGATATTAGTATTTGGAATGACGCCTAGTTACAATCACAGGAACATCCACGAGTCCTATCAAATATTGTACCAGGTTTTGAAGACTATAGAGTTGCTAATCTAATTAATCCAAGTACAAGAACATGGGATGCAAATTTAGTGCACAGCTTGTTGTCACCTGAAGAAGCCGCACTGGTTCTTAGTATTCCATTGAGCCACACCCCTGTAAAGGAAAAAATCATCTGGCCTTTCACTCCCTCAGGTAACTACACGGTAAACTCAGGTTCAAAGTTCTTAACTAAACTACCTTCTTTGGGTGCTCCTGCAGGTAACACACAGCAGCAAACTGAGGTATGGAAGTTGATTTGGCGGCTCAATGTCCCAAATAAAGTGCAGAACTTCATGTGGCGGGCTTGCAAAGAAGCCATACCAGCTAAGCACAATCTATTGAGGAGGAAGATCCTAACCGAAGATAAATGCGAAGAGTGTGGCATAGAGTCCGAAACAACAACCCATGATCTATGGAAATGCCCCATGCTGGATGAGATTTGGCAAAACATTCCAGGCTTTGAAGATCGGGGATAGTTTGATGTTTCACATATCGAAGAACTGATCAACCTGACTCACGAAAAAAGAAAGGACATGGATCTCATGGCTATGGTAATGTGGACGATATGGCACCGGCGAAACCAAATGCGCGCACACTCAAGTGTTCTTCCCAAAGCACAAATCTTCCAACAAGCTTCACAGGCTCTTGCTACTTTCCAACAGTCCCAATGCGCCCTCACAAACCACACAGCAGCCACACGTTCTCAGCACAGTGTCCAATGGCGTCCTCCTCCGGAAAACTGTCTTAAACTAAACTTTGACGGGGCCACTTTTCTGGAGTTGGGCAAGGCTGGATTAGGTGTGGTAGTTCGTGACAGCCTTGGAAATGCCATTGCCTCACTTTCTGAATAAGCACCGTTACTGTTCGCACCAATTATTGTGGAAGCCATGGCTGCTGCAAGAGTGATGAGCTTTGCACAGGAACTTGGTATCACCGAGTTTATACTTGAGGGAGATTCGGAAGTTGTGATAAACACCCTCCGAAACACAGAAGCTTCCCTGTCAATATTTGGCCATATTCTCGAGTCTGCAAAATCCACTCTAGTTACCAGTAATTGTATTGCTTTCTCACATATTCGTAGAAGTGGTAATAGAGTCGCCCACAACCTAGCTAAACATGTTAGACATGTTAGAGGTTTGTCGGTGTGGGTGGAGGATATTCCACCACACCTATATGATGTACTCTTTGCTGATCCTGGCTGATCTGTTTTCAATAAAATAGTAGTCTTCTTTCTCAAAAAAAAAAAAAAAAAAAGCTAACATTTTTGGGGAATATTTAATTAATTCGTTAATCCTTTTGAAAATTTTATTTAATGCAAGAGTTTTTTTTTTTTTTTGAGAAGCATAATGCAAGAGAAGTTAAAATCAGATTTTAACATCAAATTTCTTTCACTCTTGAAGTTTCATTGTGTTACAATTAACTTCTTCTTTACTATTCTCTCTTTGAGAGTTTAAATATACACAAACAATTCAAAATTCAATTGAGCTAAGAAAAACAAAAGCATTCATCACTAGAAAAATTCACTACTCAAAATTTGTAAAAGTGCCTTCTGCATCTGCATTTATACTTTTCTTACTAAAAGCTTTTCTAATTTTCTGCACCACAAGAGCTCAAGTAAGTATGTTTGTGCCCATTGTTTGGTTAACTTTTAGCTTTTATGTATAACTTTTTAAAATATTATTTTTTCCTCACTTTTTCAAAATATAAGTATATTTTAACTTACTTTCAACAAAAAGCTAAATAAGCAAATAACAAATGCACACAAGTAAATTTAAAAATTCATCCTTACAACAAAACTCAGCTGAGCGAAAGTAAAGTTAGGGAAAACTTAGAAGGTGATTTTTTACATTTACTTGTGTGCATTTGTTATTAGCTTATTTAGCTTTTTGCTGAAAGTATGCTAAAATATACTTATACTTTGAAAGAGTGAGGAAAAAAAATTTAAAAAGTTACACATAAAAGCTAAAAGTTAACCAAACAATGAAGCTGGACACAAATGGCTCCTATGGTATAAAAAAAATAGAAAAGCTTGAAGTATGAAAAGTATAAATGAAGATGCAGAAGGCATTTTTATAAACATTAATTGAACACTAAATTTTTCTAGTGATGAATGTTTAAGTTTCTCATAGGCCAAATGAAGTCTAAATTGTGTGTATTTATATAAACTCTCACAGATAGAATAGTGAATTAGTAGTTTATGCCTTTATGGTAAGACAATGAAAGTAAGGGCCTGTTTGATGAGTGAGTTCAAACTCACATTTTCACATTTTAAACAACATTATACATATTTTTACACACTTTTTCACTCACACGTATTTCAAAAACTCCAAACAATAATTCTCAAACTACTCTACCAAACACCCCCTAGATTCTCAAAAAATCCTTGAAAGCACTAATTCATTTAATAATATCCCCCAAAAATGTTTGCTTAGTAATTTATATTGCTCTAATATTAAGAAATGGAAAAAGTTTGATAACAATCTTGGTTGTAATCTAATAAGACTACAATTTCATTCACTATTTTTTTATTGAATGTGAATTTTGACAAACTCACCATAAGATTACATTTTCTTTTTATATCCTTTATTCTTATAAAATTTTTAGAAAATTAAAGATCAATAGCTATGTCATCAATCAAATATTTGAATTTGAAGTTTTCAAAGTTTAAAATTATACATAAAAAATAAGTGTATGGATCAAATGATAAATAACATCCGATTGACACAAAACTTGACATGTGTGTGTAGAGAGGGAAAATTCCCGACCTATCACAAGTTGACACGTCATATCACTAAGTCCACAAAATACAACCAATTACAAAGCACTACTCAGAAACCAACAGAAATTTGCCAAGTGTTATGCAAAAACCAATCACATATCATCGCGTGTAAGCAATGACACGAGCAATCCGGCAGGTGTAAGCGATGACACAAGCAATCTAGCACGTGTAAGCGATGACACAAACAATCCAACGCGTGTAAGCGATGATATAAGCGGACCAATCAGGCTGTGACATGTGTCACAAATCAGACTCTGCCACGTGTCGCTCACCCACCCCCAAACTCTTATAAATTGAAGCCTTCTTAAGACATTTAAAAGGACCAAGCCATCTGGAACAAGCAGTATCAGAGAAGATTCAGAAGCATCAAAAGTATAAAAGTTCTGCAAGAATAAAGCCTCAAAGCCTTCAAGAACTTCAACCCCAAAATTTAAGAACATTCGAAACAGAATCATCCAAACTATCTGCCTAGATCCTAAAGTTTGTAGGAATCAAGCTCAAAGCATCCGAAAACATCAACAAATCACAAATCAGTGAAACTCTACGGATCCAAGCTTCTAAAGCCCCGAAAAACTTCCACCACAATCCTTTGAAGACGAAGAACACACGAAGAACACAAAGAACGTGAAGAACAAAGGATTTCTAACAAGCTCATAGCCAAAGATTTATTGTAATTCCATTTCAGCAATCTTCGATCCATCCCTCAAATAAATTGAAGGATATTTTGTATTCAAGTCAAAATCACATTACCACAAATCCAATCAATAAGTCTTGCAAGGAGATCAAATCAGAGGATCACTCTTTTGTAATTTCAAAAAATTGTACCACACAATCATCAATACAAATTCGTATTTGTGAAACTATTTTACTTGTTTAACTCCATTTCGAACCGAGAAATTTAGTCGTTTACAGTGTGTTAAGAATATAAAGAAAATTCAATCCAAAAATTAATATTTAAAATATGTAGTTGTGTTAGTTTCTTCTAGTAGGTGTTGTACCCTTAGACTGTAACCAAGTTTATAGCCAAATTTTGTCCTTAAGAAATTAAGGGAATCCTCATTTTGGGTATTTCTCTCCAACTTTCCATTTGGAAAACGAAATTGTAGACATCGCATTTTGTACCCCTTATGACTTGAACTCCCGCTCCCCGTTGTGTCCACAGTAATGGATTACTTTGTGTTAATAGATTATTAATGTACATTATCTTTTTGTTTGTGATCATGTAGGAGAACTTAACTCCTATTAGTTACACGTCGCAAGCATACTGTACAACAATTAATTAAATTCCTATGGACAACTGACCCCACCCGCCAAAGCCAATTACCAAATAATCCAATGACTTTTCGCCCCTAAAGAGCTAAACAATTTATCCTCATGCTTGGGAAGCTAATGTACATTATCTGTTATAAGGAATACTAGCAGATTAATGTCATGTGAATGTACTCAAAACTTAATATAATTTTTTTTTCTTACATGAGTCTAATTATTTATTTTTATTATATTGTTTTTTGAGTAAACAGTAATACTTATTAGAACACACACGAAAATAGTAATATTAGTATTTTAAATCGGGTTTATAATACATTATTTTAACCAAAGTACAACTACAAAAGGATCTAACTTTTGTAGTTGTAGACTGGGGTTATAAACAGCGGTTTAAAACACTAATATTACTATTTTCATATGTGTTCTAATAAGTATTACTGTTTACTCAAAAAAAAAGGGATGTTTTATCCACATTGGTTGTGTGTGTCTAGTGTATTATATTAATTTAATATAACTAAATATGTGTAAATATACAATAAAGATATTATCTCCTGCCTAGTGCCTAATATTTATATTTATATTATTATATGCTTTTAGTGCCAATTTATTATATAAATAACCATATCCTATATATACATATACATATATATATATATATATATATACACACATATATATCTTATCTTAATTTATTTATAATTATATTTATATTATAAAAGTTTGATTCTCACGATTAATTAGAGGATGCATGCTGTGGGGCCCGAAATCTGAGGTCCCAGCCCACTTTGTATTAAGGGCCCAAAGCCCAAGCCGAGGAGTCCTACTGCCGAGGACGTATGATGAAAGCCCCTCAAAAGCCCAAGGATGTGGTCGAGGACGATCTCACGCTCTACACCTCACAAAACGCCTGAAGAAAAGGACAAACTCAGTACAAGAGCAGTACAAGAGAGAAAGCTGCCAACACCGTAATGTGGAGCCCTGCGTCTGACAAGCCCATACTCCAGACCATGCTATTTCACTTTTCCCAACCACCCCCAACCACTCTGACGTATGAATTGATAGGATGAGTCAATACCCCAAAAAGGCAAAACTGACACGTAGACGAGAAACGGGAAGAAAACACTGGTATAAAAGGGGAGGAGAGCCAGGGGAGAAGGAGAGGAAAAAAGATCCCACAAAAGGAAGAATGGGAAGAATGTGATGCTCCTCGGACTAAGTCCGAGGACTCAAACCCTCCGAGCTACACCAATGTGAAGCCCAGCTATTCTGGCCAAGCCTACCTTCATATGAGCTTCCATGAAAATCACGACTAAACCGCCGT
Source organism: Quercus robur (assembly GCF_932294415.1). Taxonomy (NCBI): domain Eukaryota; kingdom Viridiplantae; phylum Streptophyta; class Magnoliopsida; order Fagales; family Fagaceae; genus Quercus; species Quercus robur. The sequence continues at coordinate 13,151,722 of NC_065535.1, read as the reverse complement.
CCAACGACCAAGGTCCAGCCTTTCTAGCCCACTCTCTACAAATTATATTGTTCGAGACTTTTTACATACGAGCCCAATGTCATTCTTGGGTCGTTAAAAATCGTGTCCCTACAATTGGCGCCGTCTGTGCGAAGGCTTGCGCGTTGGCGCAGGTGGCAGTGGAGTCGAGCCCCTATCAAGCAGAGGTCTGCAAAGGTTCCTCCATTTCCAGCGACATGCAGTTGTTGCTCCGACATAAATTTCCGCTAGGGGCTACGCCTACAGTGCCGATGGCACAGGCAGCTCTAGGGGCTTCCAACATCAAGCTAATTCTCCCCACCTTGGTCGAGGGGCTAACCTTCAAAAAGTAAATAAATAAGTAAATAAATACAAGTTTTGGACAGAACCAAGGCCTTGTATGGTCCTCGGACTCAAGCCTATGGGGAAACCAACTACGTAAAAAGAAAAAATACAAGTTTTGGACAGAACTAAGGCCTTGTATGGTCCTCGGACTCAAGCCTATGGGGAAACCAACTACTTAAAAGAAAAACTACAAGTTTTGGACAGAACTAAGGCCTTGTATGGTCCTCGGACTCAAGCCTATGGGGAAACCAACTACTTAAAAGAAAAACTACAAGTTTTGGACAGAATCAAGGCCTTGTATGGTTCTCGGACTCAAGCCTATAGGGAAACCAACTACTTAAAAGAAAAACTACAAGTTTTGGACAGAACTAAGGTCTTGTATGGTCCTCGGACTCAAGCCTATGGGGAAACCAACTACTTAAAAGAAAAAATACAAGTTTTGGACAGAACCAAGGCCTTGCATGGTCCTCAAACTCAAGCCTATGGGGAAACCAACTACTTAAAAGAAAAACTACAAGTTTTGGACAGAACCAAGGCCTTGCATGGTCCTCGGACTCAAGCCTATGGGGAAACCAACTACTTAAAAGAAAAACTACAAGTTTTGGACAGAACCAAGGCCTTGTATGGTCCTCGGACTCAAGCCTATGGGGAAACCAACTACTACAAAGAAAAACTACCAGTTTTGGACAGAACTAGGGCCTTGTGTGGTCCTCGGACTCAAGCCTATGGGAAACCTACCTAAAAGAAAGAATACAAGTTCTAGACACAACCCGGTACAATCATACCTAGGTCCTCGGATTAGAGGCCAGCTGTTATCGAAAACACGGCCCAAGTTCCACACTATTCGGCAACCTTCTCGAATGGTTTATTTAGGGTTTCTCATTCTCGGGCAATTGCCTCACATGCGTCACGGTACACTCAGCTGTTATCTCGGTTAGCCTCATAAGTTTAATCTACTATTGATTGATGTTATTATATTTGATAGTTTCAATAGATTCAAATTAGTAGCTTTTTGTTACAAGGTTTCCTGTCCTAAGTATTATTAAAGGAAAATACACATGTAGCATACCCATTCACAAAATAATTGCCACAGAAAAGAAAAGTATTTAGAAGGAAACAAATTCATCTTTTATTAGGACAAAGAAATAGTACAACATACAACGAAAGAACTTGAATAAGCTTATACTAAAAACTAACTGCATAAGTGAAAAGAAAAGATACAAGGTAGAGAAGAGGGATGCTGCAGTTCCAAAATGTTGTCTAAGGAGACCATTCTTCAATACTTTTACATGCCTATAACTCAGGCAGTAAAAGAACCCAACTTGGGGCTAGCACTGTTGAAGAAAAGGTGCAGGGAGCCCAACTTGAGGCTAGCACCGTTGAAGAAAAGGTGCAGGGAGTCGGAAGTTGATGAGCCTCCATGTTAGCCACGCCTGCAACCATAAAGTTTGGATAGCCTCGTGAAGGAGACATATTAATGGCACGCCTCGAACACTGCAACGTCAAAGGCGCCGCGTGAGAAAATCTAGAGGGGTGTCTCACAATTTGGCGCCGCCCCCCATGCAAACGAAGAAACCCTAGCATTAAAGAAATGTTGAGTTAGGCAAGCCATGGTTTGGGTCTAACATTACCAAAACCCTCCTCTCTAACAACAAGGTCGGGCAGTAGGATTTTGAGGGGCTATTGTGGGGCCCGAAATCTGAGGTTCCAGCCCACTTTGTATTAAGGGCTCAAAGCCCAGGCCAAGGAGTCCTACTGCCGAGGACGTATGATGAAAGCCCCTCAAAGGCCCAAGGATATGGCCGAGAACGATCTCATGCTCTACACCTCACAAAACGCCTGAAGAAAAGGACAAACTCAGTACAAGAGCAATACAAGGGAGAAAGCTGCCAACACCGTAATGTGGAGCCCTGCGTCTGACAAGCCCATACTCCAGACCATGCTATTTAACTTTTCCCAACCACCCCCAACCACTCTGACGTATGAATTGATAGAACAAGTCAATACCCCAAAAAGGCAAAACTGACACGTAGACGAGAAACGGGAAGAAAACACTGGTATAAAAGGGAAGGAGAGCCAGGAGAGAAGGAGAGGAAAAAAGATCCCACAAAAGGAAGAATGGGAAGAATGTGATGCTCCTCGGACTAAGTCCAAAGACTCAAACCCTCCGAGCTACACCGATGTGAAGCCCAGCTATTCTGGCCAAGCCTACCTTCGTATGAGCTTTCATGAAAATCACGACTAAACCGCCGTCCAACGATCAAGGTCCAGCCTTTCTAGCCCACTCTCTACGAATTATATTGTTCGGGCCTTTTTACATACGAGCCCAATGTCATTCTTGGGTCGTTAAAAATCGTGTCCCTACACATGCCATGGTGACATTTGTCATTTTGTCAAAGCATATATGGCATTTACATGTGTCAAAAGGCTTATAATCCATTTTATTGTGAGAAAGACAATTAATTTTGTTTCTAAACAAAAAAGACACTTAATATCTTCTCAAAAACGTCCAACTATATCTAATCTAGTTAAATGTCTCACAATTTGGAAAGATGTTCAAAAATCTTTTTTTGTTATGGTTTTTAACTTTTTCGTTACATATACTATAATTTAAAATACATTATAAAAGTTTGATCCTATTATAAAAGTTAGATCCTTACCATTAGAGGATGTATACAATGATGAAGTGTCATTTTGTCAAAGAAATGACATGTGTCATTTTCTTCCCATAAACGTCTAATTATATCTAAGAAAAAAATAAAGACACCTAATTTCTTCTCATAAAAATTTAACTATATTTAGTCTAATTAAATCTATCATAATTTGAAAAGAAAACCATAGGAGTTTTTATTTTACTATTGTAGGGACACAATTTGAGGCCCAAGCCCAAAAATGTATGGAGTCTTGGTCCAAGAGACCCAACACAATGAATTTGTAGAGAATGAGTTGAAGAATTAAGGCCTAATGAGTTGTACAGTAGCAAATCTTGAATTAAATGTGAGTTAAGCACAAATAAGAGATATTGATGTTAATGGACTTTAAGTCCGAGGAGGTTACAATTGTGTATGCTAATTACAGTTAGATATTGAGACAACTTAGGTTGCTATAGTGTTCTCTCTCTCCCCTTTTTCAATCCCCATCTCATGGGGATCTCTCACATTATATTGCCATCTTTGAACCATCTTGATCCTACACTTGTTGATCATCTGAGTTCTCACTTGAGTGCTCGTCCCATCAGACACCCCCCCTTCAACCTTCTGTAAGTTGTGGTAGCCAATGCAGCATTGTTTAGAGGTCCTCTCCACATAAATGCCGCCAGAAAAGTAGCTGCAATGCATTTAATGCGGTGGTAGCAGCTTTTCCTTAGATATTTTGTGTTTCCTTCTTCCCCGTATGTTTATGTGGCACATTCCTATCACTAGGGCCTTTCAGAGGGGCCCTCTAATTGCTAGAGCTACGCATTTGAGCTACATCCATCTCATCTGAGGAGATATTCCTCCTTGGATCATCTTTCATGTATTCCCTGTTTAGGAGATTTTAATTGGGAGTCCCTTTAACAACCTTTTTCCTCTCCTTGGACTTTTCAATGGTCCCGGGTGAAGCTCAAAGCCCAATATATGATTTTGGGCCTTTACCCCCACAACTATAATTTTTCATCACATAATTTTAAAAACTATACATACATAGCAAGAAAATATATATGACATTCTCCTAACATTTAGATATTGAGTTTTTACCATAGGTTTTAAATCATATCTCATTTATATATATGAAAAGTGTAGTTTTTTTTGTGCTTTATTAGATATAGTGTAATTAGATACAGGTTATACAATATTACATATCTATAAAATTAAGGTTAATTGTAGCCTCCCAAGAACAAATTTTTTGGCTCTATCATTGATTACATCAGGTATAATTTGAACTTAACTCTAATAATATACATATAAAACATAAAATAATATCATTATTGTATATTTGCAATTTTTTCTGTACAATGAAGTATATTTAAAAATATTTATTTATATTAATTAAATTATTTTATATTCATTTAGTTATATTAAATTAATAAAATAAAAATAAATAATTAAATTTATGTAAAATAAATAAATAATTATTTATAAAATATATTGATGAGTACATTCACATGACATTAATCTAGTTCTCTGTAATAGATAATGTACATTAATAATCTATTAACCGGAAATAATTCATTATGAATTTTCTTGTTTTTAGGGTTTCTAAAGGGAAAGTTGGAGAGAAAATACCATTGAGGCGCATTAATACTAAATTACATTTTTACTCATGTAGTTATATCAAATTAATAACATAAAAATAATTTATTAGATTCAAGTCAAAAAATAAATAAGTATTTTAAGTTATGAGTACCTTCACATGACATGAATCAAGTTCCTTATAACAGATCATGCAAATACCTAATCTATTAAAAAACATTAATAATCCATTGTGAAGTTTCTAAACGTAATTAAAGCTATAAAGATAATACCCCAGGATGAGGACTACCCCTTAATTTCTTAATATTAAAGAAATATAACCTACTAAGCTAATATTTTTGGGGAATACTTAATTTAATTTAATGCATTAATGCTTTTAAAGAAATGATTTATTACGATTGACCACAATTGATAGAAGTTTTAAATCAGATTTTGATGTCAAATTTCTTTCACTCTTGTAATTGTAATATTGTCTTACCATTAACTGCTTGTTTATTATTCTATCTGTGAGAGTATAAATACACACACTTCAAAAAATCATTTAGGCCGTGAGAAACTAAAGCATTCATCACTAGAAATACTCAGCACTCAGAGTTTGTAAAAATGGCTTCTGCATCTTCATTTATACTTTTCATACTTCAAGCTTGTGCTTGTCTATTTTTCTACAACATAGGAGCTCAAGCAAATAAAACATTTTCGGCAATTTTCTCGTTTGGAGATTCAATTCTTGATACAGGCATGAATAACAATCTTCTCTCAGGTAGGTGCAATTACCCTCCATATGGAAGAGACTTCCCGGGAAAAGTTGCAACGGGAAGATTTTGCAATGGAAAAAACCCCACAGACTTGATAGGTATAATATCGTAAACTCTTTTACTTACCAAACATCTCTCTCTCATGCATGATGCATATTTTATGTACTATGTATAAAAAGTTTCTGTTTCTGCTTTTGAGTTCTAGTGTCCAAAAAATTCTATGTATAGTTTACGTAAATTTTTGTTATTTTATTTGAAAGAGACTCAAAAAAAAAAAAAAATTCTAAAAATTTTAGTTGAAAGTGACTTTAAAAAAAAAAGAATCTAAATTATAGTAATTTTTAAACTATAGTAATACACTCAAAACTTTAAGGTTTAATTTGAAAATAACACCACATTGTTGTGGTTATTCACCCATTTCATATTCATTTCAGCGGAGGCTTTGGGAATTAAAGATACTGTACCAGCTTATCTTAAACCAGACCTTCAAAGTGATGATCTCCTAACCGGTGTAGGCTTTGCTTCCGGGGGCTCAGGAATTGATCCATTAACATCTAGTACATTGGTATCTATCTTTTATATTTATTTATTTGGACATTAATGTTTGCCCTTTTTTAATTTGGATCTATCACAATTTAGTATAAAAACTTTCAATTGTTACATTTAACCGCATTATGATTTGGATAAAAATCAAATTGTTTGGATTTTCTCAAAAGTATTTCTTTTGATTTCATCTAAATTTAAACTTTAGGGATCAAACTATAACAATTAAAAAAATCGTGGAACTAAATTGTTATTGGATGGAATCACAAGGTAATTTTTCCAACCGAAACATGCAAAATAGAATTTGGACAAAACCAAAATAATTTTATTTTAAAACAAAATTTAGGAGGTGAAATATAAGAATTGAAAGTCTTTAAACTAAATTGTTACCTAGCAGAACCACAAGACAAGGGATATGATGCCCCTCCTATCTCTTTTATTCATAGAAATTAGTAAATTACGACATTTGTTGGTTTTCAATTAATCTAGAGGATAGTATTTCTACTCCCTCAGTTGTATCTTCTGCCCCTCTATGTTTTAGGTGATGGGATTAGAAGAGCTGAATTAATATTTTTCTTAATCTAATAATTACACATAATTTACTGTGCTTTGAAAATTCTAGGCTTTCTTGCAATTTAATTGTTTTTTTGGAATCAGGGAGTTGTGGCAATGTCCCAACAGTTACAATACTTCAAGGATTACATAGGTAAGCTAAAAGCGATTGCAGGTGAAGAGAAAGCAAAAGCCATCATAGCCAACAGCCTTGTTCTAATGTCAGCTGGCAACAATGACATTGGAGTATCATATAATGCTGGTATGAGGAAATTAGAGTATACTTTTCCTGCATATTGTGCTCAATTGGTTACCTGGTCTACCACTTTTTTGGAGGTAAATTTCTTTCATTGACTTATGAAGGCCCTAAGTAACTTTTTAGAAAAAAACCTAGTATCGTAAAATACTATTATACAATTTCTTTACTATGATGTGACAGAGTGTAAGTGATAAAGAAAAAATAGTAGATTCGTGTGTAAGTGATAAACAATCATTCACAGTTTCTCGCGTTAAAGTTATAAAAAAAAAAAAAGTTGTGTAATAGTTTGTGATTTAGAACCACTTATCTTTTTAACTATGTATATGCCTTTCCCTTCATTAAAAATCTATTTTTCTAAGAGGCAGCAAAGAGCACCAAGCACCTAACCATATCAAATATAAATTTGTGAAGCAATTGTATGCACTGGGGGCAAGGCGATTTGGTGTTCTTAGTACTGTAGCATTTGGATGCGAGCCATCAGCAAGACTTACAGGAGGGTCATCTTGCTCAATGGCCGCAAACCTAGGTGCACAAATGTACAATAATCTGTTAAAAGCAGGAATAGCCTCCCTTCAAAGCAAGCATCCCGATGCCAAGCTGGTCTTTTTCGACATCTTTACCCCTCTAGTTAACATCGTCAGTAATCCTCAGCAATTTGGTAAGTGTAATCTTTTTTTGTCATAAAAAATCTGGTAATCATTTACTTAAAGCTATCGTTGTGTTATCATCCTAGCCTATTAGTTTATGGAAAATACTAAAACTACAATCAAATTTTCTATAACATAGTTACAAATTATTAAATTTTCTATAAAGTACTTACAAATTAACGGGATAATAAATATGAATTGGCGGTATATCAACCTTAATTGGAAATGTTGAAGGTAATACAAATTTAGATCACCCATCACCCCTAGTTGGAACTATTGAATTATAGATGGTGAAGAAAAAAAAATCCTGCAAAAAAAGCTTTTTTTTTTTTTTTTTTTTTGAGAAAATCCTGCAAAAAAAAGCTTATAAGCCAATTTGGCAATATATCAAATTGATGCCAATTCAATAACACAATAAAAGATTGATGCTAAGGATATCACATATTTTACTCTATAAACCTTACTAATTGATAGGCTACTAATCCTATAAAGGTTATTCATATATTTATTTATTATTAATTAAAGTGCCAACAATATCACACTCTTTGTTGCATAGAATATTGATGCTAAGGATATTACATATTTTACCATATAAACCTTACTAATTGAGAGGCTACTATTCTCATAAAGGTTATTCAAATATTTATTTATTAGTTATTAAAGTAGCAACAATATCACACTCTTTGTTCCATTAGCTTGTAAGTCTTTTGTAGTAAAAATTTGTAATAATTGTAGAATTTTCATATACTAAAACTATTTTTCTTTTTGTTAATGATGAGACATTAGTTTCTAAAGTTTGTGTAAATATATAGTATCCCCAGGGTTATTATTCTTTGTTAATTACTTCTACTATTTTGTTCTTAAAGTTAAGGCTTCAATTTGTAACGTTTATGTGGTATGATACATTATAATTGAACTTTGTAGCATCAATTTGGTGATACATTTCTAATTTGTGACTATTCTTACAATTTCAGGCTTTCAAAATGCCAATTCTGGGTGCTGTGGCGGCACTAGTATATGTCTTCCATTTAGTCCCTTCACTTGTCCAGATGCTTCTACCTATGTCTTTTGGGACTTTGTTCACCCCACTGAAAAAACTTACAGAATAATTGTCTCTGATGTACTCAACAAAACTCTTTCCAGTTTCTCTTGAAGCTATTCTTGTTTTTTGGTGTCCGTTGCCGCAACTCTCTCACTTGGTGTTTACAATAGTTGCGAGCATAATAAGGGAGAGGTTTTAAGAAGGGAAAGTTAGAGTGGGAAGCTTTGTTCTATTAGCAATGTTAATGTTTGAAATAAATTGTTGCTTGTTATTAGGAGTGGTTGCTTAAGTAGAAAGAAGTTGTGAACTGATAAGGTACCAACGGTTACGTAGTAGTCTTTGTTGTTTTAGTAGGGAAGTTGTTTTATGGTTCTGTGATGAATAAATTTCATAGTGATTCTTTTGAATAAAGCAAGAAAATACTTAATACAATTATCTAGTGGAGATCAGAGTTTATCTCAATTCAATCTCATCTTTATTATCTCATTTTTCCTCAATTTCTGTCAAAACGAGAAAGAGTTGGGTCAAGCTTGGGTCCAATATCCAATTGTAATGGATCCATCAAGATAGCGATACTTGTTTACTTTTGGTCATATGTCATCATCTCAATGAGTCATGATACAATGGACCCAAGCCAAGTCAGAAAGAATATGATGTGAATGCAGGTGTTTTGGTTTTTTTTTTTTTTTTCCCCAATACTTAAGAAGATTTTTTGAGGTCCAGGCCTTCACTTGAGGAGTGTGAAATAAAATACAAGAGCCCCCTTCCTAATTTTTGAGTCTGCTTAGTGCAATCACATGACTACCACTTCTGACCTCACAGTTATAGACACTCCCATTGTCTTTCTTGTGATTTCAACATAAAGTTATTGTATTTACAAAATTCTATTGAGATTTTGGCAGCAATTTTGTGCCTTACAACTTAATACTCGAGTTAACAAGAACAACTGGGGACATAATTTATCATGGGTTTGTCGTGCTTGGTGTCAACATGTCGACTAACTCAATGACATTGGATTTGAAAACTTCTTAATCATTGTTGATCAAGAAGATTTGGGCTATTGACTAATTTGGTATGGTTATGTTGACGAGCAGATGATTTTGCTGGTTATCACATAGATGTCGAAGTTCAAAGGTGGTGTATGCTTTTCGAGTTGATGGAGATTGAGATCTTCGTCAAATCTAATGGACATGAGGTAGGTAAGAGATGATGGTGGCTGGTGAGGTGAGCTATTGGGCATAGCACCATAGGGGTGTCAATCAAATTGGGTGTATTGGGTTGAAGGAGACATGTGCCATATCACATGCAATACACGTTACTCATTTGATTAGTTAGGTTAAGTACAAGTGCAAATGTTATTTTTTATTGGTAGTTGGAGCCAAACTTTGTCCCTTAAATAATCAAAAGATTCTAAACCAAACCTAACCTCCAGGGACGGAGTCACATTAAGGCCCAAGGGGGCTTTGTCTAAGTCGTAGGAAAAAAAAACATTATAGATACATTAGACCCTTATTCAAATTAGGCCAAAGGAAAATAAAACTTGGCCCCCTTGATTAGCCTAAACAACTCCACAAATTATCACAAACAATATCACAAATCAGCCCAAACAACCACATATCAGTCCAAACAATCACAATTCATAAATCATTAGCCCAAAAAACTTGAACAAAAACTTATTGTAAAAATAAAATAAAAATAGTGGGGAGATAGTATGTTTGGATGAGTGACAAAATGAAAGGGAATGGTAATCATATGATTGATTAATTAGTAGATGCTTATTTGGATTTTCATGATTTTTTTTAATACTTCAACACCCCAACTCAAAATTCTAGCTCTGTCTTTGCTAACCTCAAAATTTAGTAAACCACTTTTCTTCTTTCTTTCTTTCATTTTTTCTTTTTAATATTCTTTTGAGAAAGCAATTAGTAAACCAATGGCTCCATAAAGATTCGAACTAGGATATATTGAGATTTTAAGTGTTTATTTGGAATGTGGGTTCTAATTAGTTCAACTGATAAAGTCTCTAATAGCCGAATAAGAGATTTGAGGTTCAATCCCCGCCTACTCAAAAAACTGACCAGTGCCTTGGTCTAACAATAAAAGACCTATTATTATGAACAAACGTCATATATTAAAACTCTCTCCAAAAAATAAAAGTACATATTTGGAATGAACAAAAAGCAGCACTCCCTTTTCTTTTTTTCTTTTTTTTTTTTGAGAATCAAAGCACACTCTCTCTCTTTTGTGTTTTTGGTACATTTTACATACAACGTTTTGTTTTATTATTGGTTAAAATATTATTTTAGTCTCTAAATTATATCCAAAACTTTGTAAAGATTTAGGCTTCTTTTTTTTCAATAGTTTAAAGACAAAATTAGAACCAAAAAAAAAAAAAAAAAAAAGCTTATTTAATAATTTAGGGATGAAAAAAAAAATATCTTTCAAAGTTTAAGGACAAAATATGAAAAAATTTCAATTGTTTATAGATGAAAAATAAATTTTAAAAAAATAATTTAAGAATATATATATATATATTTTTTTTTTTTTTACACTCCTGCAGTAAGTAAACCAGATCCAATGCTACAACAAGTTTTACAGTTGTAATGTATCAATCTTGCCGCTTTCTCTTTTCAAATCTAAGCTTTTGAAGATCTCTAAACTTTTCTATTCTAGGGTTTCTCTTTCTCTGTCTCTTACTTTTGTGGACGCTGCCTTGAATTCGAAAACCCCTAATCTGTTGTTTCAACGTTCTACAGGCCCGATTACCCTTCAATTTCGATTTCAATCAATTAAAATTTTTTTTTTCTATTTTCCATTTACATTACCAAACAATGAAATGAAAAGAAATTTGTGATTTGATGGAATTTTTAATTTTTAAAAGGCGAAAACACAATTTTGGTCCCTACATTTTGAAGTCACGGTCAATTTGATCCCTACATTTTGGCAGCAGTCAATATGGTCCTTGTTATTTTCAACTTCTAGTTAATTTGGTCCCTAACGTTAACTCACTAACAAAAAATGCTTAGTTAGCAAACGGTTTGCATGATTGGCACCCATGTGGCTAACATAATAATATAAAATTAAATAATTCAACATCAAAAATCCACATAAGCATTTTAATGAAGAAAAAAAAGGCCATGTCATATAAACAAAATCTTTTAAAAAAAAATTGAAAGAAAAAAAAGAATTCAAAACAAAATTTCTCAGTTTTTTTTTTTTTTTTAATTTTCTTTTGTACTCTTCCAGTTTCTTAGCTACCAAACGCTTACCCAGAAACACAACAATTTGGAAAAAAAAACAATAATATTAGGCTGCACAAATTCGCCCAGACCCCTTACCATTCACCCAAATTCTTAAATACAACCTAACAAAACAAAATCCACATCACTTGCACAAACCCTCACCCTAAAGTCAAAGAGAGAAAAGGCAACTTCAGATTGCTACGGCCACAAACGACAGCAAGAAAACCCAATAGTTGAATGATGCTAAACTGCGGCGGTGCAACATGCTTGGGCTGAGGACAAAGGCAAATCAACCTCCATAGTGGATTTCGTTGATGCAAAGAATTTGAAGGAAAAAAGCCGTTTGAATTTGATTTAGGTTGTTTGTTGGTGTGAATTGACTAATCGAAGTGCAAGGCATTGGGAATCTTAAGCAAAAGCCTTTTGGCCTTTGATTATGTGACTTTTTTTATTCGGAGAGAGACCAATAACGTTACAAAAATCGAGACTTTTCTCCAATTGTTTCAATATGATGCTCTAGGATTTGGGTCAACTTCAGAATGTTCAATAATGCACTATATAGTTTTCAGAGATAGAGTCTTTTCTTAGCTTGGACAATTTTATTGAATTATTTCTTGTCCAAGTTTTTTGCAGTTTCTTTACGTTTTATGTGTTTGGTATTTGTTCAAGATATAGAAGAACTTTTTTTTATTGTTGTGTTGCTGGGTACTATGTTTGGTACCTAAGAAAGTGCAAGAATACGTAAGAAAATAGAAGAAATTAAGGATTTACAACCAAAAAAAAAAAATCTTTTTCTTTAATTATTTTTCTTTCAATTACTTTTTTTTAGATTTTGTTTATCTGACATGGCCTTTTTTTTTCTTCATTAAAATGCTTATGTAGATTTTTGATGTTTAATTATTTAATTTTATTATTATGTTAATCACGTGGGTGCCAATCATACAAACTTTTTGCCACCTAAGCATTTTTAGTTAGTGAGTTAATAGTAGGGACCAAATTGACTAGAAGTTGAAAATAATAAGGACCATATTGACTGCTACCAAAATGTAGGGACCAAAATAGTGTTTTTGCTAAAATATATATATATATATATATATATATATATATATATATATTGTAAGGACACGATTTGTAACGACCCAAAATGATACTGGGTTCGCACGTAAAAAAGGCCCAAACAATATCATTTGTAGAGTGTGGGTTTGAAAGGTTAGGCCTTGGTCACCAGACGGTGGTTTGTCGTCTTGTTCGTACAGAATTAGGCCGTGTTCGCTCGAGGAGTCATTCTCCTTGAGGCGATTTGGGAGGCTCTGGTTCTTGGCCTTTTTTCCCAGCCTCTCTTTTGGCGCATCAACCTTCACATTATATAGCCCTTCTTGGTTGATCTTAGCCCTCCACTTGTTGATCAGGCAGGTGCCTACCTCAGTACCCGTCCCATCAGCTGTCCCCCCTTACTTTTTGTTAGTTGCGATGATCGAAGTCACCCTGTCCAAGCGTCTTTTCTCATTAATATGGTTAGGACGTTGGCGGATGCATTTAATGCGGAGGGGACGTGTTTACCCTGAACCAGTTTCGCACCGTACCCCCACTTGGGTCCCATTCTACTTGCATCTCCTTCAGGGGGTTTTTTGGGGGCAGCCTTCAACGAGATGTTGCTCTTTCCTTTGAAGTCTTGGAGGGCCGAGGACAGGGTCATTCTCGGCTGTGCCCCCGGCATTTTGGCCTTTCCCCATTCGTCCTCGGCAAATACCCTCCTCGGCACAAGCCCTGGGCCCTAGTAGAGCGTGGGCTGGATCATAAGTTCTCTGGCTCCACATATAAATATATATATATATATATATATATATATATATATTAAGGTGCATCGTGGGTATTTTCTCTCCAACTTTTGGTGTGGAAACTAGAAACCACCAAAAAAAAAAAAAAAAAAAACTTCATAATGAATTATTTCGCGGTAATAGATTATTAATGTGCATTTTCTACCATCTAGAACTAGATTAATGTCATGTGAAGGTACTCATCAATATATATTAATATAATTATTTTTTATTCGACATGAATCTAATATTTATTTCAATTTTATTAATTTAATATAATTAAATGAATATAAAATAAAACAATTTAATATAACTAAATATTTTTTATATATACTTGTACAAAAAAAAAAAATTGTAAATATACAATGATGATATTATCTTATGTCTAATATGTATATTATTAGAGTTAAGTTCAAGTTATATCTGGTGAAATTAGTGACGGAGCTAGGAAATTTGTTTTTGGGAGCTGCAATTAACCTTAATTTAATAGATAAGTAATATTTAATAACTTGTATCTAATTTCTCTATCTCTAACAAAGCACAAAAAAAATGCATTTTTCATATATATAAATGTGATATGATTTAAAACTTATGGTAAAAACTCAATATCTAAATGTTAGAAAAATGTCATATATTTTCTTGCTACGTATGTATAGTTTTAAAATTATGTGATGAAAAAATAAAGTAAAATAAAAAATAGGGTAAACTATATATTTGGTTCCTAACCTTTACATCATATTTCAATTTGGTCTTTAACCTTTCAAATGTGTCAATTTGGTCCCTGATATATATATATATATATATATTTTTTTTTTTTTAGAATACTAAATATTTTAACACACACACACGGGGAGAGGGGAGAAGGTCCCTGACTTTTTGATATTGAGTTAAAACGGTTCTTGCAGTTAAGTGATAGATGAAAAATGCTAACGTAACTAACAATTAAAATAAAGTATAATTTTTTTGCTACATAAGTGCTACATGGACTATTGCATCAACAGAACGTGAAAAAACAAACCATGTCATTAAATTGACATTTAGATTCCCACATCATTAAAGATTAAACTAATACAAAATAAAAATCTCTCTCTATGTTCCCATCCTTAATCAATCCCCATCTCCCCGCCTTGCCAAAGAACGGAATCTCTCAATCTACCGTCACCATTAGCAAAATACTTCAAACAAAAATAAAGATATCTGGAAATCTATCAAATAACAACCCAAGGATTACTGTCTTTCTCTTTGTATGCCTATTTTTGCAATGGCATCCTATAACCTACAATTACTATCCCAAAATTTATTGTCCATCATTTGGTGGGGACTACCTAATATAAGTGGCGTGCAATGAAGTCATTTTTTTATGGTTGTAAGTTGAATAGCCCAATTTTTCTGTTAGGTTTTGCGTGAGTACATAGACGTGAGACTACTTGTTGGGTCTGTCACAGTGAGGACTAAACTAGAGGCTCAGACTATTTGATGGTCTCTCCTTTTTCCTTTCTTAGTGAATATTCTGTCTACCTCTGTTGCGCTTGCGTTTTCACCTTCCATATCTGCCTTTTCAAGTTTTTTAGGTACCGATTCTGTTGCATTTGGTTCCAAAGAAAACACTGGAAAAGAAACCCTTTTTTTGTAAAGAAAAAAAACTCCAATTTTGTTCTTCATCCATGTCTTACTCTGATGGAAAGATTGGAATTTTTTTAACAATTACCCATTTGATTTAAAAACATTTTCTTGGGAGCTAATATGCAATATTATTAAATTTACATGATTTATAGTTTCTAAACTTCTATGTCATCTTTCTCAACATATTAAATATTACTAAATTAACTTTTTATTTAAGAATAATACCTATGCAATTTATGAATTTATTTTAAAAGTTGTTTTTAGTTAATTGAAATGATTTCTCTTAAAGGATTATTATATAAATTTCTTTTTATGCTTATTTATGTTGTACTATTTTTCATTAACCTTATAATGTACTATTTTATGTATTTTGTTTCAATTTTTAAGATATTTTTAGTAAATTTTGCTAATATTTACAAATTTAATATATTTATTTATATTTAAATAATTATTAAATTAATTATGACATCATCACAGTTTGACCCCAGTTCGACTTCAAAAACCTTGAACCTCTCCCTTTTACGATTCAATGAATAGTCTGGGTCTGAAAACCTTGCAAATATGTAGTTTACCCTAAAAAATACTTTTGGATTTCTTTTCAAATTATGATAGATTTAATTAGACTAAATATAATTAAATTTTTATGAGAAGAAATTAATTGTTTTTTTTTTCTTGGATATGATTAGATGTTTCTAAAGAAGAAAAAGAAGAAATAACTAGACATTTATGGGAAGAAAATGACATGTGTCATTTCGTCATCATTTAGGGGTAAGGATCGAACTTTTGTAATAGGATCCAGGTTTTTTATAATATAAATTAAATTATATATATTAGATGTGATGAAAAAGTAAAAAACAATAACCAAAAAAAAAAAAAATTTAACATCTTTCCAAATTGTGAGACATTTAATTTGATTAGATATAGTTAGATGTTTATGAGAAGATATTAAGTGTCTTTTTTGTTTAGAAACAAAATTAAGTATCTTTATTATTGTCTTTCTCACAATAAAATGGATAGTAAGAATTTTGACAAATGTAATAGTCATATGTTTTGACAAAGTGACACATGTCACCATGGCATGCATCCCCTAATCATGAGAATCCAACTTTTATATATTAAGCTTTGAGTCGTGGGTGTCAGTTAACACAACTAGTAAAGTCTCTGATGGTTAAATAAGAAATCTGTAGTTCAATCCTCGCCTACACCAAAAATCGATTAGTGTCTTGGTCTGATGATAAAAAACTATTATCAGGAACGGACACCATAAATTAAAACTCTCTCTTTCTAAAAAAAAAAAAAAAAAAAAAAAAAAAAAACAAACAAACTTTGAGTACATTCACATGATAATAATTAATCCACTAGTTCCTTATAACGGAATAAGCACATTAGCTTCCTAGGTACGAGGATAAATTGTTTAGCTTGTTAGGAGTGAAAAGTCTCTAGATTATTCGGTAATTGGTTCTGGTAAGAAGGCCGGTAGGATTAACTACCTATAGAAATTTGATTAATTATTATACAGTATGCTTTATGATTTGCAACTAATCTGAGTTAAATTCTCCTATGTCATTACAACAAAAAAGAAAAAAAAAGATAATGTACATTAATAATCTATTAAGACAAGGTTATCCATTAAGTTTACCTAACAAAAAGTTGGAGAGAAATACCCTAGTACTATCTTAATTTCTTAATATTAAAATAATATAAATTACTAAGCTAACATTTTTGGGGATATTATTAAATGTATTAGTGCCTTCAAATATTTTTGAGAATCATGGGTTCCAGTTAACTCAACTGGTAAAGTCTCTGATAGTTGTATAAGAGATTTGGGGTTTAATCTCTGCCTACACCAAAAGCTGATTGGTATCTTGGTCTGATGATAAAGAGGTATTATCAAGGGCAGACACCATATGTTGAAATTCTCTCAAAAAAATATTTTTGTGAATATTACTTTCATTGCCTTACCATAAACTACTTCTTCACTATTATATATTCTACATACTTTTCATACTTCAAGCTTTTCTATTTTTCCGTAGCATAGGAGCTCAAGTGGCGCCAACAGACACAAGCTTAGGGCTATAAATGAACCAAGCCAAGCATGAATAACTCGGGCTCGGCTCTATAAAAAGCTTGTTTATATTTGTTTGTTTATAAATAAGTCAAGCTTGAACCTTAGTTTTAGGCTCGTTTAATAAACAAGCCAAGCCCAAGCAAAAAAGTTTGTTCATAAACAAGCTCATGAGTTATTAGGCTTGATACACAACAATTCAAGCATAGACTCATTTATAAGTTTATATGTGTTAGCTAAATATACTCATTATTCATATTTTAATAATGACATGGCCAACATGAGACCACTACCTATATACCTTAATTTTTTCCTTCGCTTTAAACTGATCAAGAACCACTTTAAACTATAGTTACATTTAAAAATAAATAAATAATTAAGTAGATCACATATGATCCTTCCCTATCAATCATCTAAAGTAAAGTTATGAAACACGTTAGTATTTTCTCATTTATAATAGTTACAAACAAGTATTTTTCTAGTCTTTCACCATCTAACGTGAATGTAAAAACTGTATTTTGAACAATTGTTGAAGCTGTAAACAAGGAATAATGAATGAATAAATTTAATTATGTAAATTATTAATTTGAATAATAACTAATCATAAGTAAAATTAGATGCATGATAAAATGAGCATACTATTTTCTTTTTCTTTTTTCTTAATTTTAGTTCATCGTGTGATGAACTGAAGAACTTTGCAGCCAACTTCTTTCTCAAGTTGGTGACTAAGCAGCATACTGGGATCCATGCATCGAATTGGTTAGTCACATACTAAAAGTCGTGCATTAAAAATAAGAGATTGTCACTATAGAATAAGTCCAATTGGGTATTGGGGTAAGAGTTCAACTGTAGGTTGGTATAAGGTACTGGGATTCCTTTACTTGTAATCGCTTATTTTGATAATAGTGGATTCTCGGGAGTGATGACCTTAAAATCATCCGGTGAAATTTGCTGTGTAGGTTTTCTCCATTTGTAAACAAATCACCGTGTCAATTTATTTTCCGCTACATACTTAGTTTAATTGGTGATTTGTTTGTGCTACCATGCATCTTACATGTTAATTTGATTAATTAATAAACTTAGACAATTAATCAATTAATTCATCACAAGGGGTCAATACATTCTTGGCCTATCATTGCTCATCCAACTCTTGAAGAGAAAAGGGTACTAATTGCACTTATTGTTCTTGAAGTTTTTGGGGTTCATGTGGACTATGAATTTATGGACTTGCATCTTAAATTTCTGCAGGGAGCAAGACTGGAAGTTTGACATTGAACAAGCTTAATATTGACCAGAACCTTATTGAGGTCAGTTGGGAAGTGTTGTTGCTACTTGCTGGCTATGGCTGTATTTCTTCATGCAATTAGAATGTAAAAAATCCTTGTTCTATATTTTTTGTGATGTATAGGATCTTTTGGCAATTTTTTGTTGGGAACTTGCAAAATTTTGGCAATGAACTTCAGAAATTTAAGTATCTGTTTATGTAAAGTATTTGTTTTGTATTTGGATTTGAATGGTTGCAGTATGGTTCAATTTGGGCAGGAATTTGTGATTTAGCAAGGAAAAAAAAAAAAAAAAAAACCTATAGCCGTGTTTTTAAAACGCGACTATAGACAAAACCCCTATAGGAGGCTTTAGCTGCATTTTATAAACATAGCCCAAAGATGGTCTATAGCTGCATTTTTCAAAACATAACTATAGGTCTCAGCCTATAGCCACGGTTAAAAAAAATGCGGCTATAAACCCGTAGGAGCTATTGTCGCAGAGTATAGGCTGCGTGTGTAAGCACAGCTATAGAAAATGCGGCTATAGACCAAATGGGCCTATAGCCACGTTTTTAGGGTCTATAGTCCGTTTTAGAACACGGCTATAGCCCTCATTTTTTTGTAATAAAGAAATACATTTAAAAAAATTATAATTAAGTGAAGTGGAAGGGAGGCAAAGTTGAAAGTATAAATTATGCTACTTGGACCCCTCAAAAATTCTAAATGAATAAATTATTGTTAGTACAAGTATATTTTATAGATAACACCCAAACAAATTAATTCACAATTCTTCCAAAATATTTTTCAAGTGATGATAATATAAATATATATAGTCATTTAGTTTATACTTTTTTTATTCAGGTATCTACACTTTATAATTGATTTAATCACAATCTTGTTTAATATATTGAAAACAAATTTTTTTAAAAAGTGTTTCATATAATACTCATGTGACTTATAAAGCATATAGTACATAACATGTGATTTAAGTATACACACGCTTATATAATATTATTTTACATAAAAAGTATAAATAAAAACACAAAATATAAAAGAACTTTATGAATTATTCCCAATAAAAAATTAATTAATTAATTAAGTAAATTTTTTAAATTATTTTTGTAATTGCTTTCTCATATTAATGTATCACAGTTAAAGAAACCCAAAAGTACAATAATAAAGATACAAAATTTCTTCTCGTGAACGTCTAGTTTATATCTAATCATGTAATGGATACTATATGTTGAAATTTTATTGTATCAATCAAAATAAAAAATTCTTCCCATAAACATCTAATTATATCTGTAGGGGAACAATTTGGTGGCCCAGTCCTTGTTGTTCAAGTCTTGATCCAAAAAGTCTAACACAATGAATTCTTGTAGAGTATGGGTTTAAGAACTAGATTTAAGTAAGTTAAACGGATTACTGCATAGATTGAGGGAATATATGAACAAGAAGCAAAGTCATTACGTTTCAAAATCTCCTAGAAGGATCAGGACAAAACCTAATTTCCGGATA
Source organism: Quercus robur (assembly GCF_932294415.1). Classification (NCBI taxonomy): domain Eukaryota; kingdom Viridiplantae; phylum Streptophyta; class Magnoliopsida; order Fagales; family Fagaceae; genus Quercus; species Quercus robur. The sequence goes on along the minus strand of NC_065535.1, from coordinate 13,131,820 downwards.
CAAAGTAATGCAGCAGAACCTCTTTACATGCAATAGTCTTTTCTCTTTCTTTTCTTTATTCTTCTCCCCCTCCTTTTTTTATCATGCCCCCTCTTACGGGGACTTATACACATTATATAAGCCATTTCTTATCATCTGGGCCTTACACTTGTCGATCATCTAAATCCTTACTTGAGCACCTGTCCCATCAGACACCCCTCTCAGTTTTTTGTGAGTTGCGGTAGCCAAGGTAGCACTGTTCAGGGATCTTCTCCACATTAATGCGGCCAGGAAAGTAGCTGTAGTGCATTTAATGTGGCGGTGGCAGCCTTTACTTAGATATTTCAAGTTTCTTTCCTGTTCACGTATCTAGGAGAGGGGTTTCAGTGGCTGGGATGTACATTTGCTCCGGTTTTTAGTATCTGAGGAGAAATATCTCCTCAGACATGTCGTCTTTGTTCCCAATGATGTTTGAATATGGATGGCTTGAGTCACATTGACTCCTCGGATGGGCCGGTGTCCTCGGACGGGTCCAAGGCCCAACCTGTTATTTTGGGCCGGTCCCCACAATATCTAATCTAAAAAAATGTATGCTAAAATGCAAATTGCACCTTCTAAATTTGGTTGAAATTCATTTCAGTTCTTTAACTTTATTTTTGTTCAATTGAATTCTCTAAGTTTCAAATTTATTCAATTCAAGTTTTTTTTTCCATTTTTTTTAAATTGCCATTAAGAAATATTATTTTCACATGAAAAAAATCTATAAAAATAATAAAAATATTTTATAGATTTTTTATGTGATAATGTTTTTTCAAAAAAAAAAAATTCTCTAATTAATTGCATACTTAATGAGAAAAATTTTAACAGAATTGGACAAAATGCCCGAATTAAATAAATTTGAAATTTAATGAACTCAATTGAATGAAAGTAAAGTTAATGAATTGAAATAAATTTTGGTCAAACTTAGAGGATGCAATTTGCATTTTAGCTTATGTATCACGATTTGGAAAGAGATTTGAAACTTGAAAGTCTTCTTTTTAAAACTTTTTTGTTACATCTAATATATTTAATCTAATTTATTTATATTATAAAAGTTCCTCACTCTAGAGGATGCATGTAATAATGATGTGTCATTCTATCAAAGCATATAACAATGACACATCTAATCTAATCTAATCTAATTTATTTATTATGAGGATGAATTGTTACATTTGTCTGTGTGCATTTGACATTAGCTTATTTAAATTTTTGCTAAAGTGCCTTCTACATTTTTATTTATACTTATATGTATATACTTATACTTTGAAGAATTGAATAATAAAAATGAGATTTTAAAAAGTTATATATAAAAGCTAATAGCTAACCAAATAAGCTGTACACAAACCGACTTACTTGAGCTTACTTGAGCTTTTATGGTTAAGAAAATTAGAAAAGCTTGTAGTATGAAAAGTATAAATGAATATGCAGAAGGCACTTTTACAAATTTTGAGTGGTGAATATTTCTAATGATGAATGCTTTAGTTTTTCTTAGCTCAATTGAATTCTGAATTGTTTGTATTTAAACTCTCACAGAGAGAATAGTAAAGAAGAAGTTAATTGTAACGCAATGAAACTTCAAGAGTGAAAGATATATATTTGACGTTAAATCTCATTTTAACTTCTCTTGTATTAAATAAACTCCTCAAAAGGATTAACGCATTAAATATTTCCCAAAAATGTTAGCTTAGTAACCTAAATTTCTCTAATATTAAGGGATTAAGGTAGTCCGGGTATATTTCTTAATTGCTTTGTGTTAAATTATTAATATATTATTAAAGTGCATTGTCTGTTATAAGGAACTAGATTATCATGTGAATACCTTCTCCAAAAAAATAAAGAGATTATCATGTGAATGTACTCATAAAGAAGAAGTTATTTATTTATTTTATTTTATTTCATCAAAAAAAAAAATCGACATGAATCCAATTATTTGTTTTTATTATATTAACTTTAAATAATAAATTAATTAAAAAATTGAGAAAAATAATTAAAAATAATAACTTAATATAACTATATATGTGTAAAAATATCCCATATCTAATATTTATATTATTCTTATATATATAAATATATATATATATATATTATATGCATTTATATAACTTCTTTTTTTTAAGATGGTTTCAACCTATGGCATCTGCTCCTAACAATAGCTCTTTATCATCAGACCAAAACACTAATCAGTTTTTGGTATATGCGAAGATTAAACTCTATATCTCTTATACAACCATCATAGACTTTACTAGTTGAACTAACTGGAACCCACATATGTATTTATATAACATAGTAACATACTATATGTCTTATCTTGTAACGTGCGTACCCAATGCAAAAGTTAGCTTGGGTTATCATGTAACATAACTGATGCAAAAGTTAGATTGGGACTTCCTGGTCAGATTGCTCAACCTCAAAACATACAAATAATGTTGACATGATTCAACATGCTACTTAGAGTCTATTTGGATACCACTTATTTTGCTGAAAACTAAAAATTTATTGTTGAAAATACTGTAGCAAAATAATTTTTAAGCTAGCTTATTTTTTTGGGTAAAACTACTATAGCTTCAGCTGAAAACTACAGCTGAAAGTATTGTAGCTTCAACTGGCGTATCTCACTTGTTGCAAAATGCACCGCATAGCAAAAATAATCTACATTTTTCACAAGTTTGTGGGGTTCATGAACAATGCCATGAGACCTAGGTGATAAAATGCAAAATGCAGCCTGTAAACGTGTTATCCAAATGCACACTTAGTACTTACTTCCTCTATCAACATTGATAGAAATTGAACATCTCATAGCCATGTTGTTCCATTTTTTCAGGTGCTAACATAGTTGAGGAATTATCATATGTATTGGAATTTACTTATTGAAAGAGAAATTTTCAATATAAGAGCACTAGCATTGGGATGCAAACCCCCCCTCCCCCCCCCCCCCCCCCCCAAATTGCTATTTTAATAACCAACAAGCCAAAATCCAACACCCATATCCAGGTGTGGGTCTCTGTTTATTTTTACTAACTATGAATAGTTGGTTCTCATATATGAGAACCAATTGTTCACAAAAATGTAAAATAGATATATATATATATATATATATATATATATATATATATATATGAAAGTTCAAATATGTGTATAAACACCCTTGAACGTTTAGACCCCCAAATTACAACTTAACCAATTCAAGCATTATGTCAAACAACTAGTGTGCGGAAACTTAACATAAGCTATAATATGGAATTGGTAAAACTATCTAAGCCAAATTAAAATCACAACCCACAGCAGATAATAAAAAGGCAAAGATAAAGAGGAAGGAAGATGCAAACACAAAGACAACACGCGATGTGTTATCGAAGAGGAAACCGAAGCCCTCAGCGTAAAACCTCTCCGCCGCCCTCCAAGCGGTAAACAATCCACTAGAAAATATAGTTGGGATACATGGATAGCAATAGACCCTCCAAGCCTAATCTACCCAGTGCACCTAAGCCCTCCAAACTTCTTGCTCCAACGAGGTTGCGCCGAACCTTTATCTTTTCTAGCTTCCCGGATTCCGCTACTAGACCGTAGCATCAACCAATGAAGATTGGTTCCTTCCTAACTGCTTCCCAGAAATCCAAACAGCTCTCTCACAGTGATGAACGTGGTGAGAACAAGGTTTGGTAAAATGCCTCTCAAGGATTTGACAATGGAGAGGAAGAGAGATGAGGAATTTGAAGAGACTCTAATGTATAGATTGTGGGTGAATCAATCTTGTTTTTCTTTAGGGTTTCTCTCTCAAAATTCTCTCTGGAAGCTCTCTTACAATCGTGGGTAAAAGGGGTATTTATACTGGAGTGAGAGAGGAATGTGAAACGTCAGGTTTTACAAAACAGGGGTGGCTCGCGGCTTGACCTCGCGACTTGACTAAGTTGCGAGCTCCAGTCGCTAGATAACCGTATGGCCAGTTGTCCTGTTTTTTCCTGTAGTGCTCCAGTTAGCATGACTGTTCACCTTCCGGCATGCTTGGCACATGTGCTGCGTCTGGCGGCTTGCAGCCGCGAGTCACCCGCGAGGCCAAGCCACGAGTCTCTGTTTTCTTGCACACTCTTGAGCAAACTTCACTCTATCTCACTCACTACCCTTACAACAAGCCCACCTAAATACAGGGTTACTAAATGCTGAAATACAAGCAAATTTGGCACGGAATAAAGCCAATTAGATGGTTGAATAAATTCAACCTTACAATATATATATATAAATATATATATATATATATATATATATAATGAAGAAAGAGACAAAAAGGTAGAGAGGAAAAAAAGTTGGAAGAGAAGAAAGAGAAACCGAATTTTTTATATTATTTGTTAGTATAGTTTATATTATTTTAATGAGTTGAATGTAAAAATAGCAACTGAGATGTTGGATGAGTTGTAAAATGAGATGATAAAATAGATAAAGTAAGCTTTGAAAATTTAAAGTAGACACTTTTTTGCATCCACAATGCAAGTACTTAATGTGTCAATCGAGCCAACCACTTTAATCACCTAGTAAAACCACCTCATTATCACTAATTCTATGTGTGTAAACAAGGATTATAACCTAGTAATAATGGCAGTTTGTAGCGCATACATTTTTAGTGAATTTGGAAGGAGTATTTATAGGTTTTATTGGTGAAGTTTGGTGAGCATTCACCAAGTCAATGCAATGTGGCCACAAAATAGAAAATTGAAAACAAGAGTCTTCATCAATCGGGTGGTGTCGAGGTAAATTAAACCTCGATCAATCGAGCCTACAGTTGAGGCAATAGTATTTTCTCTTTTCTAACCAGATTTTTGAGCTATTCGATCATAAATGAAAAAATGTGTTGCTCCCTAAAATACTTGCTAAATAAAAGCATTATACAAACGGATCTTCACTTTTCTTAATTTAGGTAAAAGATTGTGTCGTTCTTTCTGGTAAGTTGGAAGTGGAAACCACCAGTCGAGAATGTTTACATGGCCAACTTTGATGGGGTCATTTTTCGCAGTGGCGGCTCCAAGAAGTTTTTTGAGGGTGGTCATTAGAAAATTTAAATTATACAAAATCTAATAAAAAGAGAACTTCATGTATTGAAAAAACACACACACACACACGCAAACACATCAAGTCTTATAATTTCCTTCTACAAATTTTCTTATTTTAAAATCGTTACATGATAGTCTCATTATCAATGTTGCAAACAACATCTATTCAAAAGTTTAGTTAAATAAAATTTTTCTTAGACTTTTTCTTTTTATTTGTAAGGACTTAATATATTGTTATGGAGACCAAAGTTTAAGGTCAAAGTTTGGCTACAACTTAGTTGTAGCCTAAGGCTACAACTCTCACTAAACAAATTAACATTGCTACGTATTTTCTAACAGCTGAATTGCATGTTTTCTAAGTTCTTAAAACACGTGTCAAATTTCATGCCAATCAGATATTATTTACTATTCGATCCCTAGATTTATTTTTTATGTATAATTTTAAACTACAAAAACTCGAAATTTAAACATTTGATTGACAACATAACTATTTATCTTTTCTCTTCTTGAAATTGTGCAAGTATGGAAGATATAATAAGAAAATGTAATTAAATGGTGGATTTGTTAAAATTCATATCCAATAAAAAAATATTGATTGGAATTGTAGCTTTACGCTCTGTTTGTTTTGATGTAAAATATTTTCAAGAAAATATTTTCATATTTTACTGTGTTTGTTTTAAGGTAAAGCATTTGGTCAACAGTAAAATATTTTCAGTCAACTAAAATAACTAAGGCAAAAATTTGTAAAATATTTTACACTTGAAATGTTGGTAAAATATTTTACATTTGCACTCTCTCAGTCCACCCGACACTTCTGCCTCTCTCTCCCTCTCATGCTGTCTCAGTTTTGTACCCATAACCTAGTCCACCATTGATCCTTCTCTCCCACTGGCTCCACCCTCTTCAACACCACCTATAATCGGCTCTACCTTTCGCCGGAGCCACCCAACATCGGCTCAACCCTTTGCCAGTGCCACCCATCACCGGCTTCACCTGAGTTCTTGTTATTCTTAAACGTTCATCGGCTCCACCGATTCTTGGCCACCTCCACCGTCGTTTACTCATCCATAGGTTTTTTTTTTTTTTTTTTTTTTTTTTTGCCGTGTGGTTTGGAAATCTGGGTTTGGATGGTTTATGGGTCATGGGTGGCTGGGTTTCAGGGTGGCGGTAGATGGCTGGGATGGAGACGTGGGTCGACTTTGATGGTAGATGGTAGTTCCGTTTCGTCTTTGCAGGTTGTTTCTACAGTGAATGGTGGCCGAGCCCTCCGATTTGAGTTTTTGGCTAGGTGGGTTTTTGGGTTTTCAATATGGGTTTGTGAATTTTTTTTTGGCTTTCTTTTGGGTGGTTATGGAGTGGTTTGGTCAGATTTGTGGTTTAATGCTCATATGTTGTGGATTGTTGGTGGTTTGTGCTCAGATTTGTGGTTTAACAGTCGGATTTTTAGGTGGTGGCTGTCTTTTTTCTCTTCCAGATTTGGTTTTTGGGGTGGTTGGTGGTGGTTTCATGGTTTATGTTCATTTGGGGGTGGTTGTTGGTGGTTTTTGTTTATATGGGGTGGCTGGTGGTGGCTTGCATTTTCAAGTATTTTATCATTCCAAACGCTTGAAAATATTTTACAGTAAAATATTTTACAGTAAAATTTTTACCTGTAAAATATTTTACTTTTGAAAATATTTTACATCGAAACAAACAGAGCGTTAGTCTACAACCAGCTTGTTGCCAAATTTTGTCTAAAGTTTAATTATATTGGACCTTAAAAAAAAAAAAATTAGGGTGGTCAGAGCTTTTTTAAGGATAAAAAAATCATAATTTTTTAAAATTTATACATAATAATTATTATTTTGTCCATGTTAGGGTGGTCCTCAACTACCCTGGACTCTATGTAGAGCAGCCCTGATTTTTCGAGAATGGTAATATCATCATGGAAACAAGATGGCTTGCACATTTTCTAGCTAGAAAAGATTGCGACGTAAATGATTGTATTGTTTTGTTTGGATGGAAGACATTAATTCCTCCTGAGTTAAACTCTGTACTTCTCCAAGATCGATCCTGTATGATTTTTTTTGCTGTTTTTAATGAAAATCTGATTACCTTCTTCCCAAAAAATATTCAAAGAAGAAGAAAACGTCTTGTAGATAGCTACGTACATCTACGATCCACTTACTAGTTTGGAATTTAAGGACACTATTTGGATGATTAATCCTACCCACATATTGATTCAACTGTGTACTGGCTAGGCCTTGACAACATTCATGGATTCAAATGCAACATTCACCATTTTATTCCATTAGAATAAAATAAAGGACCATTTTGGTCTTTGAAGTATAGAAATAGTTCTTGGATGACTAGTTTTGTTCGTTTAAACAACTATATTACTGGGTCTTTATAAATTTACAAAATCTTATTGGATGTGATATCTAAGTCAATTGAAATTAATTTGCTTCTCATAATTGGCACTCCCAACTCAAAACCTAATCCCTTTTATTTGGGTCAAGCTCAATGAAACTTTCAGAACTAATTAATTGTTACAACTTACAATAATATTTCATAAAGAAAATAGGACGATCTCCATTGCAATAAGAGGAAAAAGAATTTGCAAAGTCTGGTTGATAATTTATCTCAAAAAAAAAAAAAAAAAAAAAGTCTGGTTGATAATTAATTGAGAGTTGAGGAAAATCATCAATCTCAAACGAAGTTGTAGATATATTTTGTAATGAGCTGATTGACAATTATCTTGTAAGCTTTTTCTGTAGGATGGTAACTGTCAAAAAACACGTACTTAGAGTCGTCGGTACAAGTGTGATGGTCTAATTGGTTGCACAATATTGCTACCTCTACAGTTCCAGTGCCACAACACCCTTTATTTGCAATCTCAAAGCCTGAATTTTACAATATACCAAATATTAGATATCCTAAATAAGATAAAATTAGAAATTTAAAATAAATAAAAAAAAAAACTGTCTAAAATTATAAAGGAGAAAGGTATAGTACCATATTTCTTTGGATTTGTTACGAGATCAAGTATGGGGTTGTAGACATCAATATAGACCACCTTTGCATTAGGCAAATTGTTGTTAAGGTAACCCAACTCCCTAGAAAGTTTATCATTGAACACTTGTGATGCTTGATTGGGCTGCTTTGCACACTCAGTTTCTGAGCCTCCAACCAAAAGTCGTTGTGATGGCACACATCCTAGTGGTGGTGCACTGAAAACACCAATCCTTCGTGCCCCCAGTCCATACAGTTCCTTAATTTTATATATATAATAAAATAAAAAATCATTTATTCCACCTCGGTACCACTATATTATATATATATATATATATATAGGTGTTAATTTTTATTAAGGTAAGAATAAAAGTTAACTTGCAATAATTATCATGTATATTTGATACATGTATTCTCATTTTTATCCAGTGTGGTTGTGAAAGTAAAGATTATATTATCAAATGCATGAAATACCTTTTCGTTAACTTGGGCTTATGTCACTAGTGAACTTGGATATCACCAATTATAAGGGGGAAATATAAGAAAAAGAAGATGAAGTTACCTTGATGAAATTAGAAGCTGAATTGAGTAAAAGATCAGCATAAGATGGAATATCGTATTCGGCTTTCCTTATTCCAGTAAGAAAATAGGTATTGGCAATGTCATTGCTGCTTGCCACCACAAAAACTGCACTTTTGGCTAATATGAAGTTTGTTCTCTCTTCTCCAACAATTCCTTTCAACTTCCCTATGTATTGCTTGAAATCTTGTAATTGCTCAGATAGTGATATGGCTGACTATATGTACTCAAAAAATGAAAAATAAGTATAAGAAAAAACAATGAATCATATAAAAAATGATTATATAATGAAAGCTAAAACTTTTTAAAATATAACAAGAGTCTTATAGTTCAACTGACACTTTTTGATATTTATAATGAAGGCATTTAGAGTTTAAATCTTTCGTCACCATTATAACTATCGAACTATAAAGAAAAATGAGAGTCTAAAATGTGCATACCACTACTTTAGGTGTCAAAGGATCGTATCCTGTGCCACCAGATGCAAAGCTTACACCTGTTAAGAGATCTTTGGGCTGCAAACTTGGATCCCTATAAGCTGGTAGGAGTTCTTTAATTCCCAATTCTTCCACTAAAAAGGGGGGAGGGGAAGAAGAAAAATTATATTACATATTAAATTATTTTAATGATGGAAATGAAAAGAACAACTCTAAGGAATACAATGACCAATTTAGGATTTTGAAACTTAGGAGTTTCGACTTGTTTGGTTCAATGATTTGAAATCACATGCTTCCAAATTACAATTTTAAAATTTTGATTTAATTATTCACACTTGACCTACAAAGCCCAATGAATATTATATTTGGAAACTTTATGCTATGAGAGGCCAACCATTGATTGGATTAGAGGCCCGTAATGTTACAGTTAGGCATATATATATATATATATATATATATATATATATATATATATGTATGTGTGTGAAAGTCTCATATATAAAAAATAAATAAAGGAGTTAAAAAATTAATACGACATAATTAAGTCCAAACACAAATTCTTGAAACTTTTTATTATTATTATTATTGATTTGAAAGAGTTTGATTAAAATAAGACAAAAGAAATGCACTGAGAGCTCTAAGAAATCGTTTTAAGGTATTGTTATTCTATAAGAAATATTTTAAAAATATATATATATAGGAAAAAAAATGATTTTTTTACA